>NC_134484.1:385642228-385954728 GCF_040206685.1 Ascaphus truei | reverse complement strand
TGGGAGCACTCAGGTATGCAATTGATATATTTGTTTATTTATTTGACACAGTGCAAAAAGGGATGAATAAACAGTACATGATTTAAAAACACTTAAAAAAGAGGCATGGACCCTTAAACACTAATGAACAGCACTAGGGAACGACACACACTGTCAACCCTAAACATGAAAAGGATAGTGACTCAAAAAACACTAGGGAGAATCAAAGTGAATCACAATACAGTAGGTTACTGGGTTTAAAGGCACCTACTGTATACAACGCTAAGGATAATGCACACTACACACCAAAAGGTAGACTTGTCAAAGTATAAATGACAGTCTCAAAGCATCACACATCTGCATTAGCATACAGTAATATACAGTAACCAATGCCTACAGCACAAATCATGTGTAGGAAAGGTGGTAAGGTGGAATGAAATCCCTAGATGTGTAGAGCAATGAAGTTAATGAATAGCATACTGTACAGTATAAAACATAACATTTCAATCCACACAGTACATTGCATTTACAGTACATTGTATACTGTAAATGATGCATAGCATTAAATCTATGCACCATATACAGTACTGTACATTCTGCAAATGAATGTTAACAATATAATTGCAAGCTACTCTACCAGTAAATACTGTACAAACACTTCCAAACAAGTCAACTTAACTACAGTATTTTAACCAAGCAAGTAAACCAAAATCAATATATACTGTAAGTAACAACCAGAAAAGACAATTTAAAAACAAACTAACCCTTACAATACCAAGGATTACATCTATCTAATTGTAAAAAATCTTATACATTATACACAGCATTGTTTAAAAACCCCTTCCCCCCTAATGTTTGTGTTAAGCAGATTACACTGAAGGGAGAGAGATATAAAGGCCTAAAGCCCCTTCCCCCCCTAATGTTTCTGTTAAACAGATTACAGTACATTGAAGGGAGAGAGATTTTACAGAAACACACATTAGGGGGGAGGGGGCTTTAAACAGATTACATTGAAGGGAGATAGATGTTTCTGTTACCAGTAAATCTCCCTCCCTGCATTGCTAACCACCCTCACCCCCTACCCACATACCGTTAACCCCCCCCCCCATCCTGGCCATGGCCCCTCCGCTTCTGCAAAACAGACACAAAAATTAAAACATACAAAGTAATGTCCCCTAACCCCTTAATCACCATAGCGGTTATTAACCGCTACAGTCATGAAGGGGTTAACCCACCCTCACCCACCCACCACTCGGGATGCCTACATACCCTCCCACACTAACCCCCCCCCCCCCCCCCACCCGTGAGGCCTAACCACCCAGTCAGTACCCACAAGGGAGGCCTACCCACATACCGTTGGGGAAACACCCCACCCCCACCCCAGTACCCACAATAAAAACAGTACAATCACCCACAATAAACAGCATTCTATTTATTAAATACATTACCCACCCCCTGTGCCCCCCCCCCCATAAATACAAGATTTATTCTTTTACATTCAGGGTCCATAACGTAGCCCCACGCTAGTCCCCGGTGGGCTGGCAGGGCACCTGGACAGACCTACAGTTTACCAGCAGCATTCCACAGGTTCTGGAGGCCTGCTGGTGGATCCTGCCAGCACCATGGCGCTCAGGTGATCTCCTTGGGTCACCGTGAGCCACAATTGGGTCCACACGGTAGGCCCAAGGATGTCTGGGAGCCCCGGGTCAAACCCACAGGTGTCTGCGGGGCCTCGGGTGGTTCCCATGGGGGTCTGGGGAACTCACGGGTGCTCACTACGGGTCCGCGGTGCCCCCACAGAAGTGGGACCACACATCATCATCCCCGCACCTACGGCTCGGAGGTGCCCCCACAGAAGTGGGACCACACATCGTCATGCCCGCAGACTACGGGTCCGCGGTGCCCCCACAGAAGTGGGACCACACATCATCATCCCCGCATGTGTCACCCGTGGAACCACCAGCCTGCTACCCTTTAGGATACCCGAGGATTCCCCGCGGGTGGTCTCCAGAGGTCCCACGCAAAACCACGGAAGTAACCCTGAATGTAAAAAAAATAAACCTGGCCTATACATTCAATACATACACCCTCCCCCCCAACACCTACAGTACAATAATGTGCAAAATAACTATTATCCAGATATGGATAATAGATTAATTGCCCATTATTAAAAACATTAACTAGCATATACAAATAAATAAAGTACTACTGACCTCATCAATACGAAGTGTCCGATGCCAGCGCCTTCCTTCTCTTGCCCACACAAAACATAGCCAAAACCAAGCCAATACATTGCAATTACATGCAGATATCAATTAACCCCTTAAACACCTTATCGGATAATAACCGCAAAGGTAATTAAGGGGTTAAGCCACACAGGCACGATACCCACCCTTCACCCATGAATTTGTACTGTGGCTTCATCATGCAACTATATATATATATACTGTATATATATACATACAGAGAGACAGAGAGAAAGAGAGAGAGAGAGATATATACAGTATATATATATACACACGTTATATACACACCCATGATAAACCAAATATACAGTACAAATAAATGTAGAAGGGTTATCAAAACCATACTGTTCTACAACCAAACACTTCTCCATACAGACACTACATTAAAAATCAATTTCCTTTAAAAATCCTAACTGATCTCACAATCTACTGTACTGTATATGATCACAAACCAATGAAAAAAGTCACATTCCAAAATGCATAAAATCTATGCACCATACTGTATACATTCTGCAAATTAATCAACGTAAACAAAAATCAATTAGCAATCATTATTTAGATCTCTAAACATTTCACACTCAATCATGAACAATGAAACCATTAACAGATTCACGCCTAGAGCAGAACAATTAAGCCTTTGAAAAAATATAAGTACCGACAAAAATACAACCTTTCCAAACCAAGCCTACAGTACCTACAGTATCCCTGACCTTCCTCAAACACACAATACAATACCAAGGAATAATACATCTATCTAATTTTAAAATACTTTAAACTCACAAAATAATTAAAAACACATCTAATCCAGCTTTTAAAACATCATCATTTCTTACCCTGAATGTATACTGTACAGTATATCTCTCTAGACATATATATTGTACATACATACATACAGTGGCAAGAAATGATATACCACAAAAAAATAAAAATACACAGGTTAAAAAACCTTTTGAAAAAATTAACAAGTTAAATAAAATACATTTCTTTACTGTAGTTCACTTACCATTACTTGCCCCCACCGACTCCCGTTGCCCAGCTTACTCACGAACCAATCCACGATCAGGAACCCATAAAATAATAAACCATTGAAAATAATAAACATTAAACTAAAAATCCAAACCAATCCACGGGTCTTCTACTTGTAATACACCTTCATCTGTATTCTTCTTTCTTCTATCTCCTTCCGGGCGGGGCAGGGCGTGGTCTTCTTTCCATCATCGGCCACGCCCTTGTCTTTTTCCTTCTCCGGAGGTCCTTCCTCCGCGGCGTCTGGCTGCAAAATGAGACGACATAGGCTTTTAAAGGCCTATGACGTCACATTTTGCGTCATGGTTCCCACGGTCCTGATTGGACCGTGAAAACCATGTGTGTTGGCCGATAATAAAAAAATGATGACGTCACTTAAAGGGAATGAAAGCACAGCCAATCAGAATGGCTTTGCTTCAATTGCCTTTAAGATGACGTCATGAAAAGGCACATGGCCGTGCACACATGGTACTAGAGCCAATCAGAGCGTGGGAACTTTATCCCTACTCTGATTGGCTCTGGTATACCATGTGTCAGGGGCTTGGGGGAGAAAGGATGTGACGTCAATAAGGATAAAGTACCCACGCTCTGATTGGCTACCGTACCACGTGACAGGTTTTCATTGACGTCACATCCTTTCTCCCCCAAGCCCCTGACACATGGTATACCAGAGCCAATCAGAGTAGGGATAAAGTTCCCACGCTCTGATTGGCTACCGTACCACGTGACAGGTTTTCATTGACGTCACATCCTTTCTCCCCCAAGCCTCTGACACATGGTATACCAGAGCCAATCAGAGTAGGGATAAAGTTCCCACGCTCTGATTGGCTCTAGTACCATGTGTGCACGGCCATGTGCCTTTTCATGACGTCATCTTAAAGGCAATTGAAGCAAAGCCATTCTGATTGGCTGTGCTTTCATTCCCTTTAAGTGACGTCATCATTTTTTTATTATCGGCCAACACACATGGTTTTCACGGTCCAATCAGGACCGTGGGAACCATGACGCAAAATGTGACGTCATAGGCCTTTAAAAGCCTATGTCGTCTCATTTTGCAGCCAGACGCCGCGGAGGAAGAACCTCCGGAGAAGGAAAAAGACAAGGGCGTGGCCGATGATGGAAAGAAGACCACGCCCTGCCCCGCCCGGAAGGAGATAGAAGAAAGAAGAATACAGATGAAGGTGTATTACAAGTAGAAGACCCGTGGATTGGTTTGGATTTTTAGTTTAATGTTTATTATTTTCAATGGTTTATTATTTTATGGGTTCCTGATCGTGGATTGGTTCGTGAGTAAGCTGGGCAACGGGAGTCGGTGGGGGCAAGTAATGGTAAGTGAACTACAGTAAAGAAATGTATTTTATTTAACTTGTTAATTTTTTCAAAAGGTTTTTTAACATGTGTATTTTTATTTTTTTGTGGTATATCATTTCTTGCCACTGTATGTATGTATGTACAATATATATGTCTAGAGAGATATACTGTACAGTATACATTCAGGGTAAGAAATGATGATGTTTTAAAAGCTGGATTAGATGTGTTTTTAATTATTTTGTGAGTTTAAAGTATTTTAAAATTAGATAGATGTATTATTCCTTGGTATTGTATTGTGTGTTTGAGGAAGGTCAGGGATACTGTAGGTACTGTAGGCTTGGTTTGGAAAGGTTGTATTTTTGTCGGTACTTATATTTTTTCAAAGGCTTAATTGTTCTGCTCTAGGCGTGAATCTGTTAATGGTTTCATTGTTCATGATTGAGTGTGAAATGTTTAGAGATCTAAATAATGATTGCTAATTGATTTTTGTTTACGTTGATTAATTTGCAGAATGTATACAGTATGGTGCATAGATTTTATGCATTTTGGAATGTGACTTTTTTCATTGGTTTGTGATCATATACAGTACAGTAGATTGTGAGATCAGTTAGGATTTTTAAAGGAAATTGATTTTTAATGTAGTGTCTGTATGGAGAAGTGTTTGGTTGTAGAACAGTATGGTTTTGATAACCCTTCTACATTTATTTGTACTGTATATTTGGTTTATCATGGGTGTGTATATAACGTGTGTATATATATATACTGTATATATCTCTCTCTCTCTCTTTCTCTCTGTCTCTCTGTATGTATATATATACAGTATATATATATATAGTTGCATGATGAAGCCACAGTACAAATTCATGGGTGAAGGGTGGGTATCGTGCCTGTGTGGCTTAACCCCTTAATTACCTTTGCGGTTATTATCCGATAAGGTGTTTAAGGGGTTAATTGATATCTGAATGTAATTGCAATGTATTGGCTTGGTTTTGGCTATGTTTTGTGTGGGCAAGAGAAGGAAGGCGCTGGCATCGGACACTTCGTATTGATGAGGTCAGTAGTACTTTATTTATTTGTATATGCTAGTTAATGTTTTTAATAATGGGCAATTAATCTATTATCCATATCTGGATAATAGTTATTTTGCACATTATTGTACTGTAGGTGTTGGGGGGGAGGGTGTATGTATTGAATGTATAGGCCAGGTTTATTTTTTTTACATTCAGGGTTACTTCCGTGGTTTTGCGTGGGACCTCTGGAGACCACCCGCGGGGAATCCTCGGGTATCCTAAAGGGTAGCAGGCTGGTGGTTCCACGGGTGACACATGCGGGGATGATGATGTGTGGTCCCACTTCTGTGGGGGCACCGCGGACCCGTAGTCTGCGGGCATGACGATGTGTGGTCCCACTTCTGTGGGGGCACCTCCGAGCCGTAGGTGCGGGAATGATGATGTGTGGTCCCACTTCTGTGGGGGCACCGCGGACCCGTAGTGAGCACCCGTGAGTTCCCCAGACCCCCATGGGAACCACCCGAGGCCCCGCAGACACCTGTGGGTTTGACCCGGGGCTCCCAGACATCCTTGGGCCTACCGTGTGGACCCAATTGTGGCTCACGGTGACCCAAGGAGACCACCTGAGCGCCATGGTGCTGGCAGGATCCACCAGCAGGCCTCCAGAACCTGTGGAATGCTGCTGGTAAACTGTAGGTCTGTCCAGGTGCCCTGCCAGCCCACCGGGGACTAGCGTGGGGCTACGTTATGGACCCTGAATGTAAAAGAATAAATCTTGTATTTATGGGGGGGGGGGGCACAGGGGGTGGGTAATGTATTTAATAAATAGAATGCTGTTTATTGTGGGTGATTGTACTGTTTTTATTGTGGGTACTGGGGTGGGGGTGGGGTGTTTCCCCAACGGTATGTGGGTAGGCCTCCCTTGTGGGTAGTTAGTGGGTGAGGGTTGAGGGTGGTTAGGCCTCACGGGGTGGGGGGTTAAAGTGGGAGGGTATGTACAGTAGGCGTCCCAAGTGGTGGGTGAGGGTGGGTTAACCCCTTCATGACTGTAGCGGTTAATAACCGCTATGGTGATTAAGGGGTTAGGGGACATTACTTTGAAAGTGTTATTTTTTTTCTCTGTTTTACTGTACAGCAGCGGAGGTTGCCATGGGTAGTGGGTAGTGTATTGAATGTATTTATTGGTTATTATGCGTTAACCCCTTCATTACCTTAGCGGCTATACGCTATGCTAATGAAGCCTCGTTTCTGAACTTTTAATAATATTGTGCAGGAGCAGGGGGTCCCCTGAGATTAGATTTCTGTCTCAGGGAACCCCCTGCTCACTCTACAATATTATTAAAAAGACAGAAATGCTGCTTCTTTACCATAGCGCATAGCCGCTAAGCTAAAGAATGATTCTTTAATGATGTGTGTGTTTTATTCACAGTGTAGATGTTCTCCGGAGCTGAAGCGCACAGGTTTCAGGTCTGGGGACCCCGTGCCCCCCGAGATACAGGCCCCTTTAGGGGGTGCCGGTATCCCTCTGCTCTGCTTGGTTTACAGGCCGCGATCACGTGATCGGACCTTTAAACCAAGCAGAGGGCTACCGGCACCCCCTAAAGGGGCCTGTATCTCGGGGGGCACGGGGTCCCCAGACCTAAAACCTGTGCGGTTCAGCTCCAGAGACCCCCTGCACATCTACACTATCAATAAAAATGTATTTCAAATGTATTTATTTGTATTTATTTATTTATTTATTGCGGGGATGCTGTGTGTGATTATTTTTTATTGTGTTTAGCGGGGGTGGGTGACGGGGTTTATAAATGTGAGTTTATAAATAAAATAAAGAATATTATTTATAGGGGCCTTAGAACAGAAGTTCCCACGCCAATTGCGCGCTCATTGCTCTTTTGTTACAATGTTGCTGGTCTTGCGGGTTTGCAGTCTGGCAGCAAAAAGCAGTTTGTAGTACTGTGTGTGAGATAAAGTAACCAGTTCTTTTATTGCTGAAGTCGCCACTAAAAACTTTTATTTACAAATACAGTACAAAAACCGTGCAACACACAACAACATTCAGTATCCTTTGTTTAAGTACAGCAGGTACTATAGGGTAAAACATGTACTGTACAGTACAGCACAACATTACAGTATGGTCTCACTGAAAGTCCTCCCCATTTTCCAGCCATGGCCGATGCCTTGCATGGCGCAAAACGCCATTAATGCAGTCTCTAACGCCTCTCATTACAGGATCTGTAACAGGGTAATAGCGCTGCATTTCTTCCACAATCTTTTTCCTTAAATTGGCAGGAAGGGCATTTTTTTGGCGATTCCCATCATAGTTCACTTTGAACACCCACTCGCAGTACAATGTGTAGGGAACATGGTGTTTAAATATGATCAAGGCATACTTGTGTGGTATACCAGCACTCCTCACCCTATACTTCTCCCTCAGCGCCGGTGTCAGATCGCACAGGGAGATGTCGGGCACTGTTTGTATGCGAGCGGGTGTAGGAAGTCTTTTGGGAGCGGGTGTACTTGAGGCGATGGGCAATGGTAGGGTGTCTGGGAGGAAGCTTTCCTCCGGTAGTGGTCGCCGGGTTGTCTCCTGGCGTGGTCTAGATGGGGTTGTCATGTCCTCCTCAATAGCATAGTACACTGTATCTTCTGGTGGAGGGGGTGTGCTTGGTGATGGAAGGGGGTCGTAGGTACCATGCATCACATCCATGTCACCCCCCTGCTCCAGCGTCGGGGAAACAGGGGCATTAACACCGAGCAAATAATGTATGCCCGCTATGTCTGCCTCTATCTTGTCCATCCGTTGATCCATCCGTTGCTCCATATGTAGCATCCGTTGATCCAGCCGTTGCTCCATATGTAGCACCGACTCCAGAAGCAGATCTAGCTTTGCCAGCACACTAGAATTCCCGGGGAGATCCACACTTAGCCCATTCAGGATCCGGTCCAACGAGCTGCTTGTGCATGGCATCTGGAGATCTGGGGGGATGGGTGCAACGGAGGATGAGATGGGGGTTCCCTGGAGAGAAGCGGCATCGATGGAGAGTGGAAGAGGTGACCTGGGGATGCCCGGTACAGGAGAAGCTGCAGCGTGGTGGAAGAGGGATGGAGAAGGTGACCGCTGGATTTCCGGGAGAGAAGCAGAGTCGTCCAAGAGCAAAGGAGACAGTGACCCGTTGATTTCAGAGGCAGCAGCATCTTCAGATGGAACCGGAGAAGATGGGGGTGGAGAAGCCGGGCTGAAGATTTCCGGGACAGCTACAGCAGAGTCGTCGAAGCATATGGGAGCAAGTGGTCTGCGGATTCGGTGAGTTGGCTGCCATGCGTCTTGCGAACCGAGCACAGTACCGTATTTCTTCTTCACATAATAAGGCTGACGTGTTTTAAAAGCCTTAGCCTTTGGGGTCAGCAGAAGGTTTTCTTTGTTGGCCTTAGCCTGTCGCTTTGCCTTTGGCTTGGGAACGGTAACTGCCTTTCTCTTTTTCAGTGTGGCAGGCACAGCAGAGGTGAGATGATTCTTTCGTCCATAGAACCGGGGATGCTCCATGTAAGCGGGAGGCACAATGCAGTATCTGGACAATGCCTCAGATAAAGATCAGCAAGTGGTGGGCTATGCAACGTGTACAACCTTTTATGCATGGTGGCCAGGTACAGGTGTTGAAAGTGGGTGGTCTGTTATGTGAGTCATTAACATATAAATACACCATCCATTTTGTGGATTCACTGCACATTGAATACACATCGACTAAACATCGAATACACATTCTTGTGTTTGTATTTCTTTCTACAGTACTCGCAGCAATGCCTGTTAAGAAGATTTCAAAGGATCTCAGCATGAGAATGAAGGAGATGTACACGAGCGGACAACGAATTGCAGATATCCAGCGCTGGTTAACTGCTTCTGGCCTCGTTGTGCCATCAAGCACTGTGTGCTATCATGCACAAGGAAAAAACAGAGACCGCAAAAAGGCACCAAGGGTAACAAATGCGTAAGTACTGTATACTGTATTTATAAAACTTAACCAAAAAAAATATAGAAAACTGTAGTGTACATCTACAGTATACCGTATTTATATAGTATATTTATTATATTACAACAGTATATACTGTAGTGTACTGTATGTGTGGTCAATTTATATTTTTTGTGCAGCAGTATACACTTTTGGTATATTGCAATTCATCTTACAACGAAATATACAGTATATGATGTGTATTTATTATGATATAACAACAGTATACCGTATTTATATAGTATATTTATTATATTACAACAGTATATACTGTAGTGTACTGTATGTGTGGTCAATTTATATTTTTTGTGCAGCAGTATACACTTTTGGTATATTGCAATTCATCTTACAACGGAATATACAGTATATGATGTGTATTTATTATGATATAACAACAGTATACCGTATTTATATAGTATATTTATTATATTACAACAGTATATACTGTAGTGTACTGTATGTGTGGTCAATTTATATTTTTTGTGCAGCAGTATACACTTTTGGTATATTGCAATTCATCTTACAACGGAATATACAGTATATGATGTGTATTTATTATGATATAACAACAGTATACCGTATTTATATAGTACAACAGTATATACTGTAGTGTACTGTATGTGTGGTCAATTTATATTTTTTGTGCAGCAGTATACACTTTTGGTATATTGCAATTCATCTTACAACGAAATATACAGTATATGATGTGTATTTATTATGATATAACAACAGTATACCGTAT
Organism: Ascaphus truei; assembly: GCF_040206685.1. Taxonomy (NCBI): domain Eukaryota; kingdom Metazoa; phylum Chordata; class Amphibia; order Anura; family Ascaphidae; genus Ascaphus; species Ascaphus truei. Next base: position 385,944,407 of record NC_134484.1, on the reverse strand, counting down.
TTATATAGTATATTTATTATATTACAACAGTACTGTATACTGTATATTTTGTCTATTTATATTTATAGTACAGCAGTATACATTTTTTGTATATTTATATTTACTGTATATTACAACATTACATGTACAGTATACAATATACATTTTATATTGCTGCATATTAATAACACAATATAATTTCTTTGCATTGTAGGGAGACTACTCTTCTGGTGGACAGAATAAGTGAGGAGAATGATGAGAGGAGCGCATTAAGGGTTAAAAACACTCTTCAGGAAAACCACAATCTGACTGTATCCGAGAGCAGCATAAAGAAGATGAGACGCAGAATTGGATGGAAATATGGACGTGTGAGGTTAGTAGTGGACAGTACAGGAGGTACTGTACTGTAAAGTAAAAATGTTGTTTTGCAAACTGTACTGCGCTGTGACGCTAACATTTTTTATTCATTGTCATTACAGAGCGTACCCCATGATACGGGACGCAAACAAAATCAAAAGAGTGCTCCAGGCCCAGGCATGGATCGACAGCGGTGAGACTTTCCAGGATTGCATCTTCACTGATGAGTCTACTGTGTCGCTGGAGAGATTTGCAAGATTTGCGTTCCACAAAAAAGGCCGCATAACTTTGAAGCCACGGCCAAAACACCCTGTGAAGCTGCATGTGTGGGGTGCCATCTCTAGGCGTGGACCGGGATGCATTGTCGTCTTTGAAGGTACAATTTCTCAAATATAATGCCGCCTAATGCACTGTACTTGACTAGTGTTGCCTTACCGTATGCACTGTACTGTACTATTGAGCACTTTTCTTTTCTTGCTATAGGAATCATGAATAAAGATTTCTTCCAAGACAACATTGTGCCCGTGATAGTGCGATACATCACACAAGACTTTCCCAATGGTCATCGCTTTTACCAGGACAATGATCCCAAGCACACCGCGTCGACGGCGCATATCCTTGAGCGCGGCATCAACTGGGTGAAGACGCCAGCGGAGTAAGTGTAGTAGACCGTGTCCCATTTATATGTTCCCCACTGTTTTTACTGTGTACTCTATCTCTTAAACTAATTGTCCTTTCTTTCCAATCACAGATCACCAGACTTCAATCCGATCGAAATGGTCTGGCATCAGCTGAAGGACCACATCCGTAAAGTGGCGAAACCCTCCAAGAAGGACGAGTTGTATACAGCCATAATGAGTTTTTGGAACGATGTACTCACCGAGGAACGATGCAATAAATATATAGACCATATTGCCACTGTGTTGCCCATTGTCATCGCGCGCAATGGACAAGCATCAGGAAAGTAGTACAGTGCTGTAGTATTGTACAGTAGGTACACTATGATACAGGTAAGTATGGCACAGATTTTAGCTTTCCCAATAGTCAGAGTTTACAGTAGTTCCAGTATACAGTACAGTAGACTAGTTTGACATACTACAGTAACTGCCTACTAACTGCTCCATTTTTTCTTTCCAGAGAAAGCTGCACCAGCCACCTACTGTACAGTAGGTCTACCATAATACAGTACGCACATACAGTACAGTACAGTAACTGAACAAAGTTTTTGTTTTCTTGTCGTTCCAGGAAAAAGGGTGCACCAGAGGGGAGGGGGGGCCTTGTGTTCGTCAAATCTGCTTGTGCAGTCAAATGTACAGTATATAAACAGCAGTAATGATGTACACAAAACCTCTCCTCTCTCAATGAACTACTGTACCGCAGACACAATGAGGATACTGTTACAGTATGAAGGGAAAAAGAACAGGATGGGTTATTTAACATTACAGTATACTGTGCAATATTTATACTGTATATTTATATATACTGTATTTTTATTCTAAAGGTATTCGAGAATGTACTCTACTAGATGAGGACCTGGTGACTTTCAACACTCTCAGACACACAGAAAGGATTATTTCACATCACTGTATATTTATCCTGTATATTTTCAGTAATTTAGAAGCAGTGGCTGTTCTGAACAGCCCAGGGCCAGATTAACAAAACAATGGCTTGGATTGGATTAGCCAGACGATTGATGCTTGGCCAGGGAGGGATTAAAAACTCTAAGGGAGGGGGTGGGTGGTGTAGCTGTAGGATTGTACTGTGTCAGTATTTCCAACGCCAGGTCACCCTAATAATTGCATGAATAAACCCCCAAAGACAAGGCCCAAATATACTAGTACAGTATACTGTACAGTACTGTAAAGTATGTATTATTGTGTGTTGATGTTTTGAATTGCTGTTAACTTGAAAAGTTTCACCATTGTATTGTACTGTATTTGTAAATAAAAGTATTTTGTGGCGACTTCAGCAATAAAAGAACTGGTTAATTTATCTCACATAAAGTACGTGAATACGACCGCAATCACCATTGTACAGTAAATGGGTGCATAGGATGGAACGACAGGTGCTAAAGGGGTATAAATATGATACTGTATTTATCAGTATTGATCAAAGAGAATTGATCAGAAGGATTCCCCTTATAAAGTATACAGCACTCTATTGTCATTCATACAGTACAGTATACTGTAGTAAAAGGTAGACAACACATGGTCTTGCAGTACAGTATACTGTATTACTAAAAATCTGTCAGGTTGACCAGAATCACTGCGGATATCGGAAAATAATACAATTTTATTAATTCTACGTACTGTATATAAGGGGAATCCTTCTGATCAACTCTCTTTGATCAACACTGATAAATACAGTAATTTATCTCACACTCAGTACTACAAACTGCTTTTTGCTTGCAATAAACAAACAAACAGGGAAGCGCTACTGTATACTGTATGAGTTAGGATCAGGCCCAGCAGCCACTTTATGTTGAAAACCACATATGAAATGAGCATAAATTTGCATGAATAATTACACAAAAATATATAAAATAAATAGCACAAGTCTCTGACAGAGAGAAATTGTCCAGGTGGTGTGGATACAGGTTAATGCCCCTGTCTGATAGGACAGACTCGGGCAAGAATGGCCTGTGAGAGGTGAATATCCAGAATGGTAGCTGGGATGGAAAGCGCTACCAACTGTGCAGGTATTGAAGTGTGTAGAAATGGGAAGGTGCCGTAGGCATCAAATGTGGAAAGCGCTCACCCAGACTTCATACACTGCGCTTTTTGCTTGCATACTGCAAAGCCGCAAGACCAGCAACATTGTAAAAAAAGAGCAAAAAAAGAGCAATGAGCGCGAAATTGGCGTGGGAACTTCTGTTCTAGGGCCCCTAGAAATAATATTCTTTATTTTATTTATAAACTCACATTTATATATAAAGTATATATTTATTTCTCTTCATGTATTTATTTATATTTATTTATTAATTGTGGAGCTGCTGTGCGTGAGGGGCCATGGCCAGGATGGGGGGGGGGGGGGGTAACGGTACAGTATGTGGGTAGGGGGTGAGGGTGGTTAGACCTCACAGTACATTATGCACATTGGGCCCCCCTCCTCCCCACATTTACATACTGTACACTACACGACATCAATGCAGGGAGGGTTTACCAATGCAGGGAGGGTTTACCAATGCAGGTAAGGCTTTAGGCCTTTATATCTCTCTCCCTTCAGTGTAATCTGCTTAACAGAAACATTAGGGGGGGAAGGGGCTTTAGGCCTTTATATCTCTCTCCCTTCAGTGTAATCTGCTTAACACAAACATTAGGGGGGAAGGGGTTTTTAAACAATGCTGTGTATAATGTATAAGGTTTTTTACAATTAGATAGATGTAATCCTTGGTATTGTAAGGGTTAGTTTGTTTTTAAATTGTCTTTTCTGGTTGTTACTTACAGTATATATTGATTTTGGTTTACTTGCTTGGTTAAAATACTGTAGTTAAGTTGACTTGTTTGGAAGTGTTTGTACAGTATTTACTGGTAGAGTAGCTTGCAATTATATTGTTAACATTCATTTGCAGAATGTACAGTACTGTATATGGTGCATAGATTTAATGCTATGCATCATTTACAGTATACAATGTACTGTAAATGCAATGTACTGTGTGGATTGTAATGTTATGTTTTATACTGTACAGTATGCTATTCATTAACTTCATTGCTCTACACATCTAGGGATTTCATTCCACCTTACCACCTTTCCTACACATGATTTGTGCTGTAGGCATTGGTTACTGTATATTACTGTATGCTAATGCAGATGTGTGATGCTTTGAGACTGTCATTTATACTTTGACAAGTCTACCTTTTGGTGTGTAGTGTGCATTATCCTTAGCGTTGTATACAGTAGGTGCCTTTAAACCCAGTAACCTACTGTATTGTGATTCACTTTGATTCTCCCTAGTGTTTTTTGAGTCACTATCCTTTTCATGTTTAGGGTTGACAGTGTGTGTCGTTCCCTAGTGCTGTTCATTAGTGTTTAAGGGTCCATGCCTCTTTTTTAAGTGTTTTTAAATCATGTACTGTTTATTCATCCCTTTTTGCACTGTGTCAAATAAATAAACAAATATATCAATTGCATACCTGAGTGCTCCCATACGGGTTACTTTTTTCTCTTTTCACTCACATACAGTATGTATATATATATATATATATATATATATATACAGTATATATATATATATATATATATATATATAAATATAGCTGTATGATATATATATATATATATATATATATATATATATATATATATATATATATATATATATATATATATATATACACAGTGTATATATGTATACTGTATGTATATATATATATATATATATATATATATATATATATATATATATATACAGTGTATATATATATACAAAGTATATACTGTACAGTATATATTTATTTCTCTTCATGTCTTTATTTATTTATTTATTTAGATTTATTTATTAATTGTGGGGCTGCTGTGCGTGAATTTTTTTTATTGGGGGTGAGGGGGGTGTTTGGCCCTCAGCACTCAGAAACACAGGCCAGACAGATTTAAACACACACACAATAGGGGGAGGTTTTTTTACATAGCTTGCAGGGAAGTTTAACGCACACACAATAGGGGGATAGGGGGAGGGTTTTTTACATAGATTAGAGAGAAGGCAGGGCGTTTTAAAAGCGAGAATAGGGGAGGGGGTTTTACATAGATTTTATTTATTTATTTAGATTTATTTATTAATTGTGGGGCTGCTGTGCGTGAATTTTTTTTATTGGGGGTGAGGGGGGTGTTTGGCCCTTGGTGTGAGTTTACGACTTGCAGCAGCAGCACAATGAATAAATATAAATAAATAAATAAATAAATGACAATAAATACATTTGAAATACATTTTTATTGATAGTGTACATGTGCAGGGGGTCTCCGGAGCTGAAGCGCACAGGTTTCAGGTCTGGGGACCCCGTGCCCCCCGAGATACAGGCCCCTTTAGGGGGTGCCGGTATCCCTCTGCTCTGCTTGGTTTACAGGCCGCGATCACGTGATCGGGACATTTAAACGCAGAGCACTCAGCACTCAGAAACACAGGCCAGACAGATTTAAACACACACACAATAGGGGGAGGTTTTTTTACATAGCTTGCAGGGAAGTTTAACGCACACACAATAGGGGGATAGGGGGAGGGTTTTTTACATAGATTAGAGAGAAGGCAGGGCGTTTTAAAAGCGAGAATAGGGGAGGGGGTTTTACATAGATTTTATTTATTTATTTAGATTTATTTATTAATTGTGGGGCTGCTGTGCGTGAATTTTTTTTATTGGGGGTGAGGGGGGTGTTTGGCCCTTGGTGTGAGTTTACGACTTGCAGCAGCAGCACAATGAATAAATATAAATAAATAAATAAATAAATAAATGACAATAAATACATTTGAAATACATTTTTATTGATAGTGTACATGTGCAGAGGGTCTCCGGAGCAGAAGCGCACAGGTTTCAGGTCTGGGGACCCCGTGCCCCCCGAGATACAGGCCCCTTTAGGGGGTGCCGGTATCCCTCTGCTCTGCTTGGTTTACAGGCCGCGATCACGTGATCGGACCTTTAAACCAAGCAGAGGGCTACCGGCACCCCCTAAAGGGGCCTGTATCTCGGGGGGCACGGGGTCCCCAGACCTAAAACCAACGCGGTTCAGCTCCGGAGACCCCCTGCACATCTACACTATCAATAAAAATGTATTTCAAATGTATTTATTGTCATTTATTTATTTATTTTTTGGCGGCTGCTGTGTGTGTGTATTTTTTTATTGTGGGTAGCGGGAGGGTGGGTGAATGGGGTATTCGCCCCAACGATGGTTGGGGAGGGCTTGCGGGGGGGGGGGGGGGGTTGGGGTAGCGGGAGGGCTTAACCCCTTCATGACCGTAGCGGTATTAACTGCTACGATCGTGAAGGGGTTAAGTGCACCCGCAACCCCCCCCCCCTCCCGCAAGTCGTAAACTCACACCAAGGGCCAAATACCCCCCTCACCCATCCCCACTACACACAATAAAGCGGGCACGGTGGGTTAACCCCTTCATTGCCTTAGCGGCTATCCGCTATGGTAATGACGCAGCATTTTCCGTATTTTTAATAATATTGATCAGGAGCAGGGGGGGGGGGGGGGGTTCCCTGAGCATTAATCATTAATTTCTGGCTCAGGGAACCCCCTGCTCACTTTACAATATTATTAAAATAATGCTTCTTTACCATAGCGCATAGACGCTAAGGTAAAGAACGAGTGTTTATTTATACTGTATATTGTATGTGTTTTATTGATACTGTACATGTGCAGAGGGTCTCCAGAGCAGAAGCGCACAGGTTTCAGGTCTGGGGACCCCGTGCCCCCCGAGATACAGGCCCCTTTAGGGGGTGCCGGTATCCCTCTGCTCTGCTTGGTTTACAGGCCGCGGTCACGTGATCGGGGCTTTTAACGCAGAGCTGGATACCGGCACCCCCTAAAGGGGCCTGTATCTCGGGGGGCACGGGGTCCCCAGACCTAAAACCAACGCGGTTCAGCTCCGGAGACCCCCTGCACATCTACACTATCAATAAAAATGTATTTCAAATCATTTTTAATGTGTGGATGTTTGCGCAGAGAGAGAGCAGCGGATCTCTCTCTGCTGCAAACACATCTCGCCCCCGCCGCCCATACAGTAGTATCATTTATGTATGTGCATATACAGTACAGTACTGTACAGTACTGTATGTTAGGGCTTACAGGGGTTGTTGTTATACAGTACTGTATATATATATATACTGTATACTGCATTACAATTCATTATAGGGGACGGCTTCACAGAGAATAGCTCGCAAGCGCCACCATGTGTATTTTGACGGCATTGCAGTATTGTAACCAGCCGGAATAAAAAGCTTAAATTCCTGCCGGAAAATAACGCAATGCACTCTGGCTGAAAAATATCAGAAACCTGAATACACCCGAGTATACCCGAATTCGCGGGACTAGCCGTGCTCGAATAAAGTGTGTCGCCAGTGTAGTGCAAAACAGTTTTACTCGAGCAGTGGAAAAACGTGTAGGAGCGAGTGTCCAGGACAGTGCACCATTAGACCAAGAGTGGTCTATATGCTTTTAACATATCTGAAGAGTGTATTGTATATTTTACTTTTAAAAAGCTATGTTGCACTGTCTTCATCTCTTTTCTCAATATAATCGTTGGGAGTTTATACTTATACACATGCTCTAAACAAAAAGACCAAGACTCCATATATATCTGAAAACGCCTGAGATTTCATGACACCATGTGAGTGGGCAATTTATAATATTTTTTGAGCACTTTGATCACTGTTAGCAATTTTGCATTAAGTATATTGTTTCTATTCTATGATCGTGGAGATGTTTGGATCCATTGCTGCGTTGCCCTTTTATATGTTAGGAAACATCTTCTAATAGAGCTGCATCTCTCTATTAGTGGTTCTGTTTGCACTTTTTTCTGTTTCACATACCCGATGAAGGTCTCTTAAAGGTTTGAAACCTTGAAACATTTCAACTACTTGCTGGTCAAAAATAAGTATTATACCACCCACTCCTCCCTCCTTTGTTACTACATAGAAGTAAGAACCAACACGGCTATCCAACCTGCTTTGCTTACTATGGAAGATACCGCAATCAGCCATCTCAAACGGAAGCTCTACTGCATGAGGAAAAAAGCTAACCTCAACAGCTACTTTCTAACGAAATGCAAGAAATGCAACATTATACCTAAAGACATATCATCTACAACTCCCTAAGAATCACATACAACTCTACTTATGCTGGACAACTCTGCCAAAGAACTTCCTAGAAACGTAGAAATCATCTACTACACAATTCCTACCACAAAAGCGATTACTTGAAAGTCAGATAATTACCATCTCAGACAGACTGAATATTGTATCCAATGGACCTATAACAAATATCCAACACAAACTTTTCACAAATACCAAAACTAACTCAGAACTGGTGTCTCACACAAGAACAAAACATGGAATACACTTCTATAGAGCAGAGGACACAACTGCAGAGAAAACACCAACAATAGTAAGACACTGAGCGATTACTAAACTAATAGCCCTGCTGTTATCTAACCCTACACTTACTCCTCCTTAAAAATCTGTACTGTCCAAAGGTGTTACATTGTGCCCCAGCAAATAACTTGACAAAATACAGTTGTGTGGAGAACTGGAGGCATTCTTCTGCTGACTCAGACTCAAAGAATATTTTCACGATAAAGCATATATAACAGATTGTGAAATCTCTTCACATACCAAACCCAAGTCCTCTGACTTCACACCTCTCCCTGGACTAAACCCAAAATCCGACTCCTACTGTACCTACAAACCTTTTGTCAGAGAGCCAATGCCTAAATCCTCCACCCACAGCACAGGTTCAACAATAACCTTACTGCACTGGAGAGAAGAGCAACAAAATCATTAAAAAGCAACACATATATTGTCATCAAGCCAGCAGACAAATGAGGTGCAGGTGGCTAAACCACCAAGACTATAATCAAGAAGCAAAAAGACAACTAACAGATCACAGCAGGTTTCTAAGCAAACAAATCTCTCCAGAGATAGGGAGTATGCTATAGAGAAGCTCCCAATATTGTGCACCTGCTAATCAGTCCTGGTTAGGGAAGGTAGTTGGTGGAACGCCAAACTGGTGAAATACCAGTGGTAGGGTGTAGATGCAGTGATGTAGTACCCCGCACACTCAATGCTCAATGCCCTGTGGGCAAATGTAGGTGTACAAATGAATACAGATTAATATACAACACTTTATTCAGTCTATTAAACACAGTGAAATACAGGGGGGGACAATGTAAACATAATGCAGATAAAAAGCATTGCAGCCTGGTGAGGAGACGAGAATACTGCTAAGTAGTTGCAATATACAGTAGTTCACCGAGTAAAAAATGCCTTTACATGGAAACTCCTCCAGAGAAATTGAAGAATCATGGAACATGCTATACAAATACCCAGACCTCAGCTCTTACAGCACAATAGGGCTCTGAAGAGAGGAGGAACAGGATAAGCCCGCAAGTCAGTCATCCAGGAGCAGCAGAGAGGACAGATGCGTTCAGGGTGCCAGTAGCCCTGGACTAGGCCAGAACTTTGCCCTTAGGCCCCAGAAAGGCCTTGAGACACTAACAAAGTAGTATTGTAGGTAAGCCCCAGATAGGGACTCTTCCCCTTACCAGTACTTTTTCATCGGTGACCGGACGGCCACGGGGTGCCCTGCAGCCTCAGACCAGGTTACAGGCTCCATAGACATTTTATGAGACGCTCCGGCTGGAGCTCACACGGCAAGGAGGCAGGGCCGGCAACAGAAATCATGGGGCCCAAGACAAATGAAAGGAGCAGGCCCCCCGAACCAATAGCGCACCTACCGCGAAAAAATATTTTTTAGCACGCAACTTCTACTTAACTGTTTTCTTATTGTGATACAGAAAAAAACATTACAATGCAACCTGTTTATTTTTATATTTTCAACAAAAGACAGGTGACTGCCTGTCTGGGTGGGTGAGTGACTGAGTGGATGAGTGAGTGAGTGACTGGGTGGGTGAGTGACTGGGTGGGTGAGTGACTGACTGACTGGGTGGGTAAGTGACTTACTGGGTGGGTGGGTGAGTGACTGAGTGGGTGAGTGACTGGGTGGGTGAGTGACTGGGTGAGTGAGTGACTGGGTGAGTGAGTGGGTGGGTGAGTGAGTGACTGGGTGAGTTAGTGACTGGTTGAGTGAGTAAGTGAGTGATTGGGTGAGTGAGTTTTGAGCGACTGGGTGAGTGAGTGACTGGGTGGATGAGTGAGTGACTGGGTGGGTGACTGGGTAAATGACTGGGTGGGTGAGTGAGTGAGTGACTGGTGGGTGAGTGAGTGACTGGGTGGGTAGTGAGTGACTGTGTGGGTGAGTGAGTGACTGGGTGGGGGAGTGAGTGACTGGGTGAGTGAGTGAGCGACTGGGTGAGTGAGTGACTGGGTGAGTGGGTGATTTTCATCCAACACCCAATCTCCCGACACGTCACAACGACAAGCGGCAAGAAACATGTCCACACCATCTTAACTGGGTGAGTGAGTGATTGGGTGAGTGAGTTTTGAGTGACTGGGTGCATGAGTGACTGGATGGGTGAGTGACTGGGTGGGTGAGTGAGTGAGTGACTGGTTGGGTGAGTGACTGGGTGGGTGAGTGACTGACTGGGTGGGTGGGTGAGTGACTGACTGGGTGGGTGAGTGACTGACTAGGTGGGTGGGTGGGTGAGTGAATGACTGGGTGGGTGAGTGACTGGGTGGGTGAGTGACTGGGTGGGTGGGTGAATGACTAGGTAAGTAAGTGACTGGGTGAGTGAGTGGGTGGGTGAGTGAGTGACTGGATGAGTGAGTGATTGGGTGAGTGAGTTTTGAGTGACTGGGTGGGTGAGTAACTGACTGGGTGGGTTAGTGACTGGGTGGGTGACTGGGTAAATGACTGGGTGGGTGAGTGAATGACTGGGTAAGTGAGTGAGTGACTGGGTGAGTGAGTGACTGGTGGGTGAGTGATTGACTGGGTGGGTGAGTGAGTGACTGGGTGGGTGAGTGAGTGACTGGGTGGTTGAGTGAGTGACTGGGTGGGTGAGTGACTTGGTGGGTGAGTGAGTGAGTGACTAAGTGAGTGAGTGACTGGGTGAGTGAGTGAGTGATTAGGTGAGTGAGTTTTGAGTGACTGGGTGGGTGAGTGACTGACTGGGTGGGTGAGTGACTGGGTGGGTGGGTGAGTGAGTGACTGGGTGGGTGACTGGGTAAATGACTGGGTGGGTGAGTGAATGACTGGATGAGTGAGTGAGTGACTGGGTGAGTGAGTAAGTGACTGGTGGTGAGTGAGTGACTGGGTGGGTAAGTGAGTGACTGGGTGGGTGAGTGAGTGACTGGGTGGGTGAGTGAGTGATGGGGTGAGTGAGTGACTGGGTGAGTGAGTGACTGGGTGGGTGGGTGAGTGAGTGACTGGGTGGGTGAGTGAGTGACAAGGGTGAGTGAGTGAGCAACTGGGTGGGTGAGTGAGTGAGTGACTAGGTGGGTGAGTGACTGGGTGAGTGAGTGAGTGATTAGGTGAGTGAGTTTTGAGTGACTGGGTGGGTGAGTGACTGACTGGGTGGGTGAGTGACTGGGTGGGTGAGTGAGTGACTGGGTGGATGAGTGAGTGACTGGGTGGGTGACTGGGTAAATGACTGGGTGGGTGAGTGAATGACTGGATGAGTGAGTAAGTGACTGGGTGAGAGAGTGAGTGAGTGAGTGACTGGTGGTGAGTGAGTGACTGGGTGGGTAAGTGAGTGACTGGGTGGGTGAGTGAGTGACTGGGTGGGTGAGTGAGTGATGGAGTGGGTGAGTGACTGGGTGAGTGAGTGACTGGGTGGGTGGGTGAGTGAGTGACTGTGTGGGTGAGTGAGTGACAAGGGTGAGTGAGTGAGCAACTGGGTGGGTGAGTGAGTGACTAGGTGGGTGAGTGAGTGACTGGGTGGTGAGTGAGTGACTGGGTGGGTGAGTGACTAGGTGAGTGGCTAGGTGAGTGAGTGACTGGGTGAGTGAGTTGCTGGGTGAGTGAGTGACTGGTGAGTGAGTGACTGGGTGAGTGAGTGACTGGGTGGGTGAGACTGGGTGAGTGAGACTGGGTGAGTGAGACTGGCTGAGTGAGACTGGCTGAGTGAGACTGGCTGAGAGAGACTGGCTGAGTGACAGTGGGTGGTGGGTGACAGTGACTGGGTGGTGGGTGACATTGACTGGGTGACAGTGACTGGGTGGTGGGTGACAGTGACTGGGTGGTGGGTGACAGTGACTGGGTGGTGGGTGACAGTGACTGGGAGGTGGGTGACAGTGACTGGGTGGTGGGTGGCAGTGTCTGGGTGGTGGGTGACAGTGTCTGGGTGGTGGGTGACAGTGTTTGGGTGGTGGGTGGCAGTGTCTGGGTGGTGGGTAACAGTGACTGGGTGGTGGGTGACATTGACAGGGTGGTGGGTGACAGTGATTGGGTGACAGTGACTGGGTGGTGGGTGACAGTGACTGCGTGGTGGGTGACAGTGACTGGGTGGTGGGTGACAGTGACTTGGTGGTGGGTGACAATGACTGGGTGGTGGGTGACAGCGACTGGGTGGTGGGTGACAGTGACTGGGTTGAGTGACTGGGTGGGGTGGGTTGAGTGGGTGACTTACCTTTACTGGTTGGGTGCCGCTTCCTGCTTCTTTGCCACTTCCAACCCTGCCCTCAATGTTCCCTTGGCACCTGCCCGGGGCGGGAGGTGGGCATGGGGGGGTGAGGGCACGGGAGGTGGGCTCGGGGAAAGCACAGGATGGGGATCACAGGAGGTGGGCTTGGGTGGCGCACAGTAGGTGGGCAGCTGGGGGGGGGGCGGGAGGTGGGCAGATGGGGCGGCACAAGATGCCGGGTGGCTGATGCTGGGTTGGCATGCGGGAAGTGTGCTCTGGGGGTGGGGTGCGAGGCTGGCAGGCGGCTGCAGCATCCCCCGTGGTTGCAGCATCCCCCGTGGCTGCTGCATGGGGCAGGAGGCACACACGGGCATGCAGGGTTGGCCCTTCCCCGCCCTCCATCCCACGTTTGGGATTCAGACCTGGGGTGTCTGAGATATCAGACCCAAATTTAGGGAACCATGTTCGTACTCTCCAAACAAGAGATCCATCAGTGGACCGTGGAGTTCCAATAACCTCCCCGCCACATGGTCACGGTGGGGGACGTCCCGGTTGCCACACCCCCACATCAAGTATGCAACTCCCTAAGGCGGGTTCATGGTTTAGCCGGAGCATGGCTACTAGGCTGCAAGTGAGATCCTACCTACTGAGCGTAGTCATCGTTACCATCGGCAACAAGTTAAGTGAAAATGAGGTCCCACGGGCCCTGCATTTTCCATAAGCCCTGCCCACGGGTTGCCCATTGATATACCCAGATCTACCAATACCAATGGTAGCTTTCAGTCCGGGATCCATACCAGAGGCACCCTTGCGGGCTGAACTCCCACACCCCTCAATATCCTCCAAAAGAACGAAGCTAGCCCAGAATCAGTCCACAGTTCTGACTACCATAGTCGCCGGTTGACCGAGGCTCTGACTGCGGGAGAACACTACAGCAACTGGTGGATGGTCAAGCACAGTCTTCGCAGTCCCACAACTACCGCAAGCTCAAAGCTTTCTCCGGGACATCACCCACTCACGTCAGAGAAGAAGAGTCTGGAACATGGAGGGAACATACCCTGTACATGCTCGAGGAATGGTCTTGCTCCGAAGCCGTGAAGAGGCAGCGGATAGTCGAGTGCCTACGGCCCCCAGCAGCCCAACTTCTGAAAATGCACCGCAAGACCACGGGGGGAAGTCACCGCACAAGGGTTGGTCGAACTCCTCAACCAGGCCTACACTGCCAGGATGATGAAGATTAACTCTTGGCCCAGTTCCATGCTCTCCAGAAAGAGGGAGAAGAGCTGTCCACGTTTGTCCAATGCGCACAACTATCCTTAAGGGGATTACTCTCCAAGAAAGTAATTCCTGCCACTGTAGTGAATGAGTACAGATTCAAGCAACTCATGAAAGGATCTCTACCCTCGCACCCTATGTACCGAGAAACCCCCAGCTTCCAGGAATTGCTGGGCCACATAAGGAAGTAGGAGGTTCAAATGCATTTCCACACTCCCAAGACATCTCGGGAATCTTCCAAAGGGGAGAACAAAGTGACTCCCTCCAAGAAGTCTAGTGCGAAGGAGAATCCTGGGGACAATACCCCACAGGGTCCTTCATGACAGACCCCCTTAACGCCATCAGAGCTCAGCTCCTAGCTCTGACTTCAATGTGACCCGAAGCAACCAATGCTTTAACTGCCACCAAGAGGGTAACTTCACCCGAAACTGCCCGAAATCAGATACTTCCACCCAAGAGGCCATGGCCTTCCCTGTACATCTGGCAAAACAGCCGTCCACATCCTCGCATAGAGCCCCTGCGCCTAGTCCTGAAAAAGAGGCCATATCGGATGCCTACAATCGATTTGGACCTGTCGCCAAAGTCAGAGTACTAGTTGAGGGTATCTACTATTTTGCATTCTGGACACAGGGTCACAAGTGACCATCATACACCAGCCATTCTACGACCTGTATCTAAAGAATCTGCCTATGCAATTAGAGAAGATGAAATGATGGTGTCTCGGTAGCAAAGACTACCCCATTGATGGCGTGATTCAAGTGTGGTTAGATATAATGCAGCTCAATACCAACTAAACCCACCCCATGGAAGTGGATGCCTTGGTATGTCCCATGCCCTGGGAACACCCAAATTCACCCATCATATTGGGGACCAATGAGATGTGGTACGAGCCCTGATCCGGGCCTATCTGCAAGAAACGGTGAAGAATCTCTGAAGATTCATCCCTTATTCAAAGAGGAGTGCTATAGAATCTCTGCCCAAGAAGGATTTGGACAATTCTTCAACCTGGAGAAGGGGTTGACAGAGATTCCACTCAGGGAGTGGCACATGGCTGCTGTACCTAACTACCCGGGCCGTGACGAGGATGATTGGTACTTTTCACTAGCAACCACTCCCAAAGAGGACAACAAGAGAGGGTTCAAGGTGGTGCCAGAGATGAAGAAGTGGAAGCCTTCACTTCTTCAACTTTTCAAGGTGACCATACAGAACATCTCGCCTCATCCTATATGGTTTGACATCGGTCAAGCACTGGGTCAGATATACCCAGTTACTCAAAGAGAATCCCTGACTCATGTAAAGGCGGCTACCGTTTGAGAAGCCCCTACGGCATTGCAGTTCGACTTTGGGGAATCGTCCTTGCCAGCGGAGTGAAATAAAAGGCTAAGCTACAAGCTGGCAATATGCAAGGAGGTGTTCTCCACCAGTGAGATGGATGTGGGCTGCAACAAGAGTTCTCAACACATGATCCGATTGAATGACGCCACTCAATTTTGGGTGCGTTCCAGATGCATAGCTCCCAGAGATGTGGAGGATGTGAGGGACGTCCTGAAGGAGATGGAAACGGCGGGTACCTTAACGGAGTCCCGTAGCCCATAAGCCTCTCCTATTGTGGCAGTGCGGAAGAAGAATGGATCCGTGTGCCTATGCGTGGACTACTGCACCCTGAACCGCCGCACGGTCCTGGGTCAATATACCTTGCTGTGGATTGAAGAGATCCTCAGAACCTTATTCGGCAGTCAGTTGTTCACCATGCTGGACCTGAGGTCTGGATACTACCAGGTTCCCATGAGCCCCGAAGACCAGGAGAGGACAGAACTTGTCTGCCCCTTTGGGTTTTACCAGTTCACCTGGATGCCAGAAGGTATTTGTGGTGCACCTGCAACATTCCAGAGGTTAACGGAAAAGACAATTGGTGATATGAATCCACGGGAATGTCTGGTCAATCTGGTTTGATATCATGTGTTCAGAAGAATGCTAGAAGAGCACAAAGAATGCCTTCTGAAGGTTTTGGATCGACGGGAAAAAGAAGGCCTGAAGTTGTCTCTGGACCAATGTCACTTCAATCACACTTTGGTCACCTATGTGGGCCACATAGTGTCCACAGAAGGAGTGGCTACTACCCCCGCTAAGGTCAAAGCCGTAGGGAACTGGTCCAGATCATATAATGTGATGGAGCTACGATCCTTTCTAGGGTTTTGCGGATACTACTGAAGATTCGTAGAGGGGTACTCAAGCAAGGTCAAAGTCCTCAACAATCTGTTGAAGATCTACCCAAAAGAGCCTCGGCAAAAAGCAGCAACCCCGCGAACACCGTTCGGGGAAAATGGACTTCCACCTGCGAGAAGACCTTCACAGGGCTGAAGAAGAGTCTCACTAAAGCCCCTGTCTTGGCCTATGCAGACCTGGAGCAACCATACATCCTACACGTGGATGCCAGCTTCAATGGGCTGGAAGCAGTATTACACCAAAAATACCCTGCCTAGCCCATAAACTGGAATTCTTAGTGCTCAGGTGGGCTATTGTAGATAAGATTCTTGATAATCTTTATGGGGTCTCCTTTCAAGTGTGAACCGACAATAATCCTTTGACATATATCCTGACCTCTGCCAAGTTAGATGCCACCTGCCACAGGTGGTTGGCTACCCTGCCTAACTATCAGTTCACGCTAAAGTACAATCCAGGGCCCTTGAACATCAGAGCCGATGCTCTGTCCAGAAGGCGTGGACTGAGTGCAACACCAGACAATGGCCAGTGGAAAGAAATTCCTAGCCCTCGGATTAAGGCCATGTGCTCCACAGTGGCTATGGTGGAGGACAAAGTAGCCTTTTCTGAACTCAGAGTTGCGGAGTCATTGGGGTGTCAGTCAAAGGCACAACCTGTAGCATACTGCCATCCAGAAGGCATGTCCATCATGCAAGATACCATAATGAGGTGGAAGGAATTAGTGATACACCAAATGCAAGACCCGGTGGCCAAATCCATACGTCGAGCCATTCAAGAAAACAACCCTTCATTAGTGAAGCATGCTCCCGCCAACACAGTCACCATCTTCATGAGGGAATGGTACAAGTTCCACATGGACCATGGCCTTCTCTACCAAGTTATCCCCTATCACAACCATCCCGATAGGAGACAACTCGTCCTGCCCAGAAGATTGCAGAACCATGTCCTACGATCTGTGCACGATGATCACGGACACCTGGGAGAGGACAAAACATTTCAACTAGTAAGAGATAGGTTCTTCTGGCCCAAGATACGGGAATCATTGGAGCGCCATTGCCTAATGTGTCTGCGGGGCATACAGTGAGAAACACGGCCTACACGCACAGCCCCAATGGGCCACTTAAAGAGCTCTGGTCCCATGGACCTAGTCTTCATGGATTTCCTCTGCATTGAGGCAGACTCAAAGGGTATAGGGAACATCCTCATAGTAACAGACCATTACACCCAATACACTCAGGCGTTCCCTACCAAAGACCAGAAAGCTCTCACAGTAGCCAAAGTACTCTGGGAGAAGTACTTTATCCATTATGGGTTACCTAATCGGATGCACTCCGATCAAGGGAGAGACTTTGAGAGCAAGTAAATCAAAGAACTCCTAAAGCAGCTCAATATTGAGAAGTCTCATACGACTCCCTACCACCCTGAAGGAGATGCTTTTCTGGAAAGGTTCAACCAAACTCTACTGGACATGTTGGGCACTCTGAAAGGCTCCGAGAAGGCCGGATGGAACAAGCATGTTGAGCCTTTACTACATGCCTTCAATTGCACCAGACATGAATCCACCGTGTACACACCCTATTTTATGATGTTTCAGCATAGAAGCGCAACTACCTGTGGATATTCGTCTCCGAGAATCCACCGACAGTGTACTGAACATGACGCACTACAAATATGTGCAAAGGCTCCAGGATAACCTCCATAGAGCATATCAGTTTGCGGAAAAAAACACCACCAAGCTGAACGAAAATAACAAGCGGAGGTATAACCATACAGAGCGACCATAAGGTATGCCATTGGGAACTTTGGCCCGGAGACGCAGTTAACTTGTGGAATTTAGGAATACCAGGGAAACACAAGTTAGCTGACCGCTGGCGAGAAGCTCCCTTCAAGGTAGAGTCACAGATACCTGGCCTCCCTGTATATCGCATCCGAGAGTCAGAGGGAAGGGTAAAGTTCTGGCATTGGAATCACTTGCTACCTATTCCCCAAGTGGGGGAAACTTAACCTGAACCATCGTCAATAATGCCTTCAAATGAGCAGGAAGATTCTAGCGGCATTCCAAGTGCTGAAGATAATCAGGATCCTTTGGAAGGAACTTCTTTCATGGCAAATGGAGATTGGTGGGCACCACCAGAAGAAGTAGTGGATAATGTACCCTCCATGTACCCTCCACAGCGGCTTCAACAAGGCAACCGCTTGACCCAAGGAGTCCGAGGATCATTCCCACTAGAGACTATGTAGCACAAGAGTCACACTTTCTGAGAGGGCCAGGGCCTCAAGCCGATGATAGCCTCTCCACCCAAAAAGACGTCCTCCCATGAGAATGGCACTTGATTTTTTAGGGGCACCTTACTATGAGTCTCAGCAGCTGTCTCAGAGCAGGTTTGCCTCTGTAATGACCATGCTCACTAAACTGTTCAATTTGGTTTAGATGTATTGTAAAAAGTTAAGTTGTATGATGAACTGTATTTTTCATTATATGAGTTTGTATATGTGTTCTCAAGTGGGGTCATTGAGGTCTTCACCAGCGGGAGGATGTAGCCGAGTCCCCCTACCCTGCCTCCGGTCCGTGGAAGCTGTTCAGTGGTTCCCCAGAGCTCCACGCGATCGGGAGGTGGGGGTGGCCATTTTGCGAGGCGCGCATGCGCAGTGCAGGAGGTGGCGGCCATCTTAAGATAGCTCTGCACATGCAGCCATGTGACTATGTCCCAGAATCCGCTGAGGGGAGGTAAACACCACATGGGGCCATCCTGTAGGTGAAGAACCTACAGTACAACAAGTACATCAAACATTAACATGGTACACAGTTAATACCGTCATAGTACCTGCAGGTTATATATCCACCCACCTTGGGATGGTGATACCAAATACTGGGATGTCTCCAACATGGAGAATCCTTTTTAATAATAATGTCTAGGGTCAGGTTTCCACACGGTATGACCATTGTGGTCGACCACCTTAACAAAATAAGACTGAGGAGGGCCATTTTCTGAACAATATATCACTTTGTACATGAAAATGTTCCGCCCTACACGCCAGACCCTCATGAGGTAGCATACTCTTTCTTCAGTATGGAAAGCTGAGTTACTATTCTTGGAGCTAAGGTAATCTATTACTGCGTCTCGGAGCCAGGTCTCTCTTTGCTCCTCAATTTCTAACATAATGGCGTCAAGGTATAAACAAATTTGCAGGTCCTAACACTAAACTGTGAACCTTTCCTTTGACCTCTGTACCACATGTTTGTACACACACACAAACACACACACACACACACACACACACACAAACACACATGGAAAGACATTAAGCGCTACAGAGAACTAAATCAATACCAATAAAAACACCACAGTTAGTTGTATAATACAATAATGAGTGACAAAAAATAATCAACCTGGAGAAGGTGCTACCAGAGGGAATAATCCCTATTACAATGCAGCCAGTTATGTCCTCAAACCCACAGATGTCAAGAAGAAATGGATGCTGAAGATGACCTAGGCGCAGAGATAAGGGAAGAAAAAAATAGGGGAAGAGGGTAAAAAAGAGAAAAAAGAAGGTGACTGCCCAGTGAGAATGGGGATCGCTACCGCTGGTGGTACCAGAACGGGACCGTTTTGTACCGATTGCTGCCAGTAAATGGGAGGGGCCCCGGTGTCGTTCCCCTGCGGATGTGTCTCTGCCTCATTCGTCGGACGACGACCATGACAACCTGTCATCTGTGGTGATGCGCCAACCGGTGGACCACTCTAACAGAGTTGCAAAAAGACGATCACTTACCTGTGATGTGGAGCGGGTGAGCCCGGATGTCCCACGACAGCAGGCGCTGGTGTGACTTGAGCCGTGTAGAAGCCTCACAGCCATGGAGGCTCCAGGTGTCTGCGAGGAGGTAGACAAAAAACAAAAGAACAAGGCGCACAACGCACATAGTGTAATAAAGTAAAAAATGTGACTTTATGGTTAAAAGTAAATAGTTCTGCGTACATCAAGTAAGAATAAACAAGCAGTTGGTATATAGGTTTACCACACCAGGAGATGACACTGTGCGACGCCCTCGGATGGATCTCGGCATGCAATGGGTCTGGAGTTGTCTCATCTGTCCCTTACAGCGTCCTCCGTTTAGGGGTGGTAGGTGGATATGTCCCTTATAGAGAAAGCCCCACAGCACACAGCTCACAGGGTGAATTCATTGAGCCCATGAATCGCTCCCCAGGGTCTTCTCAATCACGCTGCTCCCTTCCTCCGTTAACATGAGAACACTGATCTGTTTCCGGGATCACAAGCCAAGGTTTGGATCACGCATGCGCAGAGGCTTCTGCGCATGCGTGATCCAAACCTAGGCTTGTGATCCCGGAAACAGATCAGTGTTCTCATGTTAACGGAGGAAGGGAGCAGCGTGATTGAGAAGACCCTGGGGAGCGATTCATGGACTCAATGAATTCACCCTGTGAGCTGTGTGCTGTGGGGCTTTCTCTATAAGGGACATATCCACCTACCACCCCTAAACGGAGGACGCTGTAAGGGACAGATGAGACAACTCCAGACCCATTGCATGCCGAGATCCATCCGAGGGCGTCGCACAGTGTCATCTCCTGGTGTGGTAAACCTATATACCAACTGCTTGTTTATTCTTACTTGATGTACGCAGAACTATTTACTTTTAACCATAAAGTCACATTTTTTACTTTATTACACTATGTGCGTTGTGCGCCTTGTTCTTTTGTTTTTTGTCTAGTTCCTGGGGTGTCGAGCCACCCCCAAGAAAGGCTGCAGACCCACGATTAGTGCCTGATCTACACTTAAGGTCCACAACATTGTTTGTACAATCACTGTGCACTGTTCACTTGATATTTGCTGTTCACTAGTTATTAGCTGCGCATTATCACTTTTTTTCTTCTGTCTGCGAGGAGGTAACTGCGGCTGCTCCAGAGGACCGAACGACAATTGCGAGCCAGCAGACCGGTAAGAAACCATGCTGCGGAGGAGACCGGAGATGAGGCCCAGCTTGGCGCCTACTTCAGAGTGAAGGACCACACCAAGCTTCTGGTGCCACACCCTGCGGATTACGAACTTCCCGTGCGGGATCTGGACTTGTACCGGGATTCCGTGATGTCTCCTAGTGATGACGTCATTTCGTTGTCAATCACCAGAGCGGACCGGTACTGTACTGTAACCGCTCCGGTGAGTACCATTCCTGCTAAGGAGGACATGGCGAATTACATGAAGTCTGTTGCGGGCTGAGGAAAACAGAGGTCTATAGAAAACCCCCACTGGTTGAGGCATAGCCAGACTTAAGAACTTTGTCCAGGACTCTTCTACTTCCCAAACCCCTAGTGCCACGGCCACTGTCCTATTCAGCCCGGGATCCCATCCTTGTCACTGGGAATCTAAGGGTGAAATACCAAAAGCCCCCACACCATCCATGGACTGGCAGAATTGGGTGACATCTAGATGAAGGGTCTGAGGGGGAAGTGCATATGTTGAGCAAACTGCCTGTAATTTATCCCACTGTGTTTAAAACTGTAATTAGGGGTAAACCTAAATGTTCATTATCTGGTGGGTCGGGTACATCAAGGGTATCTTCCAGAGTAGATACCAAGACATCTGTATCTTCACCAGGGTCAACAGATCACAGCAGAAAATTTGGGCTCCATTATATCAATGGTATTCGGTAGCTATGGACCATACCCGGATTGTATTAATAGATGGAGAGATAGTGGATCATTGGTGGGGTGAAGGCACCTACTCCACTGAGGAGGCTGCTGAAGAGCTCCGTTGGAGATTAAGGGAGATCCAGCAAGGGATTGTGATACCTAAAGGGCCTTCTATTCTGTATGATGAAATTGCTCCAGTGGAACCTTTATTTTGGGTTCTACCAGGCAAGGCCCATGGCAAGAAACAAACTAAATTAAGCCGAACAGACAGAGCCATAGTGGTGAGGTATAGGCAATCTCATGGCTATGAGCATCCTTACGTATACATATAGAACACCCGCAAGCTCATACTGAACCCCCAAAATAACCACAACATATGGATAAGCGTATGTGTCACAGAGGAGTGCTACTGATCATGGCAATATACATTTAAAACCAGAGACGAACATGAAACACAGACAGAGCTCAATGCACATCCAACGAAACTTTATACACGGTGACACTTATACGCTTATATTTATGTTGTGGTTATTTTGGGGGTTCAGTATGAGCTTGTGGGTGTTCTATATGTCTTACAATTCTTGTTCAGCTGGTCTTGTCTGATTGGAGGGTGGCAACCCCCTACCTAATTTAAGCTCACCCCCTCCCACTTTTAAATGGTTAAAAGCTCACTCCATAGCATCTCCCACTCTCAGGGGAACTTGCCTGCTTGCAGTGTGATTGTGACAAATCTAATACAGAGTGCTTTTCCTGGTAATGTACAGGTTAATAAAAGCTTTAATCAGACTTAGAACTTTGCAACAAATTTTGACAGATTTATTATAAATCATTCTTCCTGGCAATGCACAGGTTATTAAGAATTTATATTAGTGTAGGGACCCTTGAGGTGTGGTCTGCCGTGCAGTGGCTCAGGGGCTTACAACAATTTGGCCAAAATGTTAAACTAAAAGACCATTTTATATAATAGATATCAATACATGTATATTTAGGCACTGTACCGTGTATAAAGTTTCGCTGGATGTGCATTGAGCTCTGTCTGTGTTTCATGTTCGTCTCTGGTTTTAAATGTATATTGCCATGCTCAGTAGCACTCCTCTGTGACACTTATATGCTTATATATATATGTTGTGGTTATTTTGGGGGTTCAGTATGAGCTTGTTGGTATTCTATATGTCTTACAATTCTTGTTCAGCTGGTCTTGGCTGATTGGAGGGTGGCAACCTCCTACCTAATTTAAGCTCACCCCCTCCTACTTTTAAATGGTTAAAAGCTCAATTTAATAGATATCAATACATGTATATTTAGGCACTGTACCGTGTATAAAGTTTCGCTGGATGTGCATTGAGCTATGTCTGTGTTTCATGTTCGTCTCTGGTTTTAAAAGAAACTTTACAAGAGTCAGACAGAAAAAGATGTTGGTTGAAGAAGATTGTATTTTTGTAAGAAGGCTGAAGAAGTTTATCTCACAAAGTATTTGGTAAATTGTAATTTACATTAAAAAAAAGTCATACTTTAAAAATACCTTTAATTCATCAGACTTTTTTATAGGACAAAGTGGTGGTAAATGAATTGGATATCATATCATGAAATTAATGGGAATAAGGGGTGGGTTACATTGCATTTAGATTAGAGACACACACTAGCACAGTAGCGATGCCTACAGTTACTTCACTCTCCCCACTAATCTCCTTTTTTTTTGCTCTGGTGCAGTAGTGGTTGTGGAGCGGCAAGTTGCAAATAAATGCTAGGAATTTACACTTGGTTTTGTGCGACACAGAAAACAGTGTCTTACTAAATCTGTGGGTTTTATTATCAGTAAAAGGAAGCTCCTCCCTAATTGTGTTTGGTCATATTGGAGCTTTAAGGGCTTGTTTTAAGTATCCTTTTGCTCTGTGTTTTTCATACAAAATGACGATGGCTATCTCAGACCTTTATTCAGAGTGTAATTCAGATAATTTTGCCAATGAACTCTAGGGAAAATTCCCTGACCCGAGTTGATGGGCATTGAAATCGAACCAGTGTACTACGGTCATCCTAATGGAATGTTTAGGATTCATTGTGGGTATCGTGCCTGGGAAAACAGTTGGATCGTTGAGTGTTTTACTGATGTTTGTGTTATTCCATGTGCCTTATTGTTGGTTTACGCCTCTGTGTGGTGAACATTCTGTGGTTTTAATCAAAATCTGATCTCCAAACTAAACTCCTGTCTGTTTGTAATTTTAAGGAACAAGGCTGTCTAAAGATATACTTGAAAGACCACGACTTTTGAATTTTTGGGATTTTGTGGATATGCAGAATACAGTAAGGTGAGAAATATTTTTATATATTGTATGCAAGTATTACAGCTCTGTAGTATATACTTGTTGTTTATGTGATTATCAATATGACTGAACTCAACAGTGATACTGTTTTGATTCCCTTTAAAGGAAATCTGTTGTTAAACTATACAGTTTTCTTAATATTATTTTTCTAAAAAAATGTTTTTGCATTTCTTGTTAAGTGTTGTTTTAACTCCTTGCTTTAGCAGTCTCCTAAAGGAGACTCCTTCTGGTTATTTACTGTACTCCATTGTACAGTATATCCAAATCTGATTTCTGTTTCTTAACAGAAGTCTACAGCTCTCTGATTGCAGGTAGCAGGAAGAGTCTACAGATTTATTTTTTTGTATTTCAGAGAAACCGAGTTTACTGTATGTGTAAATAAAAATTATTTTCATGAAAAGCTTAAAAACCTAACTTTTTCGTAACTTAAATACTTTGTTTTACTCCCTAAAAATTATATTTAATAAAAAATATATACAAAATAAACATTTTGTTATCTTTCCACAGCAATAAAAAAAAAGGCGAGTTATTTTATACAGATGTAGCCTGCCTGTATGTTACGTTTTCCTTAACTAAAGTTCGGACATCAATCATTTTGTTTTGGAGATGTAATCAATATACATCCCGTTTAGTTTTAGACAACTGGAGATAGCTCTTCGTGTTGCTATTCATACCTGAATTAAACTGGATATCCCAGACAGATTTCAGATTTGTTTGTTTGAAATTCAGCGGCTGTCCGCCCGATGGCCAGTGAATGTGTTAAGTTAGTTATTCTATGTAGAGTGCTGTAAGTAACCAGCAGGTGCAAGACTGATCCAGCAATATACTGCAATTCATTACAATTCCTCATTGTTTTATGGCCTTGACCATTCAAGACATTATCAAATTTTGATTGTTTTAATATTTTGGTTCAAAAGTAAATGTTCAAATTGTTGCAAATAGTCTTCTTAACCCTCGAGCCATCAAAGTTTACGTCTGGTCCACTGGGAAGAATGGGTAAGTGAAAAAACAAGTGACGCCGCGGTCACGACTCCTCCAAACAGCCAAAACGCATATAGAAAAATAAAAAACTTTATTAATCGAACATGTGAACAACAGCCATAGTCAACCTCTGACGCATTTCGTCCGGGTTACGGACTTTATCAAAGAGTAACTCCCTATGCCTGGGATGATCTTTATATAGAGTATACTGCACCATGATTGGTCATATTAAAGTGGAGGGCAAACCCCCTTCACCTGCAGAATAATGGGTATTAACTGACTCCATATACTCCCATATAAAGACCGTCACCTATTAGGCACCAAACCAAGTGTAAAAGTACATACAAAATACAAAAGAAGTTAAAAAGCAAGAGTTAAAAACAAAGACTGCTGATTCATCCCAGTAGATATTGAATAAGAAAAAAATACATGTAAGGAAAGCATATAAGGTATACATATGTGGGCTACTAATAAATGCATATAACATTAGATATAGTCCAACTCACTACATTGAATGGTAAGTAATTCATATTAAGAGATCAGATAACATGATGATCAATAGGCTATAATAACTGGATATAACAGCAGTCTTAGTTTTTAACTCTTGCTTTTTAACTTCTTTTGTATTTTGTATGTACTTTTACACTTGGTTTGGTGCCTAATAGGTGACGGTCTTTATATGGGAGTATATGGAGTCAGTTAATACCCATTATTCTGCAGGTGAAGGGGGTTTGCCCTCCACTTTAATATGACCAATCATGGTGCAGTATACTCTATATAAAGATCATCCCAGGCATAGGGAGTTACTCTTTGATAAAGTCCGTAACCCGGACGAAACGCGTCAGAGGTTGACTATGGCTGTTGTTCACATGTTCGATTAATAAAGTTTTTTATTTTTCTATATGCGTTTTGGCTGTTTGGAGGAGTCGTGACCGTGGCGTCACTTGTTTTTTCACTTACCTCTTCTATTTCCGGCTGGAGCACACGAGGACATCACCACACAGCAGACCGCTGGGCAACTTTCAAACCAGCACTTTGGCAGATCACAAAGGAGTCGTGAGTACTGACCGCTGGGTTTATTCCGGGACACAGGGCGTGGGTGAGGCGTTCAGCTACCGGTTCATTAGGGATTTATATTCGGGCATTTCCCTGGACGTGCCCGCTGGTATTTCCCCCGGTTTGGGCCCCCCGCCCTGTTTTAGTCTGCACGGCTATATCCTGGTTGCTTATTGTCTTTATACTTTCAAGGATGTCTACCTCTTGCTACCACGGACTTGCATAAACAGACCACCACGGTTTTGGTAGCCACGGTATTCCGAGGGATTTACCCCCCTATATTCTGTCCACTGGGAAGAATGATCAAAAGTTACATGGTATTGAAATATTTGCTTGAAAAATCAACTTGGCTGTCCTCTACTATTTGTAATATAGCTTTGCAAAGTTTCCCCTGGTATTACTGTAAGTGTGATGTCACCTGTTGGATCCCCATGGACATTGATACTGATGCATCTTTGCCTCTGTAGTGCCATAGGTGTGCTTTGGATAGGGGCCACAGATAATTCTCTGGGATTCCACTTTCATGCAGGTTTGTCCCTGTATCATGGGCGCTCGTAGCCACAATGTTATCATCGCTATATGGGAAGTTGGGTGTCCTTCCTAACTTCTGGGTATTGCATTGAGGCACATCATCAGTGGGAGAGGTTTACTCCAGATCTCCTGATCTCTCCAGCTGCTTTGTGATTATTATGGAATACAGGCCCATCATGTTCCTTTGAATAGCAGCCATTATCAAAATAATTAACAAAGAAACTAGCATTAAAATAATGCACATGTAAAAGAATGGATTCTAAACAAGGGAAATCCAATGGTGGTACAGCACGGGTGCATCTAGGTGACACTAAGCTGTGTTCAGTATCATGATCTTGGGCAGACAACGGTTTCTAAGTTGGTCAACAGGGTCACAACAGAGTAAGTACCAATACTGTGTACTCTTTTTGATGTTCCTAATTTTGCCTTTTACAGTGAAACGATAATGTTGAGTTCGGCCTTAAAAATGATGAGCAATCTGCTGCAGAAGTTCTGGATATTCTGCAGAAGAAGCATGATATTCCAGTGCCTCTGTTCAGCATTATACTAATGTGATACGATTTGGGCTGGAAATTTGGAAGTGTGAGGTAAAGTGGTTTACTTTACATGCTTTGTTTATGCAGATGTCAAGCGATATGTTTCTTTTCACTTAACATGTCGCACGGTTATTATGTAGAAAAGTTTAAATATTAATCTGAGGTACTGTATAGCAGTCTGGGAAGTACTGCAACTAATTCTGAAGACAAATTAAACCTTAGGGGAGGGGAGTATTTCTTCACAGGAAAGAAAGCCTGAAAATATTGTAGGATCCCATGTGTGAGGATCGGGCACAGGCTCCACCACCGAGATGACAGGATCAGGGGCAGGACATCATCTCATGCTAATTCTATCATTGCAACAGCTGGATCCTCATCGTCATCTGCTGTGCAGACTCCGCCCCGTGATGACCCAGAGGTCTGATCTGTGATTATCTATTTCAGCTGTGCAGCCTTTCCTCGGATTGGTTATTTCATTAGACAATCAACACTTGCTGCCTTGCCGCCTCTCTTCCTATTGGTTCATCAACATTTCTATGCTCAACGATCCCTGTTCCAAATTGTCGGAGCATAGTAGTTTCTTCCTGAGACGACGTACAACCCACAAGCACCCCACTTGCCGTGTCCTGCTTTGCCTTGTGCTTTTCTGCTTTACTTTGCCTTACATTCCAACTACCTTGACCACAGAGACCTACCTTACTTCCCGGACCTCTGCAACACTTGATATCGGCTTGGATATCTACCATCTTCTACTGTCCTCGACCTCAGCTAAGTGACCTCAACTATCCTCTTATCTCATACCCTGAATCATGGCAAGTGTATCTACTACCTAACCTCTCCACACCCTGACCCAGCTACATGATGAAAAACTTGGACACCGGGCGTGGCCACTCGGCTACAGGTAGGTGTTTACAAATCCCCACCTCTGCCTCGCAGTCCCGTCCTGCTTGTGGCGAGCACTCGTTACACCTTGATAAGTGATGTGAACAAGATTAAAAGAGTTGACCAAGTGCGTGCATGGATTAAGAGTGGACAAATCTTTGAAGATGTTATATTTTCTGATGAGACATCAGCCACGGAAAGATTTTCCACTATGGCATTATGGGAAAAAAATGTTTTTCCCTAAAACCACGGCCAAAGTCTCCACTCAAGGTTTATTTGAGGGGCAATCTTTAGACTTGGACCATGACCCAAAGTTATATTTGAAGGTAAGTACTATACAGTACTGTACATTCTGGTTTCAGTGTTGTGAACAGCCTTAAAGTTTTTTTACAAGCATTATTTCAGTGAAACACCCCAAATGTTGTATTTGCTGGAAGATTAGAGTAGACAAGTATTTAAAATTATTGTTTTAATGTGGAAGACTGTACATATTACTGTGCTCCTCCCTTTAGAATTGTGCTACTGGTAAATGGACAGGCCATACATATATGGAACAAAAGAACAGATCCTGCGCTCCTACCAAGTTGGGCTAAAATATACTAGTGACAGGTTTACATTTAGAATCTAAGTCTGGTTATCAAAGGAGTAATTTGGTTGCATCTTTTGATCAAAACATGATTCAAGCCTGCCAACCTCATCAAGGTATACTCCATTTAGCCGGTACCTACACTGAATATATGTAATTTCGTAATGTCCTGTAGCATAAACTTTGCAAGAGATATGCCCTGAAGGGTTTAAATAAATGAAACAGATGCTTTTGTGATTTAGTGCAACTAAAAGCTGGCCAAAGCCAATATCAGAGTTCTATTAAAATAAAGGCGAACTGTGATTACAAAACTATCCTAGTGTGAAATAATATTGTTTTAATGTCTGTTTACACTAAGGTACTGTATTGCATAAAAATGCCCATGTACCTTAACATTTGTTTTTTCATCAGGATCATGGCTAAAGTATTCCTCCAAGAGTCCATTATCTCACAGTTCGCCCCATACATTTCAGATTTCTTCCCATGGAGTCACCAGTTCTTCCAAGACCACGACCCAAACTAATTTGCCTCTGCTACATTTATTAAAGACAGTGTAATAAACTGGGTCCAAATACCACCATAATAAGTAATATAACTGTTTTGAGTATTATCTGTGCAATATTGTGCTATTGTGTGTGCTTGCTTAATTCTTGGCAATAACCATACTGTTTATGTATTTATATTTGCAGATTCTCCGATTTGAACCACATAGTTGTGACATGCACTGAAACATAATTTGAAAAAATATGTGAAGGTGGCAAACAAAGAAGAGCTTGAGGAGATCCTTAATTTCTGGAATGAGTATCTAACTGTGGAAACTTGCAATAATTACATAAATTATATAAAATTGTGTGATTGGTGATAATTGAAAAAAAAAAAACCGGAATGGCTATAGGGATACATTTTTAATACATAATTGCCTTGATTTTTACACTAAACATTTTTGTATTCTCTTACTGTATCTTATTTTGACTCTTCTAGATACAAGTTTTGATAACAGCTGAGAAGTATCGACCACTGATGGGGTGTGAACGTCTTCATCAGATGTGATCGTTGATTAACAAAAGGCCGGTTGATCAATGAAATCACCGTTCTCATTTTTAACAATGTATGCAATCAGTTAGCAATTAGTGTTTACATCATGTCAACCTTATCCACAGAGCTCAAATGGAGGCAAAGGGGCATTCAAATAAGTGAGTCATGAAGAATGCAAGTTTTGAAAGTTTGGTCATTTAAATAAATAGTAGATTCCTAAGTGTTGCATTGAAATATTACACAAGATACAACTCCTTAAAGTTTTTAACAAGCTTTATTTCAGTGAAAGACCCATAGTATAAAAGTATTCTAAATAATTTTTTTAATGTCTCTGTTGACCTAACCTGTAGCAGGCATACTGTATTATGTGGATAAGTTTCAATATTACACTGAGGTACAGTATGGCTTATTCTGTGAAAAACGTTCATTTATACTGTAGACAAATAGAATCTCAGGGGGCAGGGAGGCTTGTTTTCACATGAATAAAGCCTGATAATACTGTTGGCAACTTTGCCACAGTTTTTTTCCCAATGGTATCTTTGTTTGCTTAAAGACACAATGGAGGGGGGCGGTATGCAGTCTTTATCTATAGGAGCAGAGGAAACACAGAAGACTTCTGCTGCCAGTGCTCAAGGGCTAACAAGCGTAGAATGCCTTATTCTTAAGTCATAATGACACACGTCTGCAGCATATGAATACACACTCTAATCAAGCGTATTAAGCAGACCCAGTGGAGCAGGCTGGGGGAGGGGTAAGGTGAGGTGACACTAAGAGTCGCCGACCATCCAAAGAACAGTCAGGCTGACGCTAAGTCACCCACAATCCACTCTGCCAATGAAGATACCTGCTGTCACGCTGCTTGATCCGGTGTAACCAAAGAGATGAGGGTGAATCACCGTTGAGTGAATGCCTGCAGTGAAGTGTGTCCTGGGATCCACGTGCAACCAGCAATAGTAACTGGAACAGCCAAACGAAGAAGCGGTGCACTGAGGTAAGTAGGGAACCACACGCAGCTCTAACAAAAATCGACTATTTTTTGCGGGATGAAACGTGTCAGAGGTTCCTAGCTTTGTGATGTTTGTTCCCTTTTTTTCAATAAAATAGTCGATTTTTGTTAGAGCTGCGTGTGCTTCCCTATTTACCTCAGTGCACCGCTTCTTCGTTTGTTTGTCTATAGTAGAATTTGAATGTAACAGGCGCAAGTTATTCAAATTGGGTCCGTATTGTGGCCAAATCCTTAAGTGTTGCCTTTCAATATTACACAAGATTCAGCCCCATAAAGCACAGTACGGCTTATTCTTGGAAGTAATCAATAATGTCAGCACTGAATAAATTTAATTTGAAAAACTTTACTTGTGCGGACTAAAACATGTAGCATAGTTATTATAGTAGAAAAGTAGATAATCTAGGAGATTAGAAGCAAGGCGGGTGGGTGAGGTTATGGTCTCTTGAATATAACATGAAAGTACTCTAAGAGAAGTTAGTAGGAATGTAGTTGAACATTTTATTAGTCTAAATTAGAGCTTAGAGATAAAAAAAAAAAAAACAGACTTTAATCAACATATTCTTCTGGCTGTCTCTTGTACAGTTTCATTCTGTAAAATAATTGTGAGATTGTTACTTAATAATCGATAATAAATAAATGCATGAATTACCCTGTATTGAACCTGTATGGAATGCATATGTGGTTTATTTGGGAATTACAGTTCTTATCTGTATTGTCTTCAATGTCAACAATGTAAGTAAGTCAATTAATAAGTCGGATTATATATACTCTGCAGTGAACTAAATAAATGTTCACGTAAATAGCAGGGATAGACTGCATTCTACTACACACTACTGGTATGTACCCATTTGTTAGTTGGAACGCAACAGTGAACAGTGAACGAAATTAAGTTAACTTAAATAGCGGCGATATATATTGTACTTCATTGCACTCCAAGCCTTCTGCGATTAGTCACTCTGATCACCAAGTGTATGACTACAACATATACTTAGCAATGCAGTTCTATGGGAACGAATCTAAGGGAACTATAAAGTAATACTGAAACATTGATCCATTTCTCTCCAGTACTATACTAACGTTACCCACAATGGGACTACTGTGTGGTGACAAGTTTGGATACATTTTGACACAAGTGTTGTCTCAAGGTATAATATAGCAGTAGTTCATAATTGCTGTTACATGTGGGACAAGCTCCGACAACAGACTGCGAGTGGGGGAAGCTTGGAGAATCCAGGGGAGGCGGTGAGCAGTGCGGTGACCCTTCGTTTTCACTGATTAAGTGATAAATGCTTGTTTTTATCTTGCACATTGTAAGTGCGCATTTTATATTCTTTTTACATAAAGATTTTGTCTATCAGCCTTATCGCGCTATGTATCATTTTCTCATCTCTCCTATATACTGTACCATCATACCGCTGAGTGTGTCTCTGAGGGGGGATCCTGACTGCATTCATTCCACATGGGTAGCAGCCCTAATTGCAAACTGCATTTTATTCATCTACATCGTGTGAGTAGGCTGTACATACGAGCCAAGACTATACTACATGCCACATTTTATTGTTCATACATCTGCACTTATATTGTGTGTTTTCTTTTTCTTCTTTCCCCTTATATGCTCCTCCTGGATTGTTTGTACAGTGGTGGCCGCCTTTAGCCTCGTGCAGCCGTTTCAACGCGTTTTTTAAAACCGCGGGCAGATGCGGCATGTTCCGGCTGTTTTAGGCGACGCAGGCGTTTTCATTGTTTAGCGCTATTAGCGCTGTCTAGCCATGAATGCGGCTGAACGCGTGACAGACTGAAAACATCCCCGAAAAAATGTAGGAGGATAAAAGGGGCCGCAACAGTATGTCCTTAGTATTGTACAAGTCCCACAATCTAGGAACCATTGCACACTTTCATTCGTCTTTTTCAAAAACATAAAAAGCAGGAATTAATTATAATCTATAATGTACAAACTTTATTTTTTTAGCAGCTCTCTTGGTGTGGGAAGTTCTGGAGTGGGCGGGGACATCTTCTTTTGGTCTGACCTGGAGGAGGGGTCACGAGTGGGCTCCACCTGGGTGATGGATGGGCATTCATCCTTCGCATGCTGGAGAAGTAGGATATGAAATTCTGGTAGAAGTTTTAAAACAAAAGAAAACAAGTCATTCAATACACATTCTGTATCTGCAAATAGCACTTAGTACAGTACAATACAAAAACAATGATACTCACGGTATCTGTATAGAAAATCCGCCAGTCCCCATCCGGCCCCTCATAATTGCCTTCCCCCTTCTCCAGCCACCATGTGAGGTCATTTGCCCCAGTCCCTCTTGGTGCTTTGCTAAGGAGGCTGTCCCTGCTCCTTCTGCTAGTCGTTCAGCCATAGCAGGAGGAGTGTTTCAGCTCGGCCAGTGTCCCTCTCTAAAATATAAAAGTAATAGAGAGTTTAAACACAAAAGTATGTTGTGTATATCATCAGATCTTACTAATTTGTGGGGCAAAAAGCAGATAGTTATTTTTTTAAGGTCAAAGGGGTCTCAAACTGAATCTTTATGACATAACATGAAAACAATCCTCAGTGATGGGTCAGATCAAAAATCACAAGCATGATACTATCTTGACTTGTTTGGTAGTAACATTCCAAATTTACAGCAAAAATATTATGAGCATACTTCTTAAATATTAAGGTTTATATTTACTAAGCAGTGCTTTAAAAAAGACACCACCTGGTATTCCACATACTGGAATAGAGGTGTCTTCCTGCATCAGAAGGTGTGTTACCAAAATAGCAACACTTACTAACTATTGTCTGAAGTGTGAATTCCATTACTGAATCTTTATTACTAAATTAAATTTAGCACCCTGCTAGGAATTTCCCTTTTTGCTCTGCATGTCAGTCCTGGTATCTGTAGGCAGGGCCGGGGTTAAGTCCTCGCAAGGTTAGCTACAATTGTTTGTGTAACTTGCCATGTTCAGTAGCACTGCTTTTGACACTAATATATATGCTGTATATATGATGTGAGGGTGGGTTGGAAGGATCACCTGACAAAAGTGATCCTGTTGCAACAATTAATCTGCCCAGATACTGGGGCAGGGTGTTGGCCACACCCTGGGTATAAAAGGTGGGGAACCATCATTTTGTATTCAGACTGCAAGACGTCCAGACCCCCAGGGAAGACCTGACCCCAGGGAGGATCCCCATAACATCAGAGAGGACCCCAGACTCCAAATAACATCAGGGAGGTCTCCAGGCTCTCATAGCATATCAGGAAAGCAGCAGAACATATCTTATTTCTTTCAATAAAGGGACAGTATCCCAATGTTAAGGGCCCTATAGAGAGGTGCAGGTAGGAATCTACATTGCTGTATGGAGACGTTCCTTCTCAGGGTTAAGTGGACCTGGGGTGGATTGACTTGTTTCCATTCTCAGGGTTAAGTAGGGACCTGGGATGGATTAATTTGCAATAAGAGAGATCTGATGTATGCTGTATTTGTATGCTGAAACCCAGTCCTGTTTGTATGGACTATACTTCTGTTCTAAATAAAGACAAGTTAAACGTTCCTGGCGCCCTCTTCTGTTCAACACTCCCTTATACAAGCTGGCATGAATCCACTATCCAGCAAAGAAAATGGAAGCAGACACACGGTCTTCTGAAGATGCAATTTAATTTGCCACCAAAGGGTCCAACGTTTCGGCAAAAATTGCCTTTATAAAGGAGAGGGCTGCAGGATACACATAAAACACCACTATATATACACTGATAGTGTTACTCACCCCTCCACGATTACTGTTGCCATGCTCCTGGATGTCGACGCCCAAATCGTGACATCAGGACGCGAGCGCAACGAGGCGTGATGACGTCATGCGCCACCACGGGGGGAGCACGGGTGCCTGTGAAGAGACAGCCTCCCTGATGCCTGTAACAGGCAAAGATGGCGATCCTACAACATGTGGGACATACAGAGAGCAGCCCTTCTACTGGCAGCCGAGGCTCCCCTGGTGATGTTAGCGTGCCCTCGCGACGTGACACGATGACGTCAGACGTCCAGGGGGGAGGGGGAGGCGGGTGCCAGGCAGCAGACCTGCCTAAGAGTGTAAAAACGGCAGCCCGATGCCTAAGGGGACCTGCATAATCATGTAGGGGTGAGAGCCCTTACATAAACAGACAAGTGCAGTGAGACATTAAAGTGAATAAGGCAAAAAAGTGTACATTATAACCAATAAAACATAATGTCACCTAATAACGTGTTTAAAAGAGGTATTGAACTGTATCTATGCTAGCAGCTATTCGTGTAGACATGAAAAACATGAAAGGATACATAATATAAATAATGCATATATAGAAATCCACAGAGGAGCGTAATGTCTGGACCTCCCTGGCAGATAAGTACCCCTCTCCAGCACCATTTAGCGGTGTGCATGCACTTCCACATATGCCTGTGCATGCACTATCCACCCTGAGATACAAATGTTAACCGCTGAGCACCTACATCCTTTTGAACAGGTACTGCATAAACCCTGTCAAAACACAGAGACTGTTTCTATCCTTCATTTTTACATGTACAGCCTATCCCTCATATCGGGGGGAGGGAGATAGGGGTGTTACATAAAGAACAATACAAGAGAAAGAAAATAAGAGACTCAATAACAATGGTGCAGAGAGCTACCTTATTGCAGTATTTTACATGTTTTTATATTTTAGTTACGGAGTCTCAGTTTACTTATATCATTATTGTTTCTCACTTTATTCAATAACCAGGTGACTATTTCCAGCTTTTTGAACATGATAATACATTTATTTTAAGATAGAAGCATTTATGTGTTTGAAAAAAACATATTAACTTCTCTTACATTGGTCCCCAATGTAACAAACTATGTCAATGCCAATTTAGCCTGAATTGTGCCTTTGTTTGCCAAAAAATTGTGATGCTGACAGTAAATTAACATATATAAAAAGTCATGTGACCTTGAACATTGACTTTTAACGTTTGTCAAGTTTTGCTTGTGAAGCGTGCAGTTTTTGCCAAAATGTTTCCTAACTAAAACCCTGCAAATATCCCCTTATTTGTAATCTCTAATCTTTACATCATTATATTTTGAAGATCAAGGTACACATTGTGCCTCAAACCACAAATATTTTAAAAAGTATCTTGTACCACACTTACATTCAAAAAATAGACTTTGGGCCTTATCACTAAACTTTTCTTGTGAATTAAGCTTATTATTTTAAAACATGTAATAAAACCAAATGTCACATTTTAAAAGACTCATGAAATTATCACTCACCATCAGTGAAAATCTGCAAGCGGTTCTTTTTCCATTCTGCTCTGGCTTCACTTCAAAGGGTGATAGACACATGCATGATCTAATCTGGTATGTGGTTTGTGGGAGGTACAGACTGGGTCCCTGGGACTTTGGTTTAGGAAGTGGGCTACATGATGAGTAGAGTGTTGACCTTTTTAAAATAGATTAATATTAAAAGTCATCATATAGTCATACTAATGCTTCACTTTAAGATAACCTTTTAAACGAAATTAAACCATTGATGTGGCCAAGCTATGGCTTCTTACTTCCCGATGTATCACAATGCCTTTGCTCGGTTATATTTACATGTGCATAAGAGGAAGGTGAGTCAGTTCTACGGAATACAACACAATAAGATATAGTACTATGTGTCAAACATACCAAGTCATATATATTCAAAAAAATAGTTGCCTCATTGAAGGACAAAGGCTGGAAAATGTGATTTATGTTAATATATAAACAGAGGAGAAGATTCTTATTTGCAAAAAAATCTTTCAAACTCTCCATTTTCAGTAAAAGATTTCCACAAGATTCTGAAAGGTCTGTGTAAAAATACAAAGAATAGTGTGCTTTAATGTGTGGCAGTGTGGTTTTACTTTTCTACCGTACATGCTACTGTGTTGAATATAGAAAGCTTGCTAATCAAGTTCCTTATATCTGACACAGATCTTTAGCCAGGCTGGAAATTACCACTTTAGGCATTAAAAAAAAAAAGAGAAAGAAATGATGGACAGAGAAGCAGAATTTGAAAGGGATATATCTGTGTAAATGCTAATTACAAAACTATTTCCCAACTCCCCCTATTGCTACTCACAAAATAGCAATCTTTTTCAAACATTCACATTTTAAATGGAATTCTACTTTGTATCCCTATTACTGCAAGGGAAACTTTGTAGATACTGTAAGGAATCGGGGAACACGTCCCTTGCGATGTGTTCCCTCCTTACCTGCCACTGCTGCTGCCTCCGTTCCGGTCTCTGGTCATGCGCGCACCCCTGCTCTGATTACAGAGCGCGGGCATACCCGCAGCTCTTCAGGCCATGCCATGGAGCTGGACTCCACCCCCTGGACGCGGCCACGCCTCCCTCGCGCGCGGCACGCACACGTGACGATGTGCATCGATACCCAGCTGCGCGTCAAAACTGCTACATGCCCCTTGTCTCCTACAGCCTATGATAACCTCTGCAGAGGCCGAGCCTCCGCTCCGCCTCCCTTCCTACTGTTTCCTTTCACCTTTATATACATGGTTCTGTCATTCAGTCTTTGCTCAGCATAACCACTTGTAACCTTGTTGCTTCCTTGTCAGTTGTTGCCTTGCCTTGTTACAGTCTTGTTTTACAGATTAACCTTTTGTGTACCGACCCGGCTTGTAAGTGAACCCCTCTGAATATTGACCTCGGGTTACCCTCAACTACGGCGACCTCTCCAAACCACGACCACGGCTTCACGGACTTTGACAATTCTGATATCTATAATCCCAGACCACAGCTTAACGGACTTCTACGATTCGGCTCTCTCCAACCCAAGGATGCGGCAAGTATACGGATTAACCCACTCTCTCCAACCCAGACCCGGCAACCCTAAACAATCTGTCTTCCAGGCACGCCTCCGCTGCTGTGGGTGCGTGGTTTCGTACCTTCCCACCTCAGTACCGGGGTCTTGTCTTGTTTGTGGGTAGCGCAAGCGTTACAGATACTTTGTTTACTGATGTTTAATAGAGATTGTGAGCATTTTATAACACAGAGAACTAATAAAAGTAATCATAATCTAAGCAGGAATTAACACATAGCCCTACAACAATTAAAACAAAACAAATATATTGTTATAAAACAAGCAGATAAGGGCAGTGGCACTGTGATTATGAATGCAGATTATTACATCAAGGAGGCAAATAAGATCCTTGGAGACTGCAATACGTATATGCAGTGTTTGACAACATGTTTGAGTGATGGAAAGCCAAAAATATTATTAATGAATCTGAGCACAATTTGTTGTTGAAGAAATTTGCAAAGGTACCAGTATTT
Source organism: Ascaphus truei (assembly GCF_040206685.1). Taxonomy (NCBI): domain Eukaryota; kingdom Metazoa; phylum Chordata; class Amphibia; order Anura; family Ascaphidae; genus Ascaphus; species Ascaphus truei. The sequence goes on along the minus strand of NC_134484.1, from coordinate 385,906,451 downwards.
TACTTAATTCTCAAAATACAGAAAAATGTTGATGCACCACCAGGGAGACCTATTCGTTCAGGAATCGACTTTATTACGTCAAATATATTTCACAATATATAGATTTCTAGCTCCGGGAATATGTAGTTAAATTACACTAGTATTTAAAAGATACTACGCAGGTCATTAACATATTGGTAATAAGAAGTGGGATTTTATTACCTGTGATGTTACGGCACTTTACACCAGTATCAATCATCAGCAAGATTGTGAGGCAATTAGGAAAGTTCTAGAAAAATATCCTGTAATGAAACTTCAACAAATCAATTTTCTGGTCAGTAGTATAGAGTATATTTTAAAAAATAATTATTTTTAGTTCAGTTTTAGATTTTATTTGCAGACATGTGGTAGAGGCATGGGTTCCCATGTGAACCTCTTCATGGGAGTGTAGGAGGAGGATCGCATTTTCAACAAAAATCTATTCAGTGTGGGCCTGGTCTCTGGCGTAGGTACATTGACAACATCATTTTTATTTGAAGAGGTAGTAAAGACCTCCTAAAATAAATTTTTAATTATTTACATTTTAATGATCATAATCTGTTTTTTTACTATGAGTTTTAGCCATATTGAAATACAGTTTTTAGATTTGATGGTTTACATAGCCAATAGCCACATACATTGTAAACATTTATTTTAAACCTGTTGATTGTATTAATTATGTTCATAGGAAAAGTTGTCACAAACATAATTATTTTTAAAATATACTGTATGGCAAGATGAGGAGATTAAATAGAAATTGTAAAATGGACAGCACTTATCAGAAACAATCTGATATGCTAGAAAAAGATTTCTAGAAAAATAGTGTTATCAAAATCAATTCAAAAGAAGTAGAGAAAAAGTTTAAGCACTTGAGACGAAAGCTATACTCATATAGAGAGAAAATAAAGATCTCAGGATTTTTAGATCCAAAGAATGTGCATTCATTCTCAATTATATCTTTTTAAGGTTGAAATTAATTCCAACTATAATGTGGGGAAATTCTTACCGGCAATACAAAAAAGATTATAAATGGCACACCACTGTTTAAGGAAAAATTATCAAGGTGTTTGCTTTTGGTGCTCACCTTCCGTTTATCCTGGCGTCCCAAAGCTGGATCCAAAATACTGGCAAGGTAGGAGAAAAGAAGAAGCACACAAAATATAGTGGTAACAAAAGATTACCAAATGTATTGATGCATCAGAGCTTAATGTGGTAACGTTTCAGGACACAAAGTCCCTTCCTCAGACCAAACAGACCATGGTCTGAGGAAGGGACTTTGTGTCCTGAAACATTACCACATTAAGCTCTGATGCATCAATACATTTGGTAATCTTTTGATACCACTATATTTTGTGTGCTTCTTCTTTTCTCCTACCTTGGGAAATTCTTATCGTTATGAGTAAAAATGCTAACTTTCTAATTTTAAATGTACTGTAGGAATGAATACAAAATGCATAATAGATAATATTTTAATTGTAAATGTTTAATAATTATGTGTGTATATGAAGTTCTTGTTGTTTAGTTGTTTGTACTAATTATTAATTGCACCCAATTCCTCTGGGACCAATCACAACTAGTGCACTACAACATTAGAACCCCTAAGGAAGCCACAGAGATGGTGAAACACACAGGGTTTTTTGGACTACTGTGCTTTCCGTAGACATCACTATTGGCAATTTCCCAAAGCACTGATTTCTTCAGTCTGATGTTGCACGTACGAGGGATGCAGCATCCAGGCATTAGTGTAATGGAGTGTTCCCCACAAACAGGGTGTGACCGCTGGGCCAAGGTAGGAATTTACAAAACACCAACCTCCAGCCGTGAGGGCGCGTACCGAGTGTAGATTGGTCGTGGTGCCGGATCGGGTTGGAGATGTCAGAATGGTAGCAGATACTTGCCGTAGTCAGTGTTGGAGAGTTGCGGACCATCGTTGGTAAGCCGGGGTCAGGAGCAGAGAAGGGCGGAGTCCAGAGAAAGCCAAGGTCAGACAAGACAGGATGTGGATACAAGACACTGGTTCAATATGCAAGGAGGCAGGAATTGCAGTCAGCACTTCGCACAGATGAAGTGTTATGCTCAGCCAATTTGCCAGAGGGCTGGCTGAGCATATAAAGGGTATTTTAAATGGTCCAATGAGCTGCAGGCTGGGATGAGACTCACCAGAATTCCTCGCTGAGATTGGCTGGTAGGATATCAGCAGCAGGTGTGGGGAATAGCCCTGAAGCCAGGAGATGATTCGGTGCGTGCGCACGCCAACCATGCCTTGCGCATGCGCGCTGCAAGCCGGTGATGTCACCGCGTGGGCGTAGCCTGGAGGTGGGACCAGCAGAGATGGTATTACCTCCAGTGCAGGATCCGCATGCGCCCCATGGCTGGCGGCTGGTACCAGCAGATGTGTGATGTGTCGCAGGCGGAAGGGGAAGCAGGGCACCTGATAGCGGGTTGGGGTAGGTGGGGACCACAGATCCTTACAATTAGATGCCATTGGAGACTACAAGCTTGTCTGAGAGAGCGGTATTTTCATAATCTGTTTAGAAGGAGGGCATGGGTGCCCCGCTAACAACACCAAAGACTCGACTTTCTTGGACATTTTGTAAGTGTGATTATATTTACCTGCGTGTTCCAATACATTTCTTTCCAGTATCACACTATGTTTGCCTCTTTTTATTTTTTATTTTTAAGGCTCTCATTTACTGAGGACGTCCCGGTATCTACTCGAAGGACGGAGGGTGGTATTGTTATCCCAGATTGCTAATACTGCCTATCACCCATTTTACTTTTTGGGGCTCTTTGCAATCCTTTGTTTGTCTATAAGATAGGAAGTGTAAAACTTTTTCCTACTTTTTACAACTTGCGTACATTCTTGATGATCTATTGAGGAATACAGAGACTCTATCTAACATGTAACCCATAGAAAGTGCTCTCCCTATTTCAAATCCACCAAAAATTGTAAAACATGTACTGCATCTCAATTCCATGAAATAAGGTTGAAGAAAAGTGTCTACATACTGTGAATAATTAGCTATCACAGATCCCATTAACATTTTATGCTTTTTTGGGCAATAGTAAAATATAGGTATTCGAGGAGACAACAAAAAAGAAACTCAAATTCTTCTTTTTTTAGAATACACTCTATAGATGGTTAAACCAGCACCATCTTAAAATTCCTTACACAATATCCTAGTGGGATTAAATTTAACAATGTTGGAATTAATATCACATTATAAGTGAAGCCCCTTTCCCAAATAGTCTTGACTATTCGATAAAACAACAAATCCTCCTTTCTATCTGCTTGATTATAATATTTGTTACATAGTTACATAGTTACATAGTTACATAGTAGATGAGGTTGAGAAAAGACGTACGTCCATCAAGTTCAACCTATGCTAAATTCAGACAACAGATACTTTATTCTATATCTATACTTACTTATTGATCCAGAGGAAGGCAAACAAAGAACATTTGTGTTCTTAGTGCTGTTTCTTCTCCTTTTCAAAGGGTTTATGGACTTAGGCTGGTTTCCAGTTTCTAACTGAGAGTAACTATGAGCGATGGAAAAATAAGCAGTGGAATGCAGAGTGCTGGTCCAGTACATAGAGCAGTGAGAAATAAATGCGGAAATCAATTAGTCTGAGTGACAACACATAAACACTAGTGATAAAACTGGAATAAGGGGAATGCCATTGATGTAAAGCCAGATCCAGAGAGGAACCGAGATTGGAGGTGCTCTAATATACACTTTTGAGAATCTTTTAACCAGTTTTAAAATATAGAGTATGTGAGTCCATCTATTTGATTCATTTTATTTCTTGGAACTAATACTGCTCTATGAAGGCCGCACAGATTATTTTAGTATTTTAGATATGCTTGTGCCTGAGGTATAGGCATAAAAAAGGGACTTATTCAAGGTCACAAGGAGCGGACAGTGGAATTTGCAGCAGTCCCCCCGCTTTAAAGTCAGAGTAATTATTTTCCGGAATCAGTACGTTTACTTACTGAACTAGTTCTTTAGCATACACATACATAAAACATTTATATATGTAATAATGGGGTTATTAACCCCTTGAGTCGTGACTAGTAGCCTTGATGAGGATACCTGGGCACACTCAATGAGAGCCTAGGCAGTCTAAATATTGTCACTTTCCCCAACACACCCCGCTCATTCCAAACTGAACAGAAAGGCATTGATTGGCAATGTCTTAGTTACCCCTGTGTTGAACAAAGATTAACCTCCACTTCCCTAATTACTCTCCATAGGGCACCAACTTGATTCACCTATTGCCATTAAGCCCAAGTCAACACACCTTATCACACCTCTAGATTAATGATTTACAGCCCTGTTAACCAAGTATCATAGTGACAGTGAGGATACCTAAACCCTTTAAAGGAGAGACTAGGTAACCTCGTTAGCACTCAACGGGTTAATGGAAAAATAAACTACTTCCATACACATTGAGGTCCGCCATAGGCTTCAGAGTAACAAGAAAGGACAAAATTACCCAATGCTACATCCAAAGTGACAAAATACTGGACATAGTTAAATACTTCAATATTAGTATTCTCATGAGTAAGGGTCATTTAGTTAAACCCTTTGGCCAAAGCGTTATAAGCCTGCAGCCACTTCACGGCATGACTAGTATGCAGGTCCTAACACTACCTGTGAAAATTCTCATTTACCTGTGCAGTGGAGGGAAAATAGCCTCAGTGGACCTGTCCTGCACAGGTACATGAAAAATCCTGCTACTTAAAAAGTTATATAGGGCTGTGTTAGTATATATATCTTTTTAATATGTTATTGTTTTATATGGGCATGTTTGACTTGGTAATACATCGGTAGCCATGGTCACATGGAGTTAGATTGTTAGTTGTTTCCTGGTAGTGGATTTAGGGTGGATAATTGGGTTAAGTGTTCCTTGTGGGAATCTTAGGCGCTATAGGTGGAGGTGTTAAAGGATTAATACGGTTAGTACTAGTCACTATGGCAGGTGCGCCAACTTTTTTTGCTGCGACCCCTGCCTGCTCCTCTCGGTTCTGCGCCCCACTCCTTGCCTCGCGCAGCATCAAATGATGCCGTGGGTGATGTCACATGACCCGCAGCGTTATTTGATGCGTGATGGGTATGTGGAAAATCAACCCTTTTGTTAATGCTCTCCAAATAGATTTTCTATATGGCATATGCCATATAGATGACCGAATTGGCCTTTTTGGCAAAATAGCCTACCTGGGAAAAAATTGGGAACTTGAGCGGTCTGATTCTCGTATTACAGCTTTAATGGGAAAAAGACTAGTTTTCATGCTGACTTTCAATTCAGCAGATGAACGTTGGAGATACTTTGGCTGCTGTTCAATAAAAGGTGAAGAGGGCTCTGGCACTTTTTTTGCCACTTTGGAATATAATGAATAGGGCCCTAAGTGGAGAAAAACAGGGGCTTGAATGAAGAATTTGAATTGTGTCTAGCAAACCCTCCCTAACACTTGGGACGAAGAAGATCAAACATACCTTGACATATTAATGGTATGAAAAGTACATGTAATCTGCCCCTTAGTCTGACATCATTTGTAAAGAAAGAAGTAAATTTCCATCTTTTGATACTTACATTTAACAGGGTCTATTTATCAATGTCTCCTGGCTGCAAAACTGCCGCAACAAATCACAATTTACGAATATATTTTTTTCTCACTGAGACCAACAGGATTTTTTTCTTTGAGAAATGTTGTGCAGTTTTTTTGCATCAATTTTCCCCAGTTTTCTAGACTATGTTACACTGCGGTAGCAAGCAATTGCTTTACATTATGGAAAGAAATTTCCAACATTCAATGTATATAGTTTTTTTTATACTGGCATTTCTTATTTTATATAATGTATGTATTGTATTTTGATAGGATCTTAATCACGGAATGCATAAATATATACCTAAAAGACGTAGATTGGGATTTTACAGAGCCATGACATGTATAAGCAAGACAACAGATGTACTCTCTGTGGAGGAAAGAAACTGAATAAGCTCTTTAATTGGCTTAATTTCCTAAAGCATTAAATGGCTTAGACTTCCAGGAACAATACATTACTGTTTCCAAGCAAACAGAAAATTATAGTATTAAGTTACTTTCTCTGCATTTTATATGTCAATTATTGTAAATTCTATTCACACACACACTGTCTCTATGTATATATTACAATTTGAAAGAGAGCTTACTCCTTGTTAAGGAATCCAAACTGTGAGTATGTTTGTATGAATATTTTCTAGCTGTCCAATATTTTAGAGAGGGCCTCAACAGGTCAGATTTTGATATTTATGTTTGCAATTACCTAACATTTTAACGCAAAGGAGTATGAGTCAGAACTGCAGGCTCTCAGTAACAATTGCTTTGTTACTTGATCAAGGGGGAATATTAACTTTGTGTTAACTGGGACCATGTACTGTACATTTGTTAGTCTCTGTTAATAAAGGTAAAGAGAAGCAAATGAAGAAATGTAATTCTATGAGCGAGGTTAGGTTGGCAAAATACAAACTTCCTGATCCTCCGGTTAAGCCAAAGGCTGAGGCAGACATGAGGCAAAGATTTTTTTGTTACACTTCCGACTCGGGCATATATAAATTCTGCAAGAATGCTTACTGATGAGGCATTTTTCTCCTTAACCTTTTCATGTCTTGGAAGAAATTTTAGATGGGCAGGGTTCCTGCCCACTACTGACCTCTAATCCCATCCTTCCCCCTCTGCCAAGACACAGAGGGGGCATTAGATGGTCATGGTGAGAGAAGGGGATTTGTACTGAGCACTCTGTAAAATATAAAGTGATATTTATTCAACATTTTAGCTCCTAAAGAACCTTTATCAAGAATAACAAAAGAAAGTAAAAGTTGACCATTCTAAATCCTACCACCAAAAATAGTGCAAAGCAAAAAGAATGTGAACAATGTGTGACATCACAGTGGATCTAGTTGCAAAGGGGGGGAGGGGTAAGCGTATCAAGATATAACTATCAAACTACCTGTCATGATAATATCATGAAATATTATGTATTTTGGTCAACCTGGTGCTTCAGGGGTTAATGAGCTACAGTTTGAAGTTAAAAATACTATACATATATATATAGTGTTTATGACAGGTTCCAGCTTGTCATGGGTGGGTGCTGAGTTTCAAACGGAACTTAGCTGGTGGGTTATCCTGTATGGCCCACTTAAAAGAGCCAGATGGGTTGTATATTGCTGATAGTCTCAAGATAAGGGCAGTTATCTGCCAGAGGTGTACATAAAATATGGCCCCTGTGACAACTTTCTAAACATGGTCTTTTAGATCTAGCTTCAAAAGGCATTCTCTGGAGGGTTCTGCATGGTTGAGGGGGCGTGGCTAAGAAAGTATTCACCATGAGAGTGACTTTATTAAAAATTAGAATATCATGTGATGTCATCTCCTCTGCGTAATAAGAGTTACAAATCTGTAATCGTGTCACAGAATGCCATGTTCTGACATCCCACACTGTATGTTTAATAGGAATTGGGGGACAGATATTAATTTGTCATTCCGGTTTAGAGGTAAGACAGTCATGTTCAGTCTTGTCGCGACCACCATGAGCACATGAATGTATTAATGTTGCTCACGTGTGTGTAAGTATTACAGAAATTAAATTATGAATGTGAATCTACTGAGGAAAAGATTTAAAATGCTGGGTTGGTAAAGGTTTTTTTTTTACTCGTAAAACTGTCAATCTCACAGCCGATTTACGACAGATGTGGGCTTATGTGGTTTCCATGGGGAAAAATAATTTTTAGGTCTGGGTAAAGATTATGAAAAATCAGATTTCAACAAAGGTGTGTTTCGACTCAACATGTGATATCTCATGTTCCTGAACCAGTGACCTGGTGTCACTGTGATGTTTATCCTTTTTATTTTGAGAAACTGTTCTGCCTTTATTGTAATTGTATGTTCTTGTAATCCTTTTCTCTGTAACCTAAGCACTGTAATTTTATATATATTAAAACATTTAATAAGTAATGCTTTGAGCTCTGAATGAACTGTTGCACGCTCTGGATAGAGTATTTATGTTTTCCGACACATTTTGCTACAACGGATTTTTGTGTGTTAAAGCACATAGTTTTTTCTATCATAGACAGGGAACTGGGATCCCAGCAAATATTAAGCTGACATCTTTTGTTTGTATAACTATCCTCGGTGGTGGATGTGTATAGATATGATTGCAATTGAGTAAGGGGTCAATATTAACTCATTGGAGGTACATTTACAGAGGAGAAAGGTGAGTTGGCTAGAGAAACCGCGAGTAGTACAGTAATTCTGGTTGAATATCTAAGTCATGTGCCCACTTGTGTGCTGTTTGTGGCTGTTGGTATATTGGGACAGATTTAAGGGAGATATTAACTCATTTGAGGGACCTTTGCGAAGGTGAATAGTGGGGAAGCTTGTGAGCTGTATATTAACCCTTGTCCTGTAGAGGAGATATTGTCCATTTGAGGGACATTTGCGGAGGTGAAAAGTGGGACCGTTTGCGAGAGTATTAAACCTTGTCCCGTATGCAGGTCACGTGCTCACAGGGGTGTCGTACGTCACACCACCAAATACAGTGTCATTGAGCAATAAAAACAAACAAAAGTGTCAAGGATACAAAAAAACTGCTACAATCATGTAACAATTATAATGGCTGAATAGAGTCAAAGAGAGTGTTATAGGGATAAGAAATGGTCTATAACAAAACGTCACTAGATTAAAAAGTTCAATGACTGAGGCATGGAGTAATCAATTATAGTATACTGTAAATGCAGGCTTTAGAACACAAAAACAAAGTTATTTACTCAATACAATAAGGGGCTGCCTAATAACCATATTAAGTAATTAAAGGTAAAATGACCTCTGATGCAGCAGTTTGAAATAATTGAAATTTCTCCAAAGTGTATTTAGGCGTGAACAGACAGCTAAGTAAAAAGTTATAAATAAAGAGCAATTGGGTAAATACCGCTTGTCTAAGGGGTAAAAAATGTTAACCCTTAAGGAGGCAAAAAAGTAACACATAACACCAGATGCACTAAGCTCCATGAGGCTATTTAACGTAACGTTAATCTACATTAATGTTTATTATAGGCTAAAGCAGTAAAATTCCGGGCATTACTGAAATCCCTGCTCTCTGGTTGGTTAAAAAAATGTGACTGCTTGCAAAGTGTTTATTTCCAGCCAATCAGCTTTTCCTTTTGTCAGAAAAGCTCTGAGACAGGGCAGGGGATTGGTCAGGAAGCAGGAACAGCTCTGAGACAGGGCAGGGGATTGGTCAGTAAGCAGCAGCAGGCTGTGACTCCTCCCCTCCCTCTGTGAACAGAGCTGACAGACTTAGTTGAGCTAAGGAGGGAGAGAGAGAGTGTGTAGCTGCAAAGTAAGTGGCTGTCTGCAGTTTGTAGCTGCAGTTTCTGTCTGTCTGTCTGTCTGTCTTGTGTGTGTGTGTGTGTGTGTGTCAGTGTGTCAGCAGCAGTGTGTGAGTGTCAGTGTGTCAGCAGCAGCAGCAGCAGCAGCAGCAGCAGCAGCAGCAGTAGCTGTGTGTGTGTGTGTGTGTGTGTGTGTGTGTGTGTGTGTGTGTGTGTGTGTGTGTCAGTGTGTCAGCAGCAGTGTGTGTGTGTGTCAGTGTGTCAGCAGCAGTGTGTGTGTGTGTGTGTGTCAGTGTCAGTGTGTCAGCAGCAGCAGCAGCAGTGTGTGTGTCAGTGTGTCAGCAGCAGCAGCAGCAGCAGCAGCAGCAGCAGCAGCAGCAGCAGTTTGTGTGTGTCAGTGTCAGTGTGTGAGCAGCAGCAGTGTGTGTGTGTGTGTGTGTGTGTGTGTGTGTGTGTGTGTGTGTGTGTGTGTGTGTGTGTGTGTGTGTGTGTGTGTGTGTGTGTGTGTGTGTGTGTGTGTGTGTGTGTGTGGTGTGTATGTGTGTGTACAGAGGGGGCTGCAGAGTGTGGATATAGATAGCTGCAGTGTAATTGTATATAGAGGTGGTTTAATGTATTTACCATTTTATTTTAATAAATAAATCTATATAACTACACAAAAGTGTCTATTATTTATGAAAAAAGCCTACATTTAGCCTACAATAGTAATAATCCCCATAGAACAGAGCATTACTGGCCAATAATGCCCTGGCTGGGTTAAAGTCCCTTGGCTTCGCCTCGGGCCTTCAACTCTTTCAGCCAGTGCATTATTGGCCAGTAATGCCCTGTTCTTCGGGGATTATTAATTAATTAACCCAACGCTTATCCACTAAAAACAATTACCTAACGTTAGCGTAGAGTTAATCAGTGAAATCATGTATGGATACATTTCTATGGATGTTAGTATTACTCATATGCAAATAATATACCAATGAATCGTAATCCTAACATCACAGATGCACAAAAGTCAGTTAATGTTAGAGCGCGAAAATAACATTACACTAAATAAGTCACACCAAAACTTGTTGTTATTCCCGGCAAAACCCTGATTATCCTAATGTTTTTTCATATAATTGCCTTTAAAGAAAAATAAATATTTAAGTTAATTAAAAAAAATGGTAGCCTAATATACAGTATCCATTTGGTCAGGCGCTTTAGTCGTTTTCTCTTAAAATAGTTCTAGTGTAAGACCACAAAAAAGCTGTATATTTAATATAAATATTCTAACATTACTAAACATAGCAACAGATGCAGCTGATTACTTTTACATTATGAATGTTTTAAACAGAATTACATGGGCATTTGCAAGGGGGAAAATACATATTTCAACAAAATTATCGTTTTTTCTTTATTGTAGAGGAAGGGACAAGCTAACCAGGAGCCCTTTGACATACAGTAGTCTCCCATGCCTTAGAAGAGGAGCAGAGGTTGATGTCAGACAGAAACAATAGATTTTTGTTAAAGATCCGGTGGAGGCTTCAGGTATGGATATAATGGAATAGCTTTGCATGCCTTCTGTGGCTTGCTGCAAAGCCCATGTTAATCCATTAACAGCACCGGTCAGTAGGGCAAGACTATTAGCAATAGTAGTTTTGTTTTGGTGCATTATCAGAACTCTATTATGGCAGCTTCTATGAGTGATCAACTGTCTAAAATTATTATTAATAGCACTTCAGCTGAATGCTGAATTCTCAGCAACTGGTGCTGTTAACTCGGAAAAGCCTCATAATTTTCCTCTCCATGTTGGTCTACAGGCAATGCTGAAGGCACATATCCATAAAAGACAGGGGAGCGGGGGACACAACACCATACAGTAGGAGAGAGAAAACAACATAGGGCAATATTGCAGGATTCAATGAGGTTCCTATAGCAGAGAATCTATGAGAGTCACAATCAGAGAACAAAATCAGGCATATCCAAGCTGTGGCAAACGTGGGTAGGATTCCACTTGCTTCAGCAGGGGCTTAAGGAGAGAAAGAAAGACCGCAATACTGCAGACGATCCTTTAAAAAATATTTACTCGCATAAAAGACAATATACCCCCCCGCCCCCAAATTAGAGGGTTACATCGGGGATAATCATAAAAAGCATAGTACAGGTATTGCAAGGAAGCTGCCGTAATTCACGTGTGTGGTGAGTCCCGTTCTCACCACACTGCTAGACTCCGCCCCTTCCGGTCACATCCCTTTTGGTCTCTCGATGACTCGAAGGCGCACGGATGCAGCAGATAGCGCTTCCCTCGGCACTGGTCACTGGTCACACGCTCAGATTCTCCTAATTTCTGCAAGTGTCAAGGAAGCGTGGGGTGGGCGTGCGTCCGTAATCCTCACATGTATACACTTCCCTCAAGGACATTCAAAGGTTTCTAAGTTTTGCCAATTATTACAGAAGATTTATTCACAACTTCTCATCAATTGTCTCTCCGATCACTGCTCTCACTAAGAAAGGAGCCGATGTCACGTCTTGGCAACTTGCAGCTACTAAGGCCTTTGACTTGTTGAAGAAATCCTTTGTTTCAGCACCGGTCCTAAACTTCCGTTCACATTAGAGGTGGATGCATCCGACATTGGAGCCGGCGTCATTCTGTCTCAAAGAAGGTCGCCTTCAGCTAATCTACACCCTTGTGCATTCTTTTTGAAGAAATTTTCCCCAGCACAACAAAATTACGATGTGGGTAACAGAGAATTACTAGCTATCAAGATCGCTTAGGATGAGTGAAGGCATCTGTTGGAGGGTACGGAGAGCCCAATCACGATTTTAATGGATCACAAAAACCTTATGTATTTGGAGAGTGCTCAATGCCTGGGAGCTCGTCAGGCCCGCTGGTCTCAGTTTTTCCCCCACTTTAACTATATTATTTATTTTATCCCCAGTTCCCAGAACTTGAAAGCTGACGCTCTTTCTCGTCAATTACTAATCGAGGACAAAGTCGAGTCCAGAAAAGAGACCATACTTCCTTCCAAATACATCATATCCACCAATACTTTCGATGTCCTAGATGACATTCTTCTGGACCAGTCCAGCATTCCGGAGGGTCTGGAGATTCCGGACGGTTGTCTCTTTGCAGCACCACCTCACAGCAGGAAAATTCTGGAGTGGGGCCACTCATCCAAAGTGCGGGTCACCTGGGTACAAAAAGAACTACAGACCTTATTGAATGGACTTTCTGGTGGCCCAACATGTGAGGAAATGTCAGCGAATTTGTCAAAGCTTGCACCACATGCGCCCGGAACAAGGTCCCCCGCAGTAAACCTCAGGGATTTTTGCTTCCTCTTCTCATTCCTGATCGCCCCTGGAACCATTTGGCAATGGACTTCCTCGTTGAGCTGCCTATTTCCAGGGGCATGAACACTATTTTGGTAATCATTGACCGCTTCTCAAAGCAGGCGCATTTCGTTCCACTCAAGGGCCTACCGGACTTTCCTACTTTGGCGGACATCTTAACTAAAGAAATCTTCCGTCTCCACGGAATCCCCTTGACGATCGTCTCCGACCGGGGGTCCCAGTTCATCTCCAAATTTTGGCGGGCATTCTCAAAAAGGTTGGGTATAGCCCTGCTCTTCTGGTTCAGCCCCAAACTAAAGGACAAACAGAGAGGACCAACCAGTCCTTGGAGCAGTACCTGCGCTGCTTCATCACCGACACCCAAGATGATTGGATGGAGCTCCTTCCCTTGGCTGAGTTTGCTCACAATTCCTTACGGAGTGAATCTACTCAAGAGTCCCCCTTCTTCGTAAACTACGGATTTCACCCTGCACGACTACCCATCACTCTTCCTTTTTCAGGGGTTCCGGCAACGGACAATCGGATTCAAGCCCTGCAGTCCTCATGGACCAGAATTCAGGAGAACCTTAGGAAGGTTTCATCCAGACAGAAGGTTCAAGCAGACATCCACCATCACGGGATACCAGACTTGAGACCAGGAGATAAGGTATGACTGTCCTCTAGGAACATACGCTTAAAAGTCCCCACACTCAAGCTGGCACCAAGATTCTTGGGCCCTTTATCAATTCTGAAAAAGATTAACCTGGTGGCATATCGGTTACAACTCCCAGCATCTATGAGGATCCCATCCGTTTTCCATGTTTCTTTGTTGAACCCTGCATTCCGCAGTCCCCGTTTCTCGGATCCCTCTCCTGCACCACCGGCCCCCCAACTCGTACAGGTGATCATAGACTCCAGGGTATCAAGAAGAACCATCCAATATCTGGTTCATTGGAAGGGATATAGACCCGAGGAACACTCTTGGATACCGCATCATCAGGTCCATGCGCCCGAGCTGGTCAGGAAATTCCACCTGAAATACCTCCTAAAGCCTCGCAAGGATCACCCAGAGGTCTCTCTTGAAGGGGGTGGTGGTACTGAGAGGATTACAGATGCATGCCTACCCCGCACTTCCTCTCACGCAGCTCCACGCACATGCGGGGCACCTTCAGCCCGTACTCCTCTACTAACACGCACAGTGCGCATGCGTACAGCGGTGACATCACCTTATGCCGCGGACTCGGGCTCTGCCTTCGGATCGTGCCGCACGCTCCCAGTGCGCGTTGCGCACATGTGACACGTGCACCACGCCTCCAAGCTCCGTGGCAACAACATCATCAGCTCATACAAGCATCTGCACCTGCTCATTGGTTCCAGCCAATCAAAGGCTTCCGCAGAGGCTGCGCCTCTGCTCCACCCCCCATGGGGATTGGCTAATCAAGCCTATATATGCTCAGCTGTGCCATAGGCACTTTGGCTGAGTATAGATTGTGTTACTCTGTGTTTGCCTATGCTGATCCTGCCTTGTCCCTGTCGCCTTGCTTCCTAGATTAACCCCTCGTGTACCGACCCGGCTTGCCTTTGAACACCCGCTTATCTGGAATACTGAACTCGGCTGCCTTTGACTCTCCCCTCTTCTCTTACCCTATTCACGGATTTGAACTTCAACTACCCTGCTCTCTCCAACCTTGGCATAGTACCTTCCACGCTCCGGACCTCTCTTGCACTGAACCTGGCGAGTATAACGACTGCCCTGATCTCTCCACTCCAGACCCGGCTACCAAAACTATCCTACACCCCAGATGTGACACCCGTGTCTGTGGCTGGTGTTTACCTATTCCCATCTCGGTACTGGGTCTCTCGTCCTGTTTGTGGTGAGCACAGCGTAACAATACAAAATATCATTTCTGACTTGCAATAAGGTATTTGGATCCCTGACCTAACACAACCCATACTTAAAAAAGTGGAATTACAGTCAGATGCAAGGACCCAAATATTCTAAACAAATTAACCCTATATGAATAACCTTAGATAGAGAGGATAAAAATAGAAGAAAAAAATTATATTTATTTGAATATTATTATATTTATTTGATTATTATATCACTTAAGAACATTCAGTGTTGAGCGCCAAGCTCTTTCTCTTTCTAACAGCTGAAGGCATAGCTAGTGCAGGATCGGGTGCAGGAACTGGTGCACGAACAGGAAATTGAACTGGAGCAGAAGCGGCATACTCCTCTAGAAATGCTTGAGTGAGTTGTAGGGCCACTGTGTCATCATTTTGCTGCTCATCATCATAGGAGACATCCATGGAGCAGTGTAATGCAGCAGAATGATAACTGTGCGATTGTCCTTGAAAATGTTTCAAATATATGGTCAAACAGAGTAATACAATTTGTGATACAGTATATGTAGTAAAATTGGTAGGGATTTTGTCTGTGAATAAACGTACACTTCTTATACTGTACATTTAAGTCCTTTAATAAAATGATTCATATGAGTTAAAATTGCATGTTATATAAATAATGATAGAACAGTTTAATCATGTTTATTACCCCTCGCTTCGGCAGAAACCTGCATTCCATTAACCTCTTGACTCCACTTTACACTCCTCCCTTTCCTCTTCAAAGACCCGCTACAGACTCTGAAAACCTGGTCAGAAACTACAACTCTGCCCTATTCTCCTCTCTTGATCTACATGCCCCTCTTTTTTCCTTTTGCTCTTCCCCTTCTATCCTCAGACCCTGGCTAAACTTCCACACATGCATGCTCTGCTCCTGTACTCGCTCCTCTGAACTCCTCTGGGGGAGAGCTCATACTTTTGCAGATTTCCTTCACTACAAATTTATCCTATCCTGTTTCAATTCTGCCCTTTCCCAGGCTAAACAAACCTACTTATTGTCAATAATTAACACTTACAATCTAACCTGCGCTGACTCTTTTCTGTCTTAGGCTATGGCCCCAGTGAGCACGTACACACGTGCGTCAGAGTGCCTGGTGGCACATGCACACATAAAAGCTTTGATCAGTGGACTCACCTACTCACTCACTTCTGTGATGGGCCGCGTGACAAGGGGGCGCTGCCATGACATTACATCCTCTCTCATTGGTTGAAATTTACTTCACTCTGATTTACTTTAAAACATCTTCGCTCTCATTGGTTAACAGGAAACCATGTGACGCCATCGCCACATAAAAAGTCAACATTTTTGTCTTCTCAAAATGCGGTCGCCCATCTAACTTTCTACAGGCGCGTGCAGGTAGTGACTGGGACTGACCCCATAGAGGGCTGTATCTTGTTCGCGCTGCACACGCTGTAGCGCGTGCAGCCATGAGCAGTGGGGACGAGGCCTTAGACTCTCTACTCAAACTACCATCTGTTACCTGTCTTTCTTCCTCTATTTCATATCAATACTTTGGTGGATTCCATTTGGCAAGACACCCCTTTGTATTCACCTCATGTTCTACACCTCTTCCTGCAGTATGAAAAGAGCACAAAGTGCACCAGAGGTAAATATAAAATTGTATTACCAAAGATAAAAAGCATAAGCACACTTACAATGTATGTATGTATGTCTTTATTTATATAGCGCCATTAATGTACATAGCACTTCATAGTAGTAATACACGTCACAATCATATAAATAACAAATAATACAAATAACAGGTCATGGGAATAAGTGTTTGTTGATGCAACGCACAGCAAGAAAGGTGATAGCAGGTCTGGCAAAAATCTTCTTTATTGTAGAAACATTAGTATACAAGAAGTGAATATAATAAGTCAGCAACTCTGTATCTACAAGCTTTTGTAAGTTCTTACAATAATTATCTGGCGCAACACATTTCTCTCAATAAAAACAGCTTTATCGATTTATGAAATTTGTTAATATGTTAACTAAGGAGAAGTGCTTTTGATGCCTATGACTGTTTTTTCTGATTTTTGCAAAAAAGTTGTATGTAATATAATTGAATAAGTTCTCCTCTGTTCTTCTGGAGGGCTGTACAAATGTTTTTAATATAGGTATAAGTTAGAATGAAAGATTTTCTTATTTTTTGGATTTAACATTTTGTTTTTAATTTTACAATTATTATATGTTTTTGTATATATATGGTACAGTCTGACTGAAAAGGCTCATCAATTTAGAATTTTTTTATGTGCTATATAGTTGGTGTGTCCCTTCCCCCGTCAGTGGGGTACATTTATGGGTGTCTCCATAGGTTTATGGGGCATTACCATGGTTATCTCACTTATGGTGGTCGGTTACACTAATTATTAGCCATTATTGTTGCATACAATGTCATATAGCCATACATGCGCATGCGCGAGTATTTAGGACTTTAAGTGGTTCCCTCTTGCAGGATCTGGGTCTGTCTTTTTCATTTAGCACAATCTA
The DNA here is from genome assembly GCF_040206685.1 of Ascaphus truei. Taxonomy (NCBI): domain Eukaryota; kingdom Metazoa; phylum Chordata; class Amphibia; order Anura; family Ascaphidae; genus Ascaphus; species Ascaphus truei. Next base: position 385,889,366 of record NC_134484.1, on the reverse strand, counting down.
CGCATGCGCGGACAGACGTGGACAACCTGGAACGCATCTCGCGAGATTTGGCCCTCCATTGCCCTGCGTTGCGTGCCATGGAGCAGGTGTGTTTGGGAGGCGGAAATCTCGGCGGCTAAACAGGTAAACAGCCGCTTCTGGTATAGCGCTGGCACAGCTTTGTGTTATAAAGTTATTATGCAAATACCAATTAGCGTTTTTTGGCGCCAAACGGCAGACTGTCCCTATATATAGGGTGTAGTATACCATGTTTAACTGACTTCTTGATAAAGTGCAATTTTCACTGCATGAAACGCGTAGAAGGTTGCAGCCTTCCGTTTTTAATGTTTCTACAATAAAGAAGATTTTTGCCAGACCTGCTATCACCTTTCTTGCTGTGCGTTGCATCAACAAACTCTGTACTGGATTCTCCCCATTGGCGACAGCACGCAAACTGAGAGGATCCCTGGTGACCAAAATCATTTGTGAGTAATACCTGGGGCCAGCCCAATGAGGTTAGGGGTGGGTGTTCTTATGCAACTACCCCTGCCTTCAGGGTAACTGGAGCCCTTTATTAGGTTGTATATTATTCATGTCCCAGGAGTTTGCCTCTGTAATTATAATTGATGGGATTTCATGCTTGAGCACCATATTACCCTTTCGGCATGGGAATAAGTGCTTCAGACATAAAAGTAACATTAAGGAAGAGGAGTCCCTGCTCCAAGGAGCTAACAATTTAATTGGTAGGTAGGAAGAACGTACAGAGAGTAGTAGGGAATTCTGGTAAGTGTGTCTGCAGGGGGCCAAGCTTTATGTAGCATGTGTTCAGAATATCCACAGTGCTATTCATATGCTTCTTTAAACAAGTGTGTCTTAAGGTGGTTCTTAAAGGTGGATAGAGAGGGAGCTAGTCGGGCACTGAAGAGAAGGGCATTCCAGAGGTATGGGGCAGTCAGTAAGAAAGGTTTAAGGTGGTAGAGGGCTTTAGATGCAAAGGGGTAGAGAGAAGACATCCTTGAGCAGAACGCAAGAGTCAGGGTTGTGCATAATGAGAAATTAGGGATGAGATGTAAGGAGAGGCAGAAGAGTGTAAAGCTTTAAAGTGAGGAGGAGAATTGAGTGCGAGATACGGGATTTGATAGGAATCCAGGAGAGTGATTTCAGCAGGGGAGATGCTGAGACAGATTTAGGAAAGAGTAGAGTGATTCTGGCAGCAGCCGCCTATGCCATGTTAGTTATGATTAAATGTCTTGTAAACTTTCTTGTGCTGTGTATATATTTATAATTTTGAGCGGTCATTACCCATTTAAAACACATGTGAAAAACGTTTGGAATGTGGTAGTGTGTTAATTGGATATTTGCTATGTGACTGTCAATGTGCAAGTGCATTGTATTGGTTATCGCGTTGATGTGTTTTTTCCATTCCCGCTACTGCATTTAACCATATGCTAATGCTTTTAGTCTTAGCACCATTGATTTTGCATACGATTAGCTTAGTGGATACCCATTAAACTTAGGCAAAATAATGTCTGTTACCTATTTAGGTAATGTCATGTTATTTGCCCTGATTTAACCATAGATGACTACATTGGTGCATGGAACACAATATAGTTACAGGCCTGTAATATATACCATAACAACAATAGGCTTGAATTTAACACTTGGTAGGGGCACCAATATAAAGCACATCATAAGAGACATGTAAGCTAAATAGGACCAAGTGGCACTGATATTGGTGTGTCTTGAGTAACTTGTCTTTCCAGGGAAATGAGGGAGCGGGGGACATCATTCATTAAAAAAAAATGGCAAACACCACAGGGTAATATTGTAAGGACTCTTGTGGGTAGAGACTCAAAAAAACCTCTAAAGGTTGCACTCACATACTGGTAAGTTATAATGAGCAAATCACAATCAGTGGCAATGTTGATTGGTAGTGTGGCAGATGTAGGTAATCTCTGAAGAGAGAAGAAAAAAATGCACACCGTAGTGCAAATATGAAATCATAAAAACCTTTATATAAAAAATCATCCAACCCTATTGAATGCTCTTTTACAAGAAAGCCATTATTTTAGGCAAAAATGCAGTTTAAAATCTGGATCTCTCTGCAGTCGGCGATTTCACTGTTTCTGCAACGCTGGTGTAGACTGCTGTTGGTTGCCTGCCGGTGTTACTTCTGGTAGCAGCCGCCTGGGAATTTCAGCAGGTCCAACAACAGTTCCCTCTCTGTCTTGGCACTCAATTTCGGTACTCTCTGTGTTTCACTTCGTACCAGCTTCTTCAGGAGTCATTTACACGGTAATAACTATTTGTTTTATTTTTATGAGAGTGCCACCCTAGATATTTATATTTATTTTCCTTGTGTCTTGAGTAAGGCAATACCTGGATCCGATGGAAGCATAAAGAAAGGCTTCATTGGGATGATTTACGGTAATCTGTAGTTCCACATTCCTAGAGTGTGGAATCATTTGCTCCTGGGGTAAAACAAATCCATGATTGCAGTACTGGTAACATAGTCCGGACCGGAGTAGATGTCAATAGGGCACATATTAGTTATGCAGATAATAGTACGCATAATTTCTGTAGCTGCAGAAGCATGTGTCCAGTGTATCAGACTGGCAACAGAAAGTCATAAAGCCTATGTAAAATGAGAAAAGAAAATATAGGACTCTTTCAGTGTGAGATGGGCAGGCAGATTATTGGAGATAAGGAAAAAGCAGAGGTATTAAACAAATTATTTGCCTCTGTGTTTAACAGGGAAGAATCCATTTCAATAGTAGTGCTACAGGAGGAATCCACAACCTCCATATTTATGAACAATTGGTTAACTGAGAAAGAAGTTCATAAGTGGCTTGAAAAATTAAAGTAAATAAGGCACCTGGCCTGATGGTATACATCCAAGAGTTCTCAAGGAGTTAAGTTCCGTAATAGCCAAACCATTACATTTAATATTCAAGGACTCCATTTCCACAGGCTCAGTACCACAAGATTGGTGTAAAGCAGATGTGGTGCCTATATCTAAAAAGGGAGCTGATCACAACCGGGGAATTACAGACCTGTAAGCCTGACTTCAATAATGGGGAAACTACTTGAAGGTTTAATACGGGATAATATTCAGGAATACCTAATGGAAAACCAAATCATTAGTAATAGTCAGCATGGATTTATGAAGGATAGATCATGCCAAACTAACCTTATTTGTTTCTTTGAGGAGGTAAGGAGGAATTTAGACCAGGGTAATGCAGTTGATGTGGTCTACTTAGATTTTGCAAAAGCTTTTGATACGGTTCCAAACAAGAGGTTGGTGTACAAAATAAAGCAAATTGGACTCAGTAATAATGTATGCACCTGGATTGAAAACTGATTGAAGGATAGAAAACAGAGGGTTGTCATAAATGGAACTTTTTCAGGTTGGGCTAATGTCGTAAGTGGAGTACCTCAGGGATCGGTACTGGGACCACTGCTTTTTAACTTGTTTATTAATGTCTCCATGTTTACTGAGGATACTAAATTGTGTAAGGTAGTAGAATCAGAGCAGGATGTAATTTCTCTCCAGAAGGAATTGGAGAGACTAGAAACGTGGGAAGGTAAATGGCAGGTGAGGTTTAATACAGATAAATGTAAGGCTATGCATTTAGGATGCAAGAATAAACTGGCGACTTACACATTAAATGGGGATACATTGGGGGAATCCTTGATGGAGAAGGATTTAGGAGTGCTTGTAGATAGCTTGTAGCTTGTAGCAGGCTTAGCAATAGTGCCCAAAGTCATGCAGTAGCTGCAAAGGCAAACAAGATCTTATCTTATCTTGTATTATACGGGCAATGGATGGAAGGGAAGTACACATAATTATGCCCCTTTACAAAGCATTAGTAAGATCACACCTTGAAAATAGAGTACAATTTTGGGCACTACTCCTTAGAAAAGACATTCTGGAACTAGAGAGAGTGCTGAGAAGAGCCACCAAATTAATAAAGGGGATGGACAATATATCTTAAGAGGAGAGGCTAGCTAAATTAGATTTATTTACATTAGAAAAGAGGCGTCTAAGAGAGGCAATTAATTGAAACTCAAAGGAAAGTTTGTGAAAAAAGTCACAGGCCAGACAAAAGAATTGCATTATAGGAACACACCCGTGCAAATTAGAACATAACTTTTAATGAATAACATTAAAATAAGAAGACAATAATAAAGTAAACCTGTGCAATGAATTTTAAAAAAATGTCAAAATAAGTTTAAAATTCAGGGTGGAGGAAAGAGCTCAGTATTCAGAATGCAGACTGACTAGTGGGTGTATATAAGTAAACAGTTAGCCAGTGGTTAATTACCCAAAAATTCCAGATATAGCAACAGGGACAGAGGTAGAGATATCATTGACTTTAATAGGCTTAAAGCAAGGGCAGGACACCTTCTATCTAAATATATGTAGCCCTGGGTAAGTTTGGGCTATAATTCTTTCTCCTCCTGGCAGTAATCATCCCTGTTGAGGGCAGGTTTGCCAGGAGTAATCATGGGTTTTTCCCACACACATGCTGTGCAGTGAGTCAGTGAAGATAATGTCATCAGGCTCTGTGTCCAATCACAGCGACACAGGGGTGGTGCTTAACTTACTGCATAGCACTTCCTGAATTTAGTCACTTGTCTCTACGCTTGAGAGAGACTGGTCCACCCTATCTAGGCTGTGCAGGGTTCTGCCAATCTGAGGCGCTCCCCTAAGGGGGATCGTTCCTCTTATCTCGCTAGGAGATAAGGGAAGAGCTAGCACAGCTTCTAGGGCCCTCACTAGGAGTGATTGTCCAGGGACTTCCTTCAGGTGACAACCTACAGATGTGCGGCTGAAGCACCTTGCTGCAAGATGGGCAGCCTGCTGTGTGTTGGAGAAATAAAGTATTCTTATTGAATCAACATACTTTTTGCCTGAGCCTGGAATCATTCAGGGAGAAGCTAAAGAGAGACATTCTCCTGCAGAGATTCCTCCCTACCAGTCTGGGGATCTGTTGGAGAAGGAGGCGCAGTACCAGTGAGTATTACTCAGTTCTACCTCAAAAGCCTGTCCTGATATCCCTTATACCATCGTGGGAGACTCAGGGCCCCCTGTTGCCAGCAGTTTTGCACCACCTTAGACACCGTAAACAGTACACCATTTCACCTAGGGTACCCATTATGAGATTGGGGGTGGGGGGGAACAGGGCTACATTTGGAGGCGCTGCTGAGATAAGACAAACAGGACAGGCTTTCAGCAAAGCAAAGCTGACAGAGATAATGTATGCTTCCAGAGCAAGTGCTGAGGAAAGAAGAGAGTCTAGGGGTAGTCAGGAGAATGCCCACTCGCAAATCACAACCTAGATGACCCTTAAGAGTGAAATAGATCTGGAGACAGGGCTTTAGCTGTCTTAGTCACCTTGAGGCAGATAGTTGCATGATACCTAAGGGGGTAGCCTGGTTAACTTGGTTCAGGAACTTCTGGTAGGGTCTGCGCTATGTGTAGCCAACAGTAAGTGATGTTTTAAGTGCTTCAGGGAGACCCCTAAGTGCTTCTAGCCAGTAACCAGACTATTAACCACAGAGCACTTGTATTGGTCTGCAATTGTTGTTAAACTAGGCAGAGGTACATACCCTGCAGATATATTAGGAGAGAGTGCCCTTACCCCATCAGAAGGGCTGCGCTAAACTGGAATACTTTGTTTCACCAAGATGGCGACTGCCCAGCTAGGGAGCACTATGCGTGAGAGAAGTGAATTTAAGATGGCGGCTATGCTTGATGGTGCAGAGATTCCAAAATGGCAGTTCACGCCAAGCCTGAGTAGCGCACGTGCTGTGTGCAAGCGGGCTACAAAGAGAGTATTTGCAGGAATCTGGCCAGGTCTGGCGCGAAAGTCAGAACCCTGCCCTTGCAAGGGAAGTGGCGCAAAAGCAGAAGCCGCGCCCCACTGTACTGTGACTGTCTCAGAAATGAGTCTGAGTCCTGACGTGAAGTCGAGTGACCCTCCTTTAATCTCCACCAGAGGGAGGGGTCAATGCGAGAGCTAACCATAGAATGCTACACCAAATAAAGGAGGAGCCGGATATGAGCTGCTGCACCCTCAGTCTCACAGAGCTGGCGAGCAGAAGAGATCGATTTGTCGCGTTCCCATGCTGACCCGAGTGAATACTGTGAGCAATATGGCCGCGTGCCATATCCATCCCTACCAGCTTCCAGGAGGCCTCCTGGTAGTAGAGTTGGGGGACAGAGAATTATTTCGGTGTCTGTGTCTTCAATGCAGAGTACTGGGAGGGGAGCTCAGAACTACCGCCAGATGTCCGCAGTGTGGGATTCATTACCTGTGGGCCGTGGAGCCATTTCAAGCCGTCGCTGCCCCGCCGGCTGTCTCCCCAGTGACATTGACGGGGATGGACAACGTCGAGACGTCAGTTGCCTCAAGTCCGCGTACCTCACCGAGTGACCCGGTTCCAGAGTCGGACCCAGGAGCGGAACTGGTGCGGCTGGGACCCAAAAAGAAAAGGTGACTACCCAGGGACAATGGGGATCATTGTTGATGGTGGTGCCGGAACGGGACCGTGTCGCGGCCCTTGCCTCCAGTGAAAGTATGGAGCCCCGCTGTCGTTCCCCTGCAGAGATGTCCCTGCCTGCTTCATCGGACGATGAGCATGATAGCAGTTTATTGAAGCTGAGATGTTACATCGTTACATAGTAGATGAGGTTGAAAAAAGACGTACGTCCATCAAGTTCAACGTATGCTAAATTTAGGCAACAGATACTTTATCCTATATATATACTTACTTATTGATCCAGAGGAAGGCAAACACAAAACCCGAGTGTCATATCATCCAATGATATCTCATAAGGGGGAAAAGAAATTCCTTCCTGACTCTGAGAATTGGCAATTAGATTAATCCCTGGATCAACATCCTTCCCATGTACTGATGCAGCCACAAGTATCCGAACACTTGCCTGGGAAAATCTGGGGCAATCTCCCAGTAATACTGCAACATTTCTGTGACGTTTCTGCAGACAGACTAATGGCCCATCGGATTAACACAGCGGTGGTCCGTGGCAGTCGCATTCAAACTGAATGAGACTGCCATTGACCCCCGCTGTGTTAATCCGATGGGCCATTAGTCTGTTTGCAGAAATGTCACAGAAATGTTGCAGCATTACTGGGAGATTGCACCAGATTTTCAAAGGCAAGAGTTCAGATACTCGTTGCTGCATCTGTATACTTATTTGGTATATCCCTTTATACCTTTCCTTTCTAAAAAGATGTCCAACCTTTTTTTCAACAAATTTATTGTATCTGCCATCAGTCTCCATGGGTAATGAATTCCACATTTAAACACCCTTACTGTAAAGAACCCTTTACTTTGTTGCTGGTGAAATCTCCTTTCCTCCAACCTAAAGGGATGCCCCGAGTCCTTTGTACTGCCCTTGGGATGAATAGTTCTTTTGAAAGCTCCTTGTATTGTCCCCGAATATATTTGTATATAGTTATCATATCCCCTCTTAGACTCCTCTTTTCTAATGTAAATAAATTTAAATTAGCAAGCCTCCCCTCATAAGTTAGATTGTCCATCCCCTTTATTAATTTGGTGGCTCTTCTCTGCACTCTCTCTAGCTCCATAATGTCTTTTCTAAGGAGTGTTGCCCAAAATTGTACTTCCATCCATTGCCCGTTTAATGCAAGATAAGATCTTGTTTGCCTTTGCAGCTACTGCATGACTTTGGGCACTATTGCTAAGCCTGCTGTCTACAAGCACTCCTAAATACTTCTCCATCAAGGATTCCCCCAATGTATCCCCATTTACACTGGCGACACACTTTATTTGAGCTCGGCTAGTCCCACGAATTCGGGTATACCCGGGTGTATTGAGGTTTGTGACTGTTTTCTGCCCGAGTGCATTGGGTTATTTTCCAGGCAGGGATTGAAGCATTTTATTCCCGCTGGCTGCAATACTGCACAGTATATATATATATACTGCATTACAATTCATGAATTTATGCCATCTGGTAGACACGCGAAGCATTGCAGCCTATTAAATCCTAATCATTATCATTTAACAGATCAGCCGCCCGTCAGCCAGGCATGAACCCAGGCTGGGAAGGCAAACGCAACGGGGCTTGTCAGAGGTGAGGAGCGGCGCATTCCAGGTATCTGCCAGGTACATACTGGGTATTTGCTCGAATAAAGTGTGTCGGTGCAGTAATGTGCAAGTCGCCAGTTTATTCTTGCATCCCAAATGCACAACCTTACATTTATCTTTATTAAACCTCACCTGCCATTTACCTGCCCACGTTTTCAGTCTCTCCAAAGTACTTCTGGAAAGAAATTACATCCTGCTCTGATTCTACTACCTTACACAATTTAGTATCATCAGCAAAGATAGGGACTTTGCTCTCAATGCCAACCTCAAGGTCATTTATAAACAAGTTAAAAAGCAGGGGTCCCAGTACCGATCCCTGAGGTACTCCACTTACGACTTTAGCCCAACCTGAAAATGTTCCTTTTATGACAACCCTCTGCTGTTTATCCTTCAACCAGTTTTCAATCCAGGTGCATATATTATTACTGAGTCCAATTTGCTTTATTTTGTGCACCAACCTCTTGTGTGGAACCGTATCAAAAGCTTTTGCAAAATCTAAGTAGACCACATCAACTGCATAACCTTGGTCTAAATTCCTACTTACCTCCTCAAAGAAACAAATAAGGTTAGTTTGGCATGATCTATCCTTCATAAATCCATGCTGACTATTACTAATAATTTTATTTTCCATTAGGTGTTCATGAATATTATCTCGTATTAAACCTTCAAGTAGTTTCCCCACTATTTATGTCGGGCTTACAGGTCTGTAATTCCTCGGTTATGATCTAGCTCACTTTTTAAATATAGGCACCACATCTGTTTTACGCCAATATTGTGGACATTCTTGTAAGGAGGAGCAGAAGAGTGTAAAGCTTTAAAAGTGAGAAGGAGAATTGTGTGATACAGGATTTACTAGAAAGCCATGAGATGGATTTCAGCAGGGGAGACGCTGAAACAGATTTAGGAAAGAGTAGAATGATTCTGGCAGCAGCGTTTAGGATAGATTGTAGGAGAGACTGGTGAGAGGCTGGAAGACCGGACAGCAGGAGGTTAAAGTAATCGAGACAGGAGAGAAAGAGGACCTGAGACAAAGTTTTAGCAGTCGAGCGAGAGAGGAACTGGCATATCTTTGTAATATCCCTGAGGAAAAAGCGACAGGTTTTATAAAAGCTCAATGTGATAGGAGAATGTGAGAGAATTTTAAATAGAGTTCTGTTGCCATGGTGATGACCACGAGGTTGCTGTTTACCAATGGAAAGTCTCCAACGGTTGTCAATGGAATTTTAGCTACCGCAATAGATTTCAACTGTAAGTTAAAACCTAATTGACCAAAGACAAACTATTAACCATTTAACTGGCTCTAAGACAATGATAAGGCTATCTCTGTATCATTATATATACCTGTACAAGAAGTTATGCTATTTAATTCTAAGCTTTTTGATCACATAACTGTAATTTTCATGTGCGGCTGGGAACAATCTATGTACATTCTGGACAGCAGCATGGATCATATTATAAGGTACAGTGAATTGAGATAGGTAATGTCATGACATTGGATCTAATCCTTTATTTTAGTCCTATAATGACGACATCAAAGTCATAACATTACTTAAGTCCCATTTTGGATAGTAAAAACATGGACAGAACGTCTTGCTAAATGAATGGTGTGTTGGTGAGCCCTTCATTCAAGCCATGTGGATTGAAGGTTTTGAGATGGTAGATCCATTCTGATTCTTGCCTTAACAGGCGATTGTCCATGTCCCCTCCTCTCATAGTACTGTACTTGTGAGGTGGTCAATGCAGCAAAGGTAAGGCAGCCAATTTCACCTTGGTGTTGTTGATTGACATGGCAGGTTACTTGGGTGTCTTGCTAATTGAAAATAGAGTTTGTGCTCAAGGACACGTCTCTTCAGTTCCCTTATTGTCTGGTCTACATACATAAGCCCGCACTTACAAGTAATAAGGTATTTTACATTGTTAGTTCTGCAGTTTATGACATGTTTAATATGAAATGACCTAGTATGTTCACTGTTTGAAAACTCTTTATTTGGTGGCAGGCTTTGCACTTGTTGCATCCAAAGGATCATTTGAGAGTAGATCTTAACCATGATGTATTAGGTTTACGTGCACAGTGACTATGAACTAGTACATCATGAGGATTCTGAGATTTTTTTTTAGTAATACTGGGAGTATTGTTTACAATTTTGGCTAAGTCATCATCAGATTTTAAGACATGCCAATGTTTAAGAAAAATTGATTTTATCTGTTACGAACGGCGATTATATGTGCCTGATCTGTTGAGGCTCTGTCTGGCATGCAGTTGCTCATTGGTAAGATCTTTTCAAAGTATTAAAAGAATAGCCACGAATGACACACTAGCACCACCTGTTATTACTGCTGAGTACTACGGCAGAAGCAAAACTAAATTTTTGCCGTGGTGCCGCAACATGCAAATAAATTCCGGGTATTTACTCTCTATGTATAGGACTAAGATGAGTTCGAGAAATCGTTATGGTGTTGGTAATTATACATTTTTAAAATGTAAAAGTTGTAGGCGATGCAAGCAGAGGTAAGTCCAGGAGACTTGGAGTTGGTGAAACAAGTAAAGGCTTTAATTCAGCCCAAACAGGGCACCAGCAACATGCAGCTTTCCAAAATACAGTCCAGCACATGAAAGTCTATTTACATATATACAAAGTGGGTCTCCCTTATTCTGGTCAGGGATCCATACCTGAGATCTGCACTCAGCTTCAGCAGCACAGCTTTCTTGGCTTTTTAAAGGCCTTTTTGACATGTTTCAGCTGTGCTCGTTAATCACCCTCCTTTACTAGGCAGGTGTTAACCCCTCGCTGTCCGAGGTTCAATAGCCTTGGCTGATAGTAGGCTCGTCCTTGCTACATAAGTATTTACATACAGTACCAGCTCAGATTTCAGCAGTGTAGTTACTGGCAAAAAATACAAAATAAAAGATTATATTACATGTAAGACACAATAAGTAATTTATTTATTGACATGTACATGCACTTTACCGTACTTAGGCCTTACCAACAGATGTCTAAAAATCGGAATTTTGGAACGTGTTAATAACATTTTAAAAAGGGACTTGGACCATTACAGTATGTTTCAGACTATGCTTGACACTGATTCTTAATTGTTTGCAGGCATTACTGTAGCACAATGATTTTAATTGTTTCATTGCTATAAATACTTTTCTGCACAGCACAGATCATGAACACATGGGACACCTATTCTTTCTCCCCGCGTCTTTTTTTGATTGGTGGGTTGTACAAATGTATACTTCATGCACTTACAGTATTTAGACATCTTGACAAAGGTCACCACAGGGACCAAAATGCCAATCACTGCAATAAAAATTATTTATTTTTAACCCCAAGTGTGCCGGATCTTCCTTCTGCATTGGTAGCAATGCGGAAGGAGGATCCAGCACACGGGGGTTAAAAATAAAGTATTTTTATTGCAGTGATTGACATTTTTGTCCCCGTAGTGGCCTTTGTCAAGATGTTTAAACAAATATATATATAATGTATATATATATACATACACACAAAAACATAAAGTTAATCCCTGCGCTTCTCTCATTGGGATAACAATAAATGGGGAAATAAATATATATAGTGCAAACTAAATCTGTAAGACAAAGGAGACTTTTGGTCACATCCTTTGATCAAATAATGCCAAGCCTGCTAACCAACGTCAAGGTAAGTCTTAATAGCAGGTCCCTATGCTAAATACATAGAAATGTTCTGTGAAATATGTTCTGGGTTTAATATACAGTACTCAGCATAAACTATGTAACTTAGTGCAGTTAAAAACTGGTATGTACCAGTGAAGCTACTGCTGTTTGTATTGTGTCACATTATGCTTTCTGTGGGATCACAGTAAAGGAGTTATATTTTATTGATTGTGTGTGTTATTTGAGTATACCCTAGGTATACAAGTCCTATGAGGAGTCAATCCTATTACCCAAGGATCCTCATAGGTGGAGGCGCTGCACCATATAGAGATATACAGAACACAGCACTTAGGTAGCGGCTGATTCCCTTAGGGTAGGGGGAAAATCTATCTATCTATATAAACAAAACGTAAGCTCTCGTTCAGTACATCCAATAAATAAAATCTTAAAATATTAATTCAAACCCAATGTGTGGTATATAATATAGACAATGTAGTACTATAATATGCAAAATATACTAATATAAACAAATGTGATAGTGCTCAATTGAATTAGAAAATTAATAAAATATTAGAAATATAACAAATAAATGATGAGAATAAAATCACAATCAAATATAAGGTCCACATAAATGTCCGTGAAAAAAAATTAAAAGTAAAAAGAGCTGTGACTTCTCCGCAGCTTCTTAGAGGATGAACCACATCTACAATAAATCTAACAGAAAAAAGAGGAGAGGCGCGTGCCACATAGTATAAATCTGTGCAGTATTTATTCTCAAAAATAGTAATATAAAATAGCACACTGACAAGTGTAGCTAGAATGAAAGCATTTAGAGTCAATCTCATAAGAGATGATACTCATCTGGAACATCTCATGCCATGATCAGGTAACATCATTTCGGAACTCCAAAGGCAGTATAGAAACAATGTAGTCCTTATATTAAACCCTCCAAGAGAACAGAAGCAGTGGAATAGATAGCAACAAATAATGTAGTTCTTAATTGTATCCAGTCAACCACATTTAAATCAGGCAAGTGTCTCGTTACACAAGCGGCTCGTGTCGCTTGTGTTGTTGTTCATCTGAGGTTGTATTTACCTAATTTTAAGACCTGCTAAGGAACAGATGATTGTTATTATGTCCTAATATGTAAAACCATAAAATTCAAAGAGGGTGTACTTTCTTTTTCACACAACTGTATATATGTGTGATATAGTGATATATTTGGTACCCAGGGCCGCCAACAGGGGGGGACAGCCGGGAGTGTCCCGGGCCTAGTGGCTGCGGGGGGGATGGTGGCCAGACAAAGCAGTTGCCGCCAGGTCCCGGCTTTCCACCAGCTGCGGGACTCCCTCATTTTCTCCCATGCCAAGCTTCTGATTCTGGCACGCACCAGGCCTCTCTGATGTCGGCATGCTGGAAACAATCTGAGCCTCAGCTTCCTGCGCACACCGGCATAAGAGGCCCAGCACACGACACCATGAGAAACTCATCGTGGAATAGAGTGAGGGAGGCCCACAGCTGGGGGAGAGACGGGGCCCAGCAGCAACTGCTTTGTCTGGCTACTGGGCCCCCCACAGCGACTGAGCCCGGCCAGAGGCCTGAGACCATCCCAAATGTAAGTCTGTTTTTTATATATGTATTGGGGGGTGGGTGAATATTTTTATATGTATTTGGGGGAGTGGGTATATTTTTTTTTATATGTATTGGGAGGGTGGGTGTATTTTTTTGTGTATTGTGGGGTAGGTGTATTTTTTTTTTAATATATGTATATGGAATGGGGGGTGTATATATATATATTCGGGGGTGAGTGTGTTTTTTTCTATGTATTGAGGGGTGGGTGTATTTTTTATATATGTATTGATGGGTGGGTGTATTTTTTATATATGTATTGGGGGATGGGTGGTTTATATGTATTTGTGGTGGAGTGTTTTTATATGTATTTGGGTGGTTGGGGAGGAGTTTGGTATGTATTTGGGGGGTGTTTTTTTCCGAATGTATTTGGGGGACAGGGTTTTTTTGGGGTATATATTTGGGGTGTGGGGTGTTTTTTTTTGTTGGTATTGTCACGGTAACTTATGACAAGATATAACAAACACCAAATATCTGGGTTGAACTGAACGAGGCTTAGATATAATAAAATATATTTATTCCTTAAAAAGGTGAACACAGCAATCTAGTACAATTAACAGGCAAGAAGGTAACACTTACTTAGGGTTGGGGAATGGAGAAGTATCAGCTAGCAATTCTCAAGCAATCCGGTGACATTCAAGATGAAATCAGAAGAACTAAAAAAACTCTAGGGTTAACACAGTTTATATACCTTTGTAACCCTATTCTTAACATTGAATACAGACTATTGGTGAACAATTATCTGTATCCAATCCCTAACGTGGAAACACAGTTTAACCCATGCCCCCCAGCTAGTTAGCCCATGCGTACTGGGACTCTGAGGGTCTTATTTCTGTAGCCCCATAATTAAATCAGGGGCGACGACCAGTCTACCAGATGAAGTATCTGGCAGGATATTCATTATTTGTAGGTGTAGATATAACATTTACAAACCACTCCAGTTTGATGCTTCTCCGCCCTCAGGTAAACAATTAGAGTGGCAGAGTCTTTTGATCAGTACTTGGTTCCTAGACTTTGGGTCGCCCCCCCTGACCATTTGCATTCCTTTGTGTGGAGGAGACTGTGCAGGTTTTTATCCCGGCCTTGAAATACAATATTAAAGTTAAAACACAGACATATTAAAATATCCGGTTCCGTTAAGTCCAGCGGGTCCAAACTTTCCAGATCTTAATGCCGGGACTGGGACATCATATGATCCAAGTTCCAGCCTGCTGTGACCTTCAGAACCGGAGATACACAAATACCACTTAAACCGTTTCATACTTTAACACAAAATTCTCCGGTGTGTGTGTGTGGTGGAGACACTGACATTATAATGAAACATGGGAACAGGGAAACATACATTTTCCTGACATGACAAGGTGTAAGCCACATTCCTGGACCGCAGTCCAGTTAACCCCTTGCCTCCCTGGTGAGGTCAGGGGGTGGCCATATGGGGTGCAACCCCTTTAATACCAGGCCAACCCCCTCTCCCTCTACAGGTATGTACTTAGGGTGTGGTGGGTTGTATGTATTTAGGGGGTGGTGGGAAAGTTTTTTTGTATTTGGGGTGGAGTTTTTTGGTATGTATTTTGTGGGGAGGATTGTGTGAGTGGGGGGGGATAGAGTGGGGTAATTGATGGAGGGTGGGGCGAGTGAGAGGAGAGGGAATGAGTGAGGAAAATAGGGAGTAAGAGTGAGATGCAGAAGAGAGAAATACATGCGAGGTGGGGAGGGGATTGAGTGAGAGTTGGGTAATTGATGGAGGGGGGAGAGTGAGAGGGGGTGAGTGAGGAAGACGGAGGGAGACCGAGGGGAAGAGACATGCATGGGAAGAGGGGGGGAAATAGAGGGGGCTTGTGAGGTGTGAAATGGGGGGGGTGGGAGGGGCTTGCAAGACCACCAACACAGAGGAGGCCGCAGGGGAGTGGGGGGGGGGGCATTGCCTAGATGTAACTAGTTCTGGGCCCTGGGAAATCTGTCTGCGGCCCGGGTGGTACCTTCTGTGACCATGTTCTTGGGATGTGTGGGAGATGGTCATGGAATGAGCTGTTTCTTTTTTTTTAATACTATTCTCTTATTCCCTTGCTGTTGATTTTCTAATGTGAGGCACATATTTGTATAGAGAATATGCAGTAGATAATTTAATTTTCATTTAGTTCATTTTGTGAAATGTGAACTACAGTAATAGGAAACAAACATAAGCACTTACGCTGAATGTGACAGAATTAGAAAGTGACGTGGTTCTCCTTAAAGCAAATCCCTGTACAAACCATACAGTATCTTTACTATTATTTATCTACAATACCTGTTTTTTTTCTTTATTGGAAAGACGTATTTATGTATGCACAGTATGTATATCTTTATTTATATGGTGCCAAGGTGTACTCAGCGCTTCAAGAAGAATACAATACAGGGAATTATAATACAATAAGAGCAGCAAAAGCAGACAATAGGAAAGGAAATCCCTGCCCAGAAGAGCTTACAATCTAATTGATCTGAAAGAGGCATTTTTGCTAATGTCACTAATTAAGAGTCTTTGTAGCATTAATATCACGTGATATAGTGATGACCACCTACATTTCCAGCTTTTTTTCTTTTTTTTTTACTTTTTCCAGAAAGTTTAATAAATATGTTTTTAGTATATTCTTGTTATACAGAGTGCCTGTAAGGGAGTGGGGGGGGGAGGGGGTGGTTCTAGAGAGGTTTAATTTGGGGTTTTAGTTAAGGGATTATCTACAAAATATTCTACGTAAAATCTATTTAAAAAATATAACACCTTTGTATTGGTCTAATCTCTAACAGTAAGCAGCCAGACCAAACAGGAAAAGGGGTTTCATGTTGCCTGCAGGTCTGTTTGTCCACTTCTCCCCCCCCCCCTCCACCCCCACCTGCTTTACAATTTGCTTTAGACTTTGATTGACATGTGGATGTTTTTGTAATCTAATCTTTTATCTATTTTTTTCACTCTAACCCTCACTGTTGCAGCAGCTTCTGTTTTTTTTTTTCACCCAGCAGACTCTTGTATTGACTCAACTATCCAATATGCAGGTATTGTATACACACACTGAAAATATATGTAATATTTTAGGCTACGGATTTCAACAGACAAGGTTAATACTGCTTATCCCGTTTATTTCATCACAACTGCCATTCCATAAAAAAAGCAAAATTGGAAAGATTATGTTGCCATGGGAATAATGGGGATTGTTTTAGCACTCTCCGGAACCTTCTAAGAAGAAGGCTGTCTAAGGCTGCGGCCCCGCTGCCTGCGCTGCACGCGTGCCTGCGAGGCATGCGGGGCATGCGGCGCATGCATCCGAGTCCCCCGGCCTGCAGAGAGCTGCAGGGAGAAAGACGGGGGGTGGTGTGACAGGGGAGTGTTCGCCCTCATTGGCTGAACCACTGGGGGCATGGCCTAGCACTCCGTCGCAACTCCTGCTCTCAATTTTCTTGAGAGCAGGAGTTTCTGCCAGCGCAGCACGGCGCACCCCCCCCCCCCCCCCGCTTGCACGGGCCTAGCCCCATTGTGGGGTGGATCTTGTCCCTGCAGCGTCCGCCACAGCGGGCGCTGCAGTAGCCAGCGGGGACCTGGCCTAAGAGATATAATAGAGGTTGGGGTAGCAACTACTGTGTAGGACCTTTTTGCACTGCTAAAAGTGCACTCCGTATGCAGTAATATTTATGCATGGGCAAGCCTATCTTTATTTCAATAAAGAAATTCCTTGTATACGACCAAAGAAAAGTACTGCATAAAGCTTCTGTGTTTTGCATGTCGGTATTGCCTCTTCTTGGGTCTCCCATTTGGACTTCACCTGTAAGTTAATGCTGAACAAAACAGACCTCTGGCGCTTAGGACTAAGTAAACACCACAGTCTCGTTTGTAGTCTCTGGAGAAAATCTTGAATCCTGGGAAGAGAGATGGGAGACAAAAACATAATACGCACTACCATAGTGCATTACCCAGGGACAAAATACCGATATACACTACCGACACACTTTATTGAAGTGTGGTTGGTACCGCAAGCCGGGAAATCTCCCGGCTTGCTAGTGGCCGCCCCTCGGCGTGCCGCGCGTCATAGACGCGCGGTCACGCGTCATCGGGAGCGTGCGCCCCCTGCACGCGTGTCCAGGGGCTCCCCGAGGGAGCCCTGGTGTCCCGCGATCGCGGGACAGCGGCAGGGTGTTCCGGGGGACCCGGCGGACCCGGCAGCGGTAGGGAGAGCGCCCCGATCGGAGGGCGCTCTTCCGCTGCTTCGGCGCGCGCCCGTCACACTCGGGCGCGCGCCAGGCTACTGCTGCGGCACAGAACGGGCAAATGCTCGAATAAACTGTGCCGCAGCAGTACACCAGGTACACTGGCAAAGGTAGAAAATGTAATACTCCATATGGTACAACATGTAGATTTATCTCTACTAAAAATTGTATACAATATATTATATACAACTATGTGCACCCAATGGTAACACAACATAAAAACAATTGACTGCAGTTGGCTCCGTCAGCCGCTCCTCCGCCGTGGGTAAAAATTGAAAACCTACTCACATCAAGTAGCTAGGTCATGTGCCTTAGTGTGGAAAATTTCACAAGCTTCTCGGATCTCCGTTCTTCTGCGGGTGCTTGATTCCGGTCACACTGGTCTGCTTCGTCGTGCTGACTCCTTCGAATCACCACCGCTCAGCTGTTCCTGGTGACGTCATCAAGCTACTACTCCACTATGGTGTCCGCGTTGTGCCACACTGCCTACACGTTTCGAGACGCAAAGTAACTGGTCATACCCCTGAAGAAGAGTTTAGCCCTTTGGCCAAAGCGTCTTAAGCCTGCTGCCACTTTCAAGGCATGACCATAGGAGAGCCTAACACTCACCTGGGTTAAAATTCTTATTAACATGTATAATTACAGGAAGAATGATCACATTGTATCTGTCGTAACCTGGCAAAATGAAACTGACCTGCCAACTTGGAAAGTTAGGACCTGCTACGGTATGCCTTGAAAGTGGCAGCAGGATTAAGACGCTTTGGCCAAAGGGTTAAACTAAATTACCCTTTTTTCAAGAGAATATATAGGTATTGCACTGTGTATTTTTGTCATATTGAAAGTAGCTTTGGCATCTTTGTCTGTTTTTTGTTGTATATATTTAGCCACGCCCACTAGCACTCCTTTTGACACTTATATACATATATATATATTATGTGGTAATGGTAGGGGTTTTTCAGAGCTTGTTGGGTATCTGTGTGTTTATTAACTGTGTGCAGCTGGTCCCAGTTGCTTTTGGGAGGGTAGTGGCCCCTTCCCCCAAGGTTTAAGCTTGCCCCTCCCCACTTTCCAAGTTGGCAGGTCAGTTTCATTTTGCCAGGTTAAGACAGATCAAATGTGATAAATTTTCCTGTAATTATACAGGTTAATAAGAATTGTAACCCAGGGAGTGTTAGGACCTGCTACGGACATGCCTTGAAAGTGGCAGCAGGATTAAGATGCTTTGGCCAAAGGGTTAAACTAAAGGACCTTTTCTTCAAGAGAATATATAGGTATTGCACTGTGTATTTTTGTAATATTGGGACTAGCTTTGGGCCTCTATATTAAGTCCAGCAGGTTCTAATGTCTGGAGAGTGAAAATCAAATAGGATTCCCTTTGGGAAATCCTTTGGATGTAATCACCCCCCCCCTCCCAACCCCTCCAATCATGGGTCACCTGTTCTATCCCATAGAACTCAAGACATTTGAGATCACTATTGTGTTTTGTCCTATAGTGATTTGACACACTGCGTGTTTCTAGTTCCTGTATGATATTCCTTATATGCTCTCTCAATCGAGTTTTACGTTTGCTGATAGTTCTGCCCACATACTGGAGTCTGCAGCTACACTCCAGAATGTAGACCACTCATTTACTCTGGCAGGATATGTTGGACTGAATCTTATACTTAATCGATGTATTAACAGAGCTGAATTCCCTCAATTTAGATTCCTGCTTCCTGTTGTTGCTGCAGGCTCTGCAATTGAGGCATCTAAAAAAGCCCATAGTACTGGTACTCAGCCAACATTCCTGTCTATTAGATTTCAGAAAGCTAGGTACTAACTTTTGTTTTAAGTTAGGTGCCCATGAAAAGATTACATCAGGTTTGTCTTTAATGATGGTTTTTAATAGGTCATATTTTTGAAGAACATGCCAACGTTTTTTTTAAATTGCAGTAATTTTGTACGATTCATTACTAAATGTCGTGATTAAAGGTATAAATTCCCTGTCTGACTTCAGTTCTTGTTTTTTATCCTTGTAGACTAACATATTTGCCCTATCAATACCCTCAACTTTTTCAAGGGTTTTGTTTATAGTTCCCTCTTTACACTCTTTTCCAAGAACTTATTTTTCATAGGTAAAATGTATCTATCATAATCAGCCTTCCTTGAATAATTTCTTTTGAAACGCCTGAATTTACCAAAGGGTATAGTCTCTAACGATTTTCTTTTGTGACAACTGCAGGCTGCGATGTAATTGTTGCAGTTGACCTCTTTAAAGAAAGTCTTGGTAGTAATCTTTCCTTCTTCTATATTAATCTCCAGGTAAGGAACTCCAATTTAGTTTTGCTTGACACGTGTACATTTTTAAGTTGTATTGATTGTGGTTAATTTAACTTAAGAAGGCTTTTAAAAGTTCCTGGCTACCTCGCCATATTATTATTATGTCATCTATATACCTCTGCCAGAGCACCACATTCGCACCAAAGGTGTTATTGGACCAGATGGTAAGGTCCTCCCACCAACCCATAAAAAGTTTGGCATAACTAGGCACGAACCTAGTGACCATGGCTGTACCCTGAATCTGGAGGTAATGGTCATCCTGGAACCAGAACATGCTGTGTCTCAAAATAAAAGAGAGATCCTCTATTATAAAATCCATCTGATTATCATTCATATTTTCATATTTTTTCAGGCTATATAATATGGCGTCAGAATCCTGCTGGTGATAAATGCAAGTAAACTGGGATGCGACATCACAAGTTGCCAGAATGAAATCTTCAGTCCACACAACTTTGTTCAAGAGCTGAAGAACCTGTATCATGTCTCGCAAATATGAAATTAACGGTTTGACAGAAGTCTGTAACATCGTGTCAATAAATTCAGACAAATTTTGGGTTAATGCTCCAATCCCTGAAATTATTGGCTTGCCTGGTGGCCTTGTCAAACTCTTGTGCATCTTGGGCAGATAGAACAAGACGAGCATCTTAGGGTGCTCCATCTTCAAATACTCATATTCATTTTTTAACAAGATGCCATTGGCTATACCACTATCTAGATAAATGGTTGTCAGGAATCGGCGTTCTCCTCGCTTCCCACACAGGGCACCCCCCTCTCCGCAGGGAGCCCCTGGATCCACAAAACAATCCTGCCTTACCGTCCTCCACGGCTCCTCGCCCCTGCCGCCGTCGCGGGATCACTCCCCTCGGCGATTCCTCAGCTTAGTGCTGGGCGCGCCCACGCCCTCCTGCACGCACACCTACACGCACGCCAGCCTCAGACGTTATGTGCATGCATTCCCAGCTTACAGAGCATACGCCTAACAGAGCACTTTTAACCACTGCTCCTGCAGTGAGGTGTCGCCCCCAAGCATCACACAGTTCCATGCAAATCAATGATTACACTCAGCTGAGCTGTAACACCTCCCTCCTATCAGGGAGGACTCCTTGCAGTCCTCCAGGCCTTCCCCCTTTTCCCATTGGCCTGCCCAGCTTTATTATGCCTGTGCTTCCCATCACTCGTCGCTCGACATAGTTCTGTATGGAAGCATTTGACTACTCTCTCAGTGACTCCTCAGGTATTGACGCGGATTGGATGACTACCCCCTCTGGCTCTCGACTTCGGCTCTACTTGGACTTCGTGACTTCTGGCATCCCTGTAACACGGCTTATACCTTCGATCATCCGCAACTCTCCTATCCCTGATCTTGGCAACGGCAATAACTACTCCTCCTCTACTACCGGTACTGGCAAGTATTGTCTTCATTACTATACCTGGCCTGGCAACACTAACACCACACTCCGGACGCGCTCCCTTTGCTGCGGGTGCGTGTATCCCTACGTCCCACCTCAGCACCGGGGACGGGTCTGGTCTGCGGGCAGCACCGGCATAACATTATGTCGAGCCCACAAGACGCAGACCAGACCGAACTTCAACAGTTTCTCTCTAATCTGCTTCAGCATAACCAGGCCATGGCGGATCAAATTGTGACACTTACACGCAAGGTCGCAGTACTCTCAGACAGGGTACCGACCGCGACCCCGCCAGATGTAAGCCCCCACTCCGCAAGCGCAGTTAGCAGCTCAGATGTAAGGATTCCTCCCCCCAAGCCTTATGCAGGTGAACCGCAAGATTGTAGGGGTTTCCTATACCAGTGTGAGGTGCAGTTTGAAATGGCTCCCCATCTCTACAATACTGATCGCAAGAAGGTAGCCTACATTTATAACCTCCTCACTGGCAGCGCCCTGGCTTGGGCTTCCCCGGTTTGGGAGCGACGTTCTGACCTTACCCAAGATTACCCTGCATTTAAAGCCGAGTTTCAACAAGTATTCGATTCTTCCGCTCGTCGGGAGATGGCATCTGTTTCTCTCCTCCAGATCACTCAGGGACAGCGAATGGTGACGCAGTATGCTGTGGAATTCCGGACTCTAGCAGCCGAGACTAACTGGGGACAAGAGGCTCTCGTCTCCGTGTTCTGGCAAGGCCTGGCAGATCCCATCAAGGATGAACTCTCTCGCCAATCCAGGCCGGATCAATTGGAGGTCCTCATTGATTTGGCTGTCCGAGTGGATCAACGTATCCAGGTACGCCGCTCAGAGCGTCAGCGCACTCGCGTCCATAACTTTCAAGTTCCGTTCTCCAGTACTCCCAGCAACACTTCTGCACTGGAGTTGCCAGAGCCAATGCAATTGGGGGTACAACGCATCCGCACACCGATACGGCAGTTCCGCCACGCCGGGGGATTGTGTTTCTACTGCGGATCCATGGAACATCTGGTTCGGGAGTGTCCACTGCGTCCGGGAAACGGGAACACCCAGTGAGTACAGAGGGGCTCTCTCTGGGTGTAATGTCTCCACGGCCCCTTTCTAAAGGTGAACTCCCTAAGAAACTTACATTTCCAGTCTCCCTTTCAGGCGATAAGTTCAAGACTTCTACCGCTGCTTTCATTGACTCAGGAGCTGGAGGAAACTTTGTGGATCTTGAATTCGCCAGGTTAAACCGCATCCCACTCGTGAGAAAGAAGGTTCCCATCGCACTCGTCGGAATCGATGGACGTCCTCTTACCCCGGCCCACATCTCCTTAGAGACGGCTCCCTTGATTCTGTCCTCACATCTGCACAAGGAGATCTTAGTTCTCGATGCCATTCACGCTCCTGGGATACCCATCACCCTTGGTCTTCCTTGGCTACAGCTTAACAATCCTCTCATTGACTGGACTTCCTCTGCCCCCATTTCCTGGAGGCCGAGGTCAGGCGAGACTCATCAACTGCTGGCCAATACCTCTGTTCCCGAAGTTATTCTACCTTCCATTTACCATCAATTCCGGGACGTTTTCAATAAGGTACAGTCAGACCTCTTGCCGCCACACAGGACTTACAATTGTCCGATCGATCTAGTTCCAGGTTACTCCCTACCCAAGTCCAAGACCTACCCCTTGTCATTACCAGAATCTCACGCTATGGATGAATATATCCAGGAGAATCTCAAGAAAGGCTTTATTCGTCACTCCAATTCCCCAGCAGGGGCTGGGTTTTTCTTCGTCAAGAAAAAGGACGGGTCGTTGAGGCCTTGCATCGACTACAGGGGTTTAAACCACATCACTATTAAAAATCATTACTCCCTTCCCCTTATTACCGAACTGTTCGATAAATTACAGGGGGCCAAGATTTTTTCCAAGTTGGATCTACGTGGTGCCTATAACCTTGTGCGCATCAGGAAGGGGGATGAATGGAAGACGGCCTTCAACACGCGTAGTGGACACTACGAATATCTAGTAATGCCTTTCGGCTTATGTAATGCTCCCGCTGTCTTCCAGGATTTCATCAACGACGTCTTTCGTAAGGTACTCAATATTTTTGTTATTGTATACTTGGATGATATCCTGATTTTTTCCAAAAATCTCCAGGACCATATACGCCACACCTCCTACGTCCTTACCCGTCTCCGTGAACACCATTTGTACGCCAAACTGGAGAAGTGCACCTTTCATACGACCTCTACTCCGTTCCTGGGGTATATCATTTCCGATGAGGGGTTTATGATGGACTCCGGTAAACTTCAAGCAGTCACTGAATGGCCAAGACCCAACTCTCTCAAGGCCATACAACATTTTTTAGGGTTCGCTAATTACTATCGTAAGTTTATAATGAGTTTTTCCACCATTGTGGCACCCCTCACTGCGCTCACCAAAAAAGGAGCTGATCCTTCTGCTTGGTCACCCGAGGCCATCTCCGCCTTCGAGACACTCAAGGAGGCCTTTATATCCGCACCTATTCTCCGTCATCCCAACATCGAACTTCCCTTCGTCCTGGAGGTTGACGCTTCTGATTGCGGCGCTTGTGCCGTTCTTTCCCACAGACCCACGCCCCAAGATAAGTTACATCCCTGTGCATATTTTTCCAAGAAATTCTCGTCTGCCGAGAGGAACTATGACGTGGGTAACAGGGAACTTCTGGCCGTGAAGATGGCTCTTCAAGAGTGGAGACACCTGCTGGAGGGGTCAAAAGAGCCGTTTACTATTCTCACGGACCACAAGAACCTTCTTTACATAGAGAACGCTCGACGCCTTGTCCACGACAGGCTCGTTGGGCTCTTTTTTTTCTCGATTCGATTTTCACCTGTCCTATATTCCCGGGACCAAGAATGTAAAGGCAGACGCACTCTCCCGTATACATTTTTCTGAAGAGAGGCCAGAGGAATCGTTGGAGACTATCCTTCCACATGAGAGGATTCTCGCCACGTCTACTTTCAAGAATCTTGACAAGATTTTGCACTCCCAGAGACGCATTCCCAAGGACTTGGTCGTTCCCGACAACAAACTCTTTGTACCATCCAAATTTCTTCCAGAGGTCCTGTCTTGGGGTCACTCCTCTAAATATGCAGGTCATCCAGGTTTTAAGAAGACTACTGATCTCATTCGTCGGAATTTCTGGTGGCCAAGGATGTCTCAAGATATTCTGGAGTTTACCCGCGCATGGCCCACGTGCGCTCAAATCAAGACTCTCCGTCAAAAGCCTCAGGGTTTTCTGTTACCCTTTCCAGTTCCCGACCGCCCCTGGTCCCACATTTCTATGGACTTCATAGTGGAGTTGCCCAGGTCCAGAGGAATGAACACTATCTAGGTGGTCGTGGACAGGTTCTCGAAGATGTCCCATTTCATTCCACTTAAAGGATTACCCACCTCCCCCGCCCTTGCTGATATCTTTACGGAGCAGATTTTCCGGATTCATGGGATTCCCTCGTCCATTGTGTCTGACAGAGGTTCTCAGTTCGTATCCAAATTTTGGAGAGCTTTCACGAAGAGATTGGGCATCTCTTCTTCCTTCTCTTCCGCCTATCATCCTCAGTCCAATGGACAAACGGAGAGAATCAATCAATCCCTGGAGAAGTACCTGAGATGTTTTATATCCGATTTCCAGGATGATTGAGCTCAACTCCTCTCTTGGGCAGAGTATGCCGTCAATTCTGCAAAAAACGAGTCCACCCGGGAGTCACCCTTCTTTATAAATTATGGGTTCCACCCTCCCTGTCTTCCCATCCCCAACATTCCTTCTGGAGTACCAGCCGTAGATGAACGCATTTCTTCCCTCCAAACCGCATGGTCCAGGATTCAGTCTACCCTTCTCAACTCCTCCCGCAGATCGAAATTACAGGCCGATCGTCGTCGTCGTTCGGCGCACAGTTACAAACCAGGGGATTTGGTGTGGCTCTCCTCTAGGAATATTAACCTCAAGGTACCATCTCCTAAACTGGCACCTAAGTTCCTGGGACCCTTCCCCATTTGTGAACAAATCAATCCTGTGGCATTCCGGCTCCAAATACCACCCAGTATGAAGATTCCCAATGTCTTTCATGTGTCTCTCTTAAAACCATTTATCTCCAGTCACTTCTTTCCGGATCAGACTCGTAAACCGGATCCCATTATGGTACAAAATAACGAGGAATACGAAGTTCACTCTCTTTTGGATTCTCGCCTATCCAGGGGTCAGCTCCAGTTCTTGATGCAGTGGAAGGGCTTTGGCCCTGAAGAGAGATCCTGGGTACCTTCAAAGGACATTCATGCCCCGGCCCTTCTTAAGTCCTTCAGGAAGAAGTTTCCAGAGAAACCGTTCTTGGACCGTCCTGAGGCCGTTCCTGAAGAGGGGGGTACTGTCAGGAACCGGCGTTCTCCTCGCTTCCCACACAGGGCACCCCCTCTCCGCAGGGAGCCCCTGGATCCACAAAACAATCCTGCCTTACCGTCCTCCACGGCTCCTCGCCCCTGCCGCCGTCGCGGGATCACTCCCCTCGGCGATTCCTCTGCTCAGCGCCGGGCGCGCCCACGCCCTCCTGCACGCACACCTACACGCACGCCAGCCTGAGACGTTATGTGCATGCATTCCCAGCTTACAGAGCACACGCCTAACAGAGCACTTTTAACCACTGCTCCTGCAGTGAGGCGTCGCCCCCAAGCATCACACAGTTCCATGCAAATCAATGATTACACTCAGCTGGGCTGTAACACCTCCCTCCTATCAGGGAGGACTCCTTGCAGTCCTCCAGGCCTGCCCCCTTTTCCCATTGGTCTGCCCCCTTTTCCTATTGGCCTGCCCAGCTTTATTATGCCTGTGCTTCCCATCACTCGTCGCTCGACATAGTTCTGTATGGAAGCATTTGACTACTCTCTCAGTGACTCCTCAGGTATTGACGCAGATTGGACGACTACCCCCTCTGGCTCTCGACTTTGGCTCTACTTGGACTTCGTGACTTCTGGCATCCCTGTAACACGGCTTATACCTTCGATCATCCGCAACTCTCCTATCCCTGATCTTGGCAATGGCAATAACTACTCCTCCTCTACTACCGGTACCGGCAAGTATTGTCTTCATTACAATACCTGGCCTGGCAACACTAACACCACACTCCGGACGCGCTCCCTTTGCTGCGGGTGCGTGTATCCCTACGTCCCACCTCAGCACGGGGACGGGTCTGGTCTGCGGGCAGCACCGGCGTAACAATGGTCAATTGATTTTTGTATTTCCCTATGGGATTTTTTGTCAATTTCTGATATGTATTGATATCACACACATTCCTAGCTAGCTCAAACTCCTACACCCACCACATCATGAATATATATTTATGGCAAAAAGAGTGCTACTGAGAGTGGAAAATGTATACAACAAAAGACAGGGGTGCCCAATGCTACATCCAATTGACAAAACATATATGGTAATAAGTATAAAGTTAAATACATCAATAATAATATTTTCTTGGTTATTTAGTTAGAGCCTTTGGCCAAAGCATCATAAGCCTGCATACCACATCAAGGATTTAACCAAATTTTGCATGTCCTACCATGTGTTGGTATCACCTAGCAGCCTCAGGGCTTCTTTGATGTAATCTTTGGTATTAAGTAGTACCCCATACCCCCTTATCGACGGGTTTGATCACCATGTCCTTGTTTTTGGACAATTTATCAAGGGCTTCTTTTTGACTTTTAGTTAAATTAGGTCTAGTTTTTTTTTAACTTTCCACAAGCTTCTGCAAGGTCTCTAATTATGGTCCCCTACAGAACCTGTGATTTAATTTGGAGGTTTTTTTTAGGGCAGTATGTTTAAAATCATTATTCTCAGCCACTGTAGACATGATAGGATTGGCTCTATCTTCATTGACCTTAGAAAATACCTTTTGAATGTAAGTCTTCATATATTTTTATGTCAATGAAGGTCTGGAATTTTGAAGGGTTGTTAGTGGGGGCACAATTGAAACCCTTACTCAGCAATGAGACTTCACTATCATCTAGTGTCACACTGCTGAGATTAAAGATTCCAATTGCTTTCATAGGCTCTTCTCTTCTCTACCTTCTTTACCTTCTACATCCTCTCTGTGTTCCTCCCTTCTTCTTACATGTGATGTTATTTCTGAGTTCTCTCTCCATTTTCGTGGATAATACATTTGTTTCTCTTTCTGTCTCTAATTGTCCCTTCCTTGCTCTAGTCAGCAGATGTGGAGTAGTAAAGGGAGAAAAGACTGCTTGGATTCCGTGGAGCCTAAATTGTGAGCAGGACCACCACCAAATAGCAAGGAGTCCATTGACACATGCTGGGAAGCTATCCACAAAAGCTGTTTTATCAAGTGCTGGCTGTAAGTGCAATATTGTTCTAACCCAGTCTAGTGTAATAAATCTACTGTGCCATGATCTTTTATCTTTTTTGTTTATATCAAGTCAATATCCTGAATAAGCTGAGACCTAGCCTCATCTATCTGATTAACCTCTGAAACTCCAAGTGGAAATGAGTTTATAGATCACAAACTACATTAATCTTTAAGTGCATTAATTCAATTCAAAATGTCTATAGATTAATAACCTTTATTAATACATTGTTGTTTTCTTCTGTATTTACCCAATTTATGGTCAACAACTATACTTCAGTTAACGCGCCGGAGGACATCTTTTCTTTCTCACATTTTGGAGGGACGAGGAACTCTCTCCTGGACTCAAGTATACCATTTTAGATTCTATACCTTCCTCAATTTACATTTATTTTTGTGTGAAAACTGTATTATATTTTTTAATTTAACATTATCAGGTTAGTAATTAGGGTTACTATTCCTTTCCTTCATGGTTACAAGCCTGTAACCAGCAGATGCTTCCAGAAGGACGACAGTAGGATCCCATGCTGCGGGGTCTTCGACAGTAGCCACTCATGCCACACGTCCGGCACGACACGTGGTGATACCTCCCGCTGGGGAAACTCCTTTCCCAGCTCGGGTACTTCTCTGCCAGTGCTTCTCACTACAGGGGAATCCCTATGCTGTTGGCGAGCCCTACAAACTCTGCGGTGAAGGGACTGCCTGGGGCCTAGGGGGAATAGTTCTGGCTTAGTCATGGAAGCTTGACTAGTTACCTGGATATTACCTCTTCCTCCGAAGGCTCCATAAGACTGAATACGCCATCTCCAGTCTGCGGAGGAAATCCTGAACAGCCAGGACATCCTCTTCTGTCAATGCCAACCACAGGATGGCTGCTGCGCTACACATAGTCCCATTATATGAGGCCACATCAACCACAAGATGGCCGAAGTAACTCGTTCGAATCCTCCCGAGTGACGGGACCGATACCACTGAGGAGGTAAGGGGGAGTACCCTGCTATACAACAAAATACAGAAAAGCCCAATGCCACATCCAATGTGACAAAAATACACAGTGAAATACTTATATATTCTCTTGAATAAGGGTAATTTAGTTAAAATCTTTGGCCAAGGCGTTATAAGCCTGCAAGCCCCATAAAGGTGTAAGGATGTGGTAGGAACCTCATATGTGTGTTCAGTGTGTGTCCTGTTGTTGTGCTGCCTCTGTTCAGTGAGAAGCTTGTGGAGTGTTTGCAACAGTGTTGCAGTGTGCCCTAGCAGAGTGAGACATTCAGTGTGATGCAATAGCTGAGCTGTGTGTCTGGGCAGATTAGGCAGAGAGGCTCCGTGGAGAAACTACAATTCCCAGGAGCTCCTGGGCAGTCACCTGATGTGAAGAACCAATAAGAAGGCTAGGATGACAGGGACAGGAAAGGGAAGCGTGGGGGAGAGGTCACGCTTGACAGAGGGGTTCTGGAAGGTAAAGGAGGAGGGTGTATGCATGCAGTCTGTGACCCGCCTGCATAGGCTAGCTTTACCCCGCAGGCCCTTAGGAGAAACCCCTGAGTCACAGTAGGTTGCTGTGCTGCAGGGACGCCCATAGTGGTAGCAATCAGTCACCTTACTGTGTAGACAGTTAGGGACAAGCGTGCGGAGCAGGTTTGCTGGTGAGCTGCTTGGGACCAGACAGCTGCACTGCAGACATCAAAGACAAGCAAGGATTTGGCTGATCCTTTTAGAAGCATTACCGGTCACCACCATGACCGGAAGGTATTTACGTAAAGTGCACCAACACCGGTCAACAGGCGCTGATCCCGCCTTAGGCGTAACTCTTTGAGGACACTAGTGAGTGACCAAAGGCCTAATACACTGAGTTATTCTAACTACTAGTGCAAGGACACGGTGTGTGGGGCACGCGGTGGCGGGACCCGGACATACTCATTAAGAGCGTGGCTGAGCCACTACTGTACAGGACAATACTCATTAAGAGCGTGGCCGAGCCACTCAAGGTATAAGGACATTAGCATTTAGCTGCGTTAAAGTTATATTGCATTATAGGATATGTGTTGGGTTATATGCTGCGTGTGTATTAATATGATAGAGTGCTAAGGTTATTATGCATATAGTAAAGTTGGTTGCATCATACATGTGTGTGTATATGTTTCTTGCCCAGGGGATTCTCACATCACGGGGATCCTGGATAAGTGGAGGCACTGCGCTATAAGTGTTACCCCAGGCTCCCAGCTAGCGGAGGCTCATATCTCCTGGAGCCGCAGGTGCGTGCAGTTACCCGTAGTCGCTTTAGCGTGTCAGAAAAAGGGCTACATTTGGAGGCGCTGCTGAGAGATCAGACCTGGGGTGCCCTATATTTTTTTTACTGTGCAACCATTTTTTTCTCTCGCCATGTTTGTGCCCTCGCAGCCTGAGGTGCGCAAGTGGGCCCAATGGCATGAAATTCCCCTGACACGTGCCTTCGGCCTGGGACACGTTCCCGCTACCCTCTCCCTGGGTACTGTGACTGATCTTGTCAGGAAACTCCCACTCCTGGACACTGCCCGAGTGCAAGATCACTATTACGACCGGGAACAGGACTGGTGCAAAATACTATTTGTCACTGACCAGGACATATGCCCCAAAGCCCTGCCCTTAGTATTACTCCTGCCGAGGCTCCCAGCATCCACTGCCCGATAGTACAGGTGGATTCCACCGAACCACTGGCTGCGTCCACCCCCCAGAGGGGATACCCCGGCTCGTTAGGTACTGTCACAACCAGTTCTGATCGCACCCCTGAGAACAATTTGAACCCCCGGTGGCCCGCCGCAATGGGCCTAGGCACTTTGCTTGTCTACTATAAGGAGTGATGAATGAGGGACTGTCATTAAGTGATCTCTTCTTCTTAGATCATCTCAAAAGTGAGGTTCTATCCATAGAAGAAACGTATTTAAGAGATAAATCAAGATTATACCCTCTATCAATGAACCTGTAAGGAATCCGTTTCTGGCTTTTATTCTAGCCTTGCAGATCTCTGCAGTTTTCAAAGCCTTCCTCTGGCAATCAATGGCACATGTGCTGCCTTTCACTGCAGCGTCAGCCCTGTGCTCCGTCATTGGAGGAATGCTCACACACCTCCCTCCTGTGATTGGCTCTCTGCCCTTAACATACTGTTCCCTCACACTGCCTTAGTGCCGAGCAGAATCCAACCCTGGATGTCACTGTGTTCTGCCACAAACCCCTGGCTTGTCCTGTTCCTGGTTCCCATTCCAGTCTTTCCTGAGACCTGCTGCTATTCTCCTTTCAGCAGAGGTCTGATCCTGGTTCCTGTTCCAGTGTTTTCAGAGACCTGCTGCTATTCTCCTTTCAGCAGAGGTCTGTTCCTGGTTCCGGAGACCTGCTGCCTTTTCCCCTAGCAGAGGTCTGCCTTCGTATCCCTGAGGCCTGCTGCGCTCTCACCCTCACTGAGGCCTGTTTGGACTTCTGTGCTGAAGCACTGGTTTGCCAGTGCTGCTCTGCGGTTTGCCTTCTGGTCTGCCATCTTGCTTTGCTGCGACCGGTACCATGGGCCGTTCCCGCTCCTTGCGCACAGGTCACTCCCGCGCTGGTGCTCCTGCGCTGAAGCGGATCTCACCTGATTTCCCGTTGCCGAAACCCTGCCTGAATTCCGACTACGCTGCCTTTCCTAAACCTGACACAGCTTCGTTTGACTATAAAATCCGCACTCCGGATCAGGCTACGTTGTCTAAGGTTGGTGACTATGTAACCCCACCTCAGCCACGCGGTCTGGTCCCGGTTTGTGGCGAGCATGTCCGTGACAAAACCGTTGATAGAGATCCTCCGATTGGATTATAAAAAGTCTTCCTCACTAGAACAATTTCGACGAAGCCTCATAAACTGCCCTTTTGGTATCCCCGAACAGGGCTTTGGGATGACAGCTGCTCACTCTAAGAAAGGTATTGCGTGAGTTGGGTTCCGAAATAAAGTGGTCTAAATTTGAAGGGCAGTGTCAATGTAAAAACAAAGATCTAAATAGTGTATGTGATGTAGGTGATAAGAATATGTGAACGTGAGATTGTATGTGTTGTGATTAAGGGAATATTATTGAATAGTCATGCCGTCTGATCCGCTGCTCCAATGAGGGCATACGTCGCATGTCGCGCCTCTGACGTCACTCCCGGCGGCGCAGTGGGCAGTCAGTTATGCCGTTTGATCCGCTGCTCCAATGAGGGCACACGTCACATGCGCGTGGCCTGGAGTGCGGTCGCGCACCTTTTGACATTGCTCCCGGCGGCGCAGTGGGAAGTCAGTCATGCTGTCTGATCCGCTGCTCCATTGAGGGCGCGCGTCGCATGTGTGCGACCCGGGACGCGGTTGCGCGCCTTTGACGTCACTCCCGGCGGCACAGTGGGCAGTCAGGTATGTATAAAATAAGTGCAGATCAGTTTAACCTTGCACCTTGAGAAAGTGCCTCGGCATGAAACGCGTAGGTGCGTTTTCTTTAGTCCATCTGTTTTTGAGCCTGCAATAAAACTGATCTGACTATTTGGAGTCTGCTCTGGGATTTTTTTCCATTTTATCAAGATTGGAGGTCTTCCTGCTGTGCTCCGCCACTAACTGCATTTCTGGATTTCTACTCTACGGATTGCACGCTTTGGATATCGTTGGGATGCTGCAAGCTGGCAAGTAATGGGCTACCATGCCCTGATATAAGTCCTGTCAGTACTTTATTGGCTATATATTGTGATTACCCTATGTGGGGACATTGGTGATAGTGTTAATATTTGTGGTTGGTATGCTAACACCACTAGACACTTATCTCCCCTAGCTCTATTTATGACTGATTCCTCATCACCATCCTATCAGTATCTGGACATGAAAGTATTATCATTACTACAATCAGTTTGATATAGAGCCTAACACTGATACAGAGCACCATCCCACACATCTCACATTGTGATTTTATAAGCAAACTGTCTGACAGAATAAATGTTTGTATGTACAGTATCTATCTGTGTCTTACATGCCTTGACATGAATGGAAGTCTGAGGATCTACATTTTTAGGTAAACTGCTCATTACCATATGATTTGCATGAGTAAGTGAAATCCATTAAAAATTCTCGATCCAATATTTTTCTGGTAATTGCAGGATGTCATAGAGCGAAAGACTTGAGGATACGCTTTGCAGATATTGATACGTTAAATAGAGATAACTTAATGTTAACAAATTAATGGAACTCTGTGGTTCTACCTCTTAGTTATGTAATTTCTTGTTTATGCTGGGTGTGGAAATGTGACAATAGTAGAGGGTATAGCATAATTAGAATATGTTTCTGTGGTCTACTATTCTTTGGAATATTGAGTGTATAAAATGAGTGTACCAGAAGAGCAACAAGATTCTTCAGTGAACCTTAAGACTATAAGTAAGTGGCTGATGTAGAGTCTTAGGAGATGAGTGTTGGGTACATTGAGTTTTTATATATCTTTCATAAGATGATTGATCAGATTTTACGGGAACTTTTGGGGATACTGAAAATCTTTAAGTGTTGATTAAACTAGGGTTCTTGAGGTTAGTGAGCAGTTTTATGGTTTTCAAATAGGTAAAGGCTCACTATACTGATTGATCCCTTACTGCAATGTGGAAGGCGTGGCTTATAGTGTTTTGTAATCTTATGAGGGCAAACATGTAAGCATGTCACAAACGTTATTTAGCTAAGAACTCCTCACCTGTATGTAAGACAGTTATGTTTGTTCTGATTCTTAAGGTTGTGTCTAAAGTGACATGTATACTGTACATGAAATTCATATCTAGTGTATTATATATGTACTGCCTGTCACTTACTAGGTCTCTCCACAGCCATTGAGTCCACAAGGCACGGTAGTCCCACTACTAGGGAGGTGGCTATCATGGAGCTGACCTGATCCTCCATACGGGTCAAGTGCAATGGGACATGTGGTTTCCCTCCAGTCTTCCATGTCTGAGCTGCATGGTCAGTCAGACAACTTCTTTTTCACCTTACTATTGCTGTCAAGAGCATGTCAATGGTGAGGACAGTGTTTCCTGGGGTATTTATGCGCTCAACCATGCACCCCCAAATGTGCTACTTCCCAGCAGTGCTGGTCCTGGAGCAGAGAGTCCCCATTAATTTGGAGTGGTTATTTACCAATCCAATAATTAAAATGTCATGCTCTACATCAGCGGTGCGCAAACTGGGGGGAGCGACCCCCAGGGGGGGCACGAGACTGCTGACGGGGGGGGCGCGAGGGGTTTACAGAGGCCCCGCGCGCTTCCCGAAGGCACTTAAATTAAGTGCCGGGGGAACTGCAGGGCCTCCGTAAACCTAACTTACAGTGGCTTCGACGGCTTCCTCCCTGCGTCGCCATGGCAACGCGGCGTCAAAATGACGCTGTGAGGTCATGTGACGTCACGTTTCTATGGCAACGTGACGTCATTACGCCGGAGTGCAGGTAAGTTGGGGTTGTGGGGGGCGTGGGAGTGAGGGGACAGCCGGCAGGGGGGCACAGGGAAAAAAGTTTGCGCCCCCCCTCTCTACATCATTCAATTTTAGGCTTGTAATTCTGCCAGCCCCAGCACCAGGGGCAGCCTGCTCAGCCATCTCACCTGTTTTTCAGTTTGAGATGTATATTTATTTGAAATTGCAACATGCCCATGGACGTTAGATTAAGTAATGCACACGTGTAACACATCACAACCTTACGTGCGTTTATAACACTTTGTCAGTGTTTAACGCATCCCAGCGCTACGATTACTCCCATTCATGCAGGTGATGTTACGATGGTCCCTTTGCTAATGGATGTCATCTTTGCACCGGATTAGCTTTGAGGACACACGTTAATAAGATGAAGAATAACATCCGGTCCTTATTTCGTCACGTTATTAGCTCAAAAACAACAGACCTCGGAGGATCTACCCCTAAGTTCTTTCCTATTATTCCAAGTGTAATATATGTTGCTAAGTAGCGCTGCAACTTTTGTGATTCCAACGGTCTTCATGTGTGGTGTGATACATGAACTAAAAGCTCGTGCTTTTGTTTGAAACGGAAATTGTTTGAAAAATACAGACCTGGAACTAACAATGTAAACCATGTTATTTTAACGCTAAATACCTGCATTGCAAAATGGCAAGCCATAACAACCACATTGACGGTGGCAAGTAGTGGCATGTTGTCTCTGCTTTCTGGGTCATACATATTTATATTTTCTGTAATATGTGCACTCTATGTGCATTAGTTTTACTTTATCATAGAAACCACTAAGGACAGATTTATATCACTTGCATATTTTTTATAATCAGTAGTAACATTATTTAGATGTAACAGGAAAATATATTTCTTGTTCCGTTGGCCATATTGCTCATTGAGAAGTATAGAGTTGTCTGAGTTTACAATACATCTCAGTAGGAGATACAGTAGGTGAGGTGTCGTAAACTTGTGCACAACTAGGCTCAGACACATTCTAATGTTGGCACAATGTAACCCTCTCTGCAACAGTCACATTGCTAACCCTTCTGGCAGTGGAGAGGTTAATGTTGGCGCACATGTGCCTTTGCGGCTTGTTATGGATTTTTGAAACTGGAGAAGTGATGAAAATTAACACATTTCTGTGAGCAGCTTTAAACAAACAACAAATATAGCAGATTTAGCAATGCAGTTTCAAAAAAGTTTAGCAATATTGTCAAAAAGAGGGTTTAAAACAAATGTGCAGCGGGATTACTGTGTTACTGTAAGTCTCAAAATTAGAAGAACAATATTGCTTAGTATTATATAGTTTAATTGCATAAATTGAAAGCATGCCTGTGTGCTAATGTGCCTACTGTTTGTTTAGTTAGACAAAACCATCTTAAGTTCTTTGCAAATTTAATCGTTGACTGAGTCACCTGTTCTGAAGCAGAAATATCCTGCAAACCTGGCCTGTTTGTGGCCCTTGAGGACTAGAGATTATCACCCCAGCTCTAGACAGAGCTTCCAGTGGCACAATAACAGGTGCCTAGAATATACAGTACACCCTACTTTCATTAGGGGCTCATGTCTAACTAATAAGGCACAGTCTGCTGCAGCATTCCCAAAGCAACAGCGATCAAAGCTACAGTGAAAGTTATAAAACAGTCCTTATAGAAGATTTAAAAAAAGATTTCCCCTAAAAAGAAATCATGGATATTTCACACTGAAGTAAATTGTCAGGTTGTGAAAGCGAGTAAAAACAAGTGAATATAATATTCTGACTCGGATGTAATTTCAATCCCCTCGTTTTAAAACATAAACTAAACTCGCTGATATTTTGTAGAAAATATCCTGCTATTGCATAAATGACTGGGTGTATAATTATAATATGCAGCACTCGTGCTAAACATTGTCATTTTGAGCTATTGCATTTTTACATTGTTTAAAGTCTCCTAGTGTAAAACTCTAATCACTCAACACTTCAAGTCACGTGACAGGCAGTTCATTCATCAGGGTAATGCACTAGGATATAATGGAAATCAGCTTTCCTTTTGTACTCAGTTTTTGTATGCGTTGGGAAACCTGTCGTTCCGGTTCTAGCGTTGTGAAACATACTAAAGCATTGTTGTTATGTTGTGCATTTACGGCTGGATTTAAGTTAAGCTTGCTGTACAAGAATATCACTTGCAAAGGTTAGAGGACAGATTTGTGAGTACACAAAGAGACCAGGGTATAGATTCTGTGTCCTGTTTTTAAACGCTAGTTCTCCAAATGGCAAATAACATATGCATTATTTAAAATGTAGACATCAAAGTACATTTTTTATCAATACAGTACTTTAATATAAGACTACGTGGTGATATTTTAAGGGATCATTATTTTTTCATACCATAACAGTCTTTAGAACAGCCTATTTCTCTATAATTAGTAAAATTAGCTTAGACTTGTTGGTCCAAAAATTAAATTTTGGCATAAAAGCTGCTTTGTCATTTCTAATTTAGATAATTTTTCTAACTCATTAATCTTACTGTGCGCCATTACCATAGCTCCTAATGAGAACAGAAAGGGAACTACAGCTCGCTGAGTTGAACATTGTGATTGTAAGCTTGTATTAAGCTGCCTAAAACACAGCTTTTGTTAATATTATAAGCCAACTTGGCAACAATGTATTGTTAGTCAAAGTAAATTAACAACGTTCCACTCCAAGGTACTGAAGAAGAAAAAAACACATTAACATTGATTACACTGGCAGTATAGTACTGTGCTATTTAAGTACGCCTTCATTATGTTTTTAGTTTTCAGTTATTACAATGTTTTCATAGTTTATGAAACCAGGATCTCAATTTAGGGAGCTTGCTATACAATTTAAGCATTTTAATGCAGCTACACTATTGTTTAAAGTAAACCATGCAGACCTTACATGATCTATTACTTGAACCATACAGTTTGTGGTACACAGTGGGATGTAGCTAGTAATATTTAACTTACAGTAGGTTACAAAAAAGATATTACAAAAAAAAGGGACTAAACTATTCTTTAAAAATGATGAAGCAGCTTCTCAGTATAACAGCACATTGAATGAGGGACAGAGAGGGAGACAGAGAAGCTGAGAGTAATAGAGGAGAGAAAAAGAAATACATCATAAAATAAATACATAATAAAACCTTGTTTACATTGCAATTATCAGCTGGCCTCTGTTTTCTGCTCTTTCCCTTAACAGTTTTACTTCCTTTTTAGTCATTGCTAATAATTTTGCAATTTCATGCTGGCGTCCTGTAGCATTTGCAGTGTGTGTACAGCATGGGAATGCATGTAAAACAAGACATAAATACATGCTCAAAGTGAGGCCACAGTGCACATGCATTGTACTGTATTGTATGTCTTTATTTATATAGGGCCAAAAGTGTACTCAGCGCTTCACAAATAATAAAGTATGGGGAATTATAATAATACAATAAGCGCAGCAAAATCAGACAATAGGAAAGGAAATCCCTGCCCCGAAGAGCTTACAATCGAAGTGGTATGTTGGGAGACTTACAGAGACAGCAGGTGAGGGAATAATGCTGTACTAATATTATTTGTGGTTGTATTGTATTGTATGTCTTTATTTATATAGCAGAAGTTTCTTGGGTGGCAGTGCAGCTGCCTTTGAAAAATCATGGGACCAAAATTGCAAGTATACTGGGTACAAAACGTTTATTAGCACATAAACAACAGCAACAGACAAACTGTGTTTTTGCTGTTTTTTATGTGCTAATAAACGTTTTGTACCCAGTATACTTGCAATTTTGGTCCCACGATTTTTCAAAGGCAGCTGCACCGCCACCCAAGAAACTTCTGCATTATATACCAACCCGGTAGGAGCACGCCTCACAGCACCTGGATCTCCAGAGACTTGTGAGTTTCCTTTTTCCTATTTGCACTTTACCCATGGCCTGTGACACCCATACAAAATATACCTTATACAGAGGTTAGTGGGAGTCCACAAAGAGTGGCTTTAAGGGTTATTAGTGGCAAGGATATAACTACATTGTGCTGTATGATTTGGAAGCAATTCATTGTTTGTACTGCATGGCTGTTCCCTGTGAGCATTGCATAGGAACGCTGGCTCCTATTCCTTCACATTTATTTATATAGCGCCATTAATGTACATAGCGCGTCACAGCAGTAATACACGTGGTAATCAAATATATAACAGATAATATAAATAACAGATCATGGAAATAAGTGCTTTAGACATAAAAGTAACATTAAGGAAGAGGAGTCCCTGCCCCGAGGAGCTTACAATCTAATTGGTAGGTAGGGAGAACGTACAGAGACAGTAGGAGGGAGTTCTGGTAAGTGCGTCTGCAGGGGGCCAAACTTTATTACATAGTTACATAGTTACATAGTAGATGAGGTTGAAAAAAGACGTACGTCCATCAAGTTCAACCTATGCTAAATTTAGACAACAGATACTTTGGGCCTTATGCAGAGAGCATAGAATTTTAAAATTGGCGAATTTCATAAAAAGTAGCTTTTTTGGAGAGTTTTATTCTCCATATGCAGAAAAGTGCGAATTCTGCTATGTTTAACATGGATGCGTGTGGCGAGTTTAAATTGGCGAGATGCGCGCTTCAGAAACGTGTAAAAACAAATTCGCGCCTTTTTTTCCCCTTTACTATAGGCGGCGAGCGCCATCTTGCCATCTTTTCCTGGCGCGGCAAAAATGCGCGAATCGCGGCATTTTTTGGCGCGAACAGCCGCTTTATGCCGTTCGCACCTCTCTGCATTCGGAGAGTTTTAAAAATGGCGAGATGGAGGTTCTCGCCAGCCGCGAGGCGAGTTTTAGCAATTGAAAAAACAAAATGGCGCGTTTTTCGGAACTCGCCATTTTCTGCCGGTTTCTGCGCGAAATTGTACAAAAAATGGCGAATTTCGAAATAACGATGCTCTCTGCATAAGGCCCTTTATTCTTTATCTATATTTACTTATTGATCCAGAGGAAGGCAAACAAAAACCCCCAGAGTCATATCATCCTACGATGTCTCATAAGGGGAAAAATAAATTCCTTCCTGACTCCAAGAATTGGCAATCGGATTAATCCCTGGATCAACATATTTCCCATGTATACTTATTTGGTATATCCCTGTATACCATTCCTGTCTGAAAAGATGTCCAACGTTTTTTTGAACAAATCTATTGTATCTGCCATCACAGACTCCATGGGTAATGAATTCCACATTTTAGCTGCCCTTACTGTAAAGATACTTTATGTATCATGTGTTCAGAATATCCTCAGTGCTATTCATATGCTTCTTTAAGCAAGTGTGTCTTAAGGTGGGTCTTAAAGATGGATAGAGAGGGTGCTAGTCGGGTACTGAGGGGAAGGGCATTCCAGATGTGTGGGGCAGTCAGTGAAAAAGGTTTAAGGCGGGAGAGGGCTTTAGATACAAAGGGGATAGAAAAAAGACATCCTTGAGAAGAACGCAAGAGTCTGGATGGTGCATACTGAGAAATTAGGGCTGAGATGTAAGGAGGGGCAGAAGAGTGTAAAGCTTTAAAAGTGAGTAGAAGAGTGGTTCACAACACTCGCATCATTTCAGTTGTAAAATAAAAAAACACACAGAAGTATATAAAAAGTGCCTCTCTCTAAGGCCCAGGCCATAGAGGGGTGAGGCGATCCGAGCCGCGCTGAGGCTCGCCTGCTGAAATCTGGGCGATTTCATGCCCATACAGGCGAGCCAGCGGGCGCGATCGGAGCCGGGGGGAGGTGATTGAAGGCGGGGCAGTGACGTCGCTGGGCCAATCGCCCGCGATGCACTGACGTCGACGTCACGGCGCCGACGTCACGGACACTGCTGTGCTTGGAGGTTTTCAGCCGACAGCGCGCTGAAAAACAGCTTGGCGCTCGGCTGAAACCTCCATCTCGTTGGCACGCCTGCGGACGAGCGCCGTGAGCCCCCTCTCAAGGCATCCTCATTGAGGATGCAGGGGCTCAGCGCGGAGCGTCCGCACGCCTCAGCACGGCCTGTCCGTCTAAGGACTCGGCCTAAGGAAGGATCATCTCATTTTAAAACACCTTAAGTGTATTGCCGCTGCAGATGTACTCCGTAACAATCCATTGTCACAGTGATGTTCTCAACTTTTCTACTCAGTCTCATTTCGGATTAGTTTGTATTGAGTTGACTTTCATTTGGGGACTGATACGAGAGTCTATTTTTAGAATTTTCACCCCTTCATTACCGGAGGCGAAATATCAATGAAAGAGTCAACATGACATTATTCTATTTTTTTTTTTTTTTTAATTAAAGCTGCAGTTCAAGCAATATCGTACCTGTGTGTGTGTGTGTGTGTGTTTTTTAATAAATAAGTTCTGTACTATGAGAAAATACATGTAGCATTTTAAAAAAATAAACAATTTTAAAGATATTTTTAACGTATTCTAATATACCAAGCATTTTTGTTCCTATAGCAACCATTTAAAGTCACATCCCCTTCCCCTTCTGAAACAGCATCACCTTTTTGAGCGCTGCCTTCTCTAGCAGTGAACCAATTCCATCAAGTGCCTGCCTGGTCACATGATCTTCCTCACAGAAATTTGGCTGTCAGTGCAGCAGTCCAGGAATGCATTTAGTGTGCCCCGAGCTGAATCTTCAGCGATGGATTACAGGAGAACGGATAGATCAGCAATTTAGCTAATCACTTGTCACTGTGCATATTGTATTGATGCACATATTGAATGAAAAAAAAAGTGTGTGTGTGTGTGTATATATATATTGAACTGCAGCTTTAAACCTTACTAGATATTGAAGAGTTAAAACATGAACTACCCGAAAGAGCAAAAACTGAAATGCATGCTTGCTAGTGCAAGAAGCCTGACAGATAAAATGGGGGAGCTTGAATTAATAGCTGCAAGGGAGCAGTATGATATCAGAGGCATTACTGAAACATGTGAAAAGAAAATAAAGTGCGCAGCTAAATAAATAATTAAGTGACGTGATGATAGGGGTTGAAAAAACACATAACCTTGAACGGAGCGTCTGCAGCTGCGATGGAGGGGGGGCTCAGAAACCCCCTACACTAACAGATAAAGACAAAAAAGACACAGCGCACAACGCTCATAGTGCATAAAACAATATAATAAAATGTACAATAAAGTAGGGTGAGTAATGTGCGTACATCAAAATAATTAGTCATATGCAGTTAGGGATAATGTCACCCAACGCCTCAGGAAACCGGAAGGAGTATCCTCACAAGGGTTTAAGCGCTGAAGTCTCGGATGCAGGATCCTATTGGTAAGTAGGTAAGTAAAACGTCTCTAATAAGTTCTTTTTCCCCAGAGCACGAGTCCAAAAACGCGTTGGATGATTGATCAAGAGCCTAACCTCTAATTTACTACCCCACCACCTGAGCTGATCGAGTTTGAACGGCGCCATTACCAGCGCTCCCCCCCCGCGGTGACGTCATCGACCCGGAAGTGCTTCTGCACAGAGGGGAGTGAGAGAACCCGGCCGGTGTGGAGCTGTGCTCTGGCAAAGAACTGCAAGTGGCAGCAGTAGTTTTGGACTCGTGCTCTGGGGAAAAAGAACTTATTAGAGACGTTTTACTTACCTACTTACCAATAGGATCCTGCATCCGAGACTTCAGCGCTTAAACCCTTGTGAGGATACTCCTTCCGGTTTCCTGAGGCGTTGGGTAACATTATCCCTAACTGCATATGACTAATTATTTTGATGTACGCACATTACTCACCCTACTTTATTGTACATTTTATTATATTGTTTTATGCACTATGAGCGTTGTGCGCTGTGTCTTTTTTGTCATTACTGAAAC
The DNA here is from genome assembly GCF_040206685.1 of Ascaphus truei. NCBI lineage: Eukaryota > Metazoa > Chordata > Amphibia > Anura > Ascaphidae > Ascaphus > Ascaphus truei. The sequence goes on along the minus strand of NC_134484.1, from coordinate 385,847,398 downwards.
ATGGTGGGATGAAACTCATGACTGGACAGTTAATTTAGAGGGTGATTCCCTTTTTCATAAGGTCCGAAAAATTGAAGGGGAGGTGGAGTATGTTTATATGTTAAACCGGATCTAAAACCTATTATTAGGGATGATGTTTATGAAGGGAATTATGGAAATGTAGAGACCTTGTGGATAGAAATTCGTAGTCGATGTAAAAGTATAAAGAAAATGTTTGTAGGGATATGCTATAAACCACCAAATATCTGTGAGATTGAGGAAGCTAATGGAATTGCCTTCTCCAATGCAATTGGAGAAGGCATCAAAACTGGGTCATATTTGCATAATGGGGGATTTTTAATTATCCAGACATAGACTGGGGAAATGAGATTATCATTACAAAAAAAGGAAACAGGTTTTTGGGGTGCTTAAAGACAATTATATGACCCAAATTATTGATGAACCAACCAGGAGAGGGGCAGTACTTGATTTGGTTATATCAAACAATGTAGAAGTAATAACAAATATTCAAGTTCTGGAACATTTGGGTAACAGTGATCATAACATGGTCTCATTTCAAATAAATGATCAAAAAACCGATTACTTGGGTTCAACAAAGACCTTAAACTTTTGAAAGGCAGATTTTAATAAACTGAGGTCTAATCTACAAGTAATACACTGGGACGATGTTTTTGCAGGGAAAATGTAGAAGATAAATGAGCAGTCTTTAAAACATTGTTAGAAAAGCACACTCATCAGTGAATACCCTTGGGTAATAAGTATAAAAGAAAGAAGTCAAAACCAATGTGGCTAAATAAACAGGTACGGGAAGAAATGGACAAGAAGAGGAAGGCGTTTAGATTCTTTAAGTCAGAAGGGACGGAGACATCGTATCAGAATTATAAGGAATGTAACAAAAATTGCAAAAGTATGGACAAAAGATAGTATCCGTGGGCGCCTATATTAACAACTACTCTGAAAAGGATATATGAAAACCAAGCCTGTTGGCTGAAGGAACGTGGCTCCTCACGGTGTGCTTGAAAGAAAAGAAAAAGCACAACACATAGCGTAATACTGTAGATTATCTGACAAACAACACTTAAGACAACATATAACAGCTGAGCAGTAATTTGGTGAAATTACACAATAAAAACATTTAATAACAATTAATATAATTCACAATACACATGGACATGTATTATGTGGACATGTAAAAATAAAATGAAATAATGATTCAAGTACTCCGCAGCACCGATGATGATAGTTGCAATGCCTACTCACCAGATGGAATAGGTTTGCAGGCAGTGGATAGTTTAGAGAGTATCCCCTCTCGTTTCTTTAAGCTGCTCTCTGCACGTGTGTGTGGATCATCAAACAGGATCTCCCGCAGCACGCTGGGAAGGACGCTTCCTTCAGCCAACAGGCTTGGTTTTCATATATCCTTTTCATAGTAGTTGTTAATATAGGCACCCACGGATACTATCTTTTATCCATACCTTAGTTCTGACGAGGGGGTCATTTTTTTGTATCCTAGGCAGCCCCTTATGTATGATTGATCATCTGAACATAGGGTATTATATACTACGTTATACCTTTGTGGTCAGCGCTACCTGTTTTGTTGTTTTTATAAAAATTGCAAAAGGCCAATCAAATTAGCAAAAATGGATAATGAAAATAGGATTGCAATAGAAAGTAAGGTCAACCCTAAAAAGTTCTTTAAGTACCATAATAACAAAAAAATGAGAGAAAAAAATATAGGACCCTTTCAGTGTGAGATGGGTAGGCAAATTATTGGAGATAAGGAAAAAGCAGAGGTATTAAAAAAGTTATTTGCCTCTGTGTTTACCAGGGAAGAATCAAATTCAATAGAAGTGCCGCAGGAGGAAGCCACAACCTCCATATTTATGAACAATTGGTTAACTGAGGAAGAAATTCATAAGTGGCTTGAAAACATTAAAGTAAATAAGGCACCTGGCCCGGTTGGCATACTGTTACGATGCGTAGAACACGCCCCCTGCAGCGTGTTCCCTCCTTACCTGTTGAGCTTCTGATCGCCGCCCTCTAGCTGTGAGTCAAGTTTATCTGATGTCTGTCTGTGTCCTGACTTTTCCCTGCTCCCGCAGAGGCCACGCCTCTGTTCCGCACCTGCCTTGTCTTCTCTACAGGAAGTGACTTCTAGCATACTGAAGCAAACGATGCCATCTTGCTTTCTGGCAAATCCTGCCCTCTTCCTCCTAACAGGAAGTAAGCCTCACTCTGACTCTCATTGCTATCAGCTGCCACTGCCCTTTAAATAGCACTCAGTGGCTATCTGTCTGGGTTCCTGCAAGTACTACCATCACATGCTGTTCCTGCCTGGATTTCCTTGGGACCTTTACTCACCTGCTTTGGATTCCCGGAAGGCTGGGACAGTCACTCATTCTACTACTGAGGTTAGTTTACCGTGCGGGTAGTGCAGGACCTGCTAAATAAGGTTTACCTTGACGTGGTAGCAGGCTTACAATACTTTGGCCAAAGCATTTAACTAAAGAACCCTTACTTTATATTTAGTTTTGCTGCACTCTACAGTTATTGGCACTATGCCTTTAAGGAGGCTGGACGTCCTCCAGGACGCACTCCACTATTGTGACCTTGTGCTTTGGAATCTATTCCCCCTTGCTCCTCACCAGTGGCACACCTCACTCCCCCGCGTTGGTGCCTGAGAGCGCGCGCATCTCCGCTCTGCTGCCAGTGCATGCGCGCATATGCAGCTAGCCTAGCCGTGCCACGGAGCCTGGCTCTGCCCCTCCGGATGCATCGCGCTTTCTCCTGCATGCTCACGTGAGTATGTGCACCGCTCCCCAGCTGCGCGGCAACTATCCCTTATCTCGAGTATCCTGCGGCTACCCACCTCGCTATCGGGTCCCTTCCCTTCCCTGGCTTGTGCGCGGGAGCACAAGCGTCACACAAACATCCAAGAGTTCTCAAGGAGTTAAGCTCAGTAATAGCCAAACAATTATATTTTATATTCAAGGACTCCATTTCCACAGGCTCAGTACCACAAGATTGGCGTAAAGCAGATATGGTGCTTTTATTTAAAAGGGAGCTAGATCACAACTGGGGAATTACAGACCTGTAAGCCTGACTTCAATCGTGGGGAAACTACTTGAAGGTTTAATACGAGATAATATTCAGGAATACATAATGAAAAACAAAATTATTAGTAATAGTCAGCATGGATGACAAACTAACCGTATTTGTTTCTTTGAGGAGGTAAGTAGGAATTTAGACCAGGGTAATGCAGTTGATGTGGTCTACTTAGATTTTGCAAAGGCTTTTGATACGGTTTCACACAAGAGGTTGGTGCACAAAATAAAGAAAATTGGACTCAGTAATAATATATGCACCTGGATTGAAAACTGGTTGAAGGACAGACAACAGAGGGTTGTCATAAATGGAACTTTTTCAGGTTGGGCTAAAGTCGTGAGTGGAGTACCTCAGGGATCGGTACTGGGACCCCTGCATTTTAACTTGTTTATTAATGACATTGAGGTTGGCATCGAGAGCAAAGTCTCCATCTTTGCTGATGATACTAAATTGTGTAAGGTATTCGAATGAGAGCAGGATGTAATTTCTCTTCAGAAGGACTTGGAGAGACTGGAAACGTGGGCAGGTAAATGGCAGATGAGGTTTAATACAGATAAATGTAAGGTTATGCATTTGGGATGCAAGAATAAACTGGCGACTTACAAATTAAATGGGGATAAATTGGGGGATTCCTTGATGGAGAAGGATTTAGGAGTGCTTGTAGACAGCAGGCTTAGCAATAGTGCCCAAAGTCATGCAGTAGCTGCAAAGGCAAACAAGATCTTATCTTGCATTAAATGGGCAATGGATGGAAGGGAAGTAAACATAATTATGCCCCTTTTACAAAGCATTAGTAAGACCACACCTTGAATATGGAGTTCAATGTTGGGCACCAATCCTAAGAAAAGATATTATGGAACTAGAGAGAGTGCAGAGAAGAGCCACCAAATTAATAAAGGGGAAAGACAATCTAACTTATGAGGAGAGGCTAGATAAATTAGATTTATTTACATTAGAAAAGAAGCGTCTAAGAGGGAATATGATAACTATATACAAATATATTCGGGGACAATACAAGGAGCTTTCAAAAGAACTATTTATCCCATGGGTAGTACAAAAGACTCGGGCCATCCCTTAAGGTTGGAGGAAAGGAGATTTCACCAGCAACAAAGGAAAGTGTTCTTTACAGTAAGGGCAGTTAAAATGTGGAATTCATTACCCATGGAGACTGTGTGAAATGCCTGTATACCCGCAGACCTGGCCCGTCCCCAGTACTGAGGTGGTTAAGGGTATAACATGCACCCACAGCAGTGAGGGCATGCCCGGAGTGTGGTAAGTTGCGTTGCCGGGCCTGGTGAGAAAAGGGTTAACCATATACTTGCAAAGTCCGGGGTGCCAGAAGTCGGAGTGTTAATGTCCAAGAGCCAAGGGTCAGGGCAGGAGAGAGCAGCGTAATGGTGTCCAAAGCAGAGTCCAGGAGTAGAGAGGTACACGTAGTAAAGCCAAGCCGAGATCAAACCAGGGAAATCCAAACAGAGGCACGGTCAGGAACAAGGAGCTGGGACAGAGCACAAGTTACTGCACACAGGAGCCACAGTGAAGCTATGCTCAGCGACGATGGAGAGGGCAAACTGGGGTAATAAAGGAGGCAGGACCAATGGTAGCAAGTGGAGGAGCGGACGCCTGTCTGAGTGAATGCAGGGATAGGTCCAGGAGGGAGGCAGGGGAGTGATAGCTAGTAATGGCCTGCAGCCGATGAGGGGCGGTGCCAGCAGCACGGGAGTGCAGGTAAGAGGATCGGGTGCGTGCACCTTCTGTAAGGTTGCCGTGCGCGCGCCCCGATCGCGTGCATGCAGATGCGGCGTGAGCCGCGGAGGAACGGCTCGGCGTGGAGGAGGTAAGCTGCTGAGGGAGCGGAGAAGCAGGGCAGGCGGATGCCGTGGGGCTAGAGGTGACGGGGACCCGCTGAGAAGCGCGTGTCCCCCGATTCGTTACAGTACACCCCTTGAGGATCGGACTCCGGACGATCCTCCCAAGGCTTGGGAGGAAATTTCCGACGAAATTGTTTGAGAAGGGCTGGAGCATGGATGTGATGACAAGGTACCCATGAGCGTTCCTCTGGGTCATATCCCTTCCAATGAACGAGGAATTGGAATCTGCCCCTGGACCAACGTGAATCAAGAATGGACTGAACTTCGTATTTCTGTTGTCCTTGTATTGTGACGGGATTAGGTCTCCGAGGGCGGTCCGGAAAGTGTACATTTTGGACAAAAGGTTTCAGGAGAGATTCGTGGTGGGAGGAAGAGAAAGTCGATTTGCTACTGGGTTGATCCGTTTGAGGACCTTGAAGGGACCCAAAAATCTAGGAGCCAGCTTCTGGGAAGGAGTTTTGAGTTTGATGTTTCTTGAGGAAAGCCACACTCTGTCTCCAGGTTTGTATACTGACCCCACCTGACGTCGCCGATCTGCTTGCGTTTTTTGTCTTTGAATGGACCCTTGTAAGTCTCTTTGAATTTTCTTCCAGGAACTCTGAAGATTGGAAACATGAGTATCCGCTGCAGGAACACCAGAGGGGAGGGACGAGAGGGGAAGACTGCTGGGATGGTACCCATAATTGATGAAAAAAGGCGACTCTTGCGTGGACTCATTTTTCAGTGAATTAATAGCGAACTCCGCCCAGGGTAATAGGTCCACCCAATTGTCTTGAGATTCTGATACAAAGCATCTGAGATACTGCTCCAAGGTTTGATTCATTCTTTCCATCTGGCTGTTGGTTTGCGGATGGTAACCCGAGGAGAAGAGGAGGGAGATGCCGAGTCTTTGTGAGAACGCTCGCCAAAATTTAGAGATAAATTGAGTACCTCTGTCAGAAAAAATGGAAAGTGGTACGCCGTGTAACCTGAAAATTTCTTTACAAAAAATGTCAGCCAGGGTAGCTGAATTGGGAAGACCCTTGAGGGGTATGAAATGTGTGTGCTTAGAAAACCTGTCCACTACCACGAGTATCGTATTAATGCCATGAGAATTAGGTAGTTCCACAATAAAGTCCATAGAAATATTCTTCCAAGGCTGCTCTGGAATAGGAAGAGGCAGGGCCACCAAAAGGTCCGTTTAATAAGGTCCACAGTTCTCTTGAAGCCTGGATGCCCCGCAGACCTTGAAGAATGCCCCCACTCAAGGATCTTGTGGCGGAAACGTGAAGCAGCATACAGACGACCTTCTGGCACCTTAAATCTACTAGGAATATGAGCCTGAGCTTTATTGATTTCATCCAGGATATCAAAATTATTGGCAGAAATTATATGTTTTGCGGGAAGGATTGTCTCAGAAGATTTGTTAGATCCTTCCTCATAGAGAATTGGCGAGAAAGAGCATCAGCCTTGATATTCTTGGTACCGGGAATATAAGAGATTGTGTAATTAAAATGAGAGAAAAACAATGCCCAACGTGCTTGGCGGGATCCTAGACGACGAGCCCCCTCGATATATAATAAGTTTTTGTGATCGGTGAGAATGGCTACTGGCTCTTTGGTACCCTCGAGAAGATGTCTCCATTCCTGCAGAGCTCATTTGATAGCCAAAAGTTCACGGTTCCCGACATCATAATTTCTCTCGGCAGAAGAGAATTTCCTGGAAAAGAATCCACATGGGTAGAGTTTTTCTTGTGGAGAGGATCTTTGTGAGAGTACTGCCCTGGCTCCCACATCGGAAGCATCTACCTCCAGGGTGAAGGGAAGAGCTGTATCCGGATGCCGAAGGATGGGGGCGGAGACGAGAGCCTTTTTGAGGAACTCGAAGGCTTTGATGGCTTCGGGAGACCATGCTGTGGAATCAGCACCCTTCTTGGTCAAAGCCGTAATGGGTAGTGTGATAGTGGAGAAATTACAGATGAACTTTCGATAGTAGTTCGAGAAACCCAGGAATCGGTGCACGGCTTTCAGGGAATTCGGCAGCGGCCAATCCAAAACAGACTTCAATTTCTCAGGATCCATGGTGAAACCCTTATCGGAGATTATGTAGCCAAGGAAGGCTGTGGAAGATTGGTGGAAAAGACATTTCTCAATCTTTGCGTAGAGGCGATTAGCACGCAGACGTGAGAGGACCACCCTAGTGTGACGAATGTGTTTTTCCAGGTTCTTGGAGAATATGAGGATGTCATCTAAATATACGATGACGAAAATTCCCAGAATGTCCCGGAAGATATCATTTATGAATTCTTGGAAGACGGCAGGAGGATTGCAAAGGCCGAACTGCATTACCAGGTATTCATAATGGCCTGAACGAGTATTAAATGCAGTTTTCCATTTGTCACCATCTTGTATTTGGATGAGGTTGTAGGTTCCTTTCAGGTCAAGTTGAGAAAATATAGAGGCTCCTTGGAGCCGGTCGAAGAGTTCGGAAATTAGAGGAAGGGAGTACCGATTTTTGACTGTAATCTTATTAAGCCCACGAAAGTCGATGCAGGGTCTTAAAGAGCATCCTTCTTTTTCATGAAGAAGAAACCGGCCCCAGCAGGAGAGGTAGAATTACGAATAAACTTTTTATTAAGGTTCTCCTCAATGTAGGTTGCCATAGCTTCGGTTTCGGGGACGGACAAGGGATAAGATTTAGTCTTGGGAAGAGTGGTTCCAGGAATTAATTCGATGGGACAGTCGTACGAACGATGTGGAGGAAGAACTTCAGCCTTGGTCTTGTTAAAGACATCTGAAAAGTCGTGATATACCTCTGGCAAGGAAGAAAGAGAAGGAGTGGAGGCGTTGAGACCAGCGAACATGGTAGCGGGAGGTGAGACCGTCTTCTCCAAGGTAGGAGCCCACTGGATCGGAAGTTCGTTGGTCCAATCAACCCGCGGGTTGTGAAGCTGGAGCCATGGCAGTCCCAAAATGACCTGGACAGTGGGAGAGTGAAAGACATCGAAGATGATGATTTCAGAATGACCATCCGCGGTGGTCATATTGAGGGGAATAGATTCCCAGATAATGAAGGCTGGTTGAAGCGGTCGGCCTTCGATAGCCTCCAGGCCGATGGGCGACTTCTTCTTGACTAACGGGATACGATTATTGCAAGCATAGTCATGATCCAAAAAGTTGCCACAGACTCTGAGTCGATGAAGGCTTCAACCTCTACCTTGATATTAGGAGCCAGAAGAGTTATGGGAAGAAGGATTCTCTTCGGTAGCTCTTTAGGGGACGAGGGACAAGGAGAAATGGTACCCAGTAGAAGCCCCTCTACCTTTACTGGGCGTTCTCATTTCCCGGTCTCAGGCGACAGTGACGTAGTTGATGTTCCGGGGAGCCGCAGTAGTAGCAGAGTCCCTCATCTCGGCGGCGTGTTCTCTCAGCAGCCCGAGGCTGTTGGCTACCGATTTGGATCGGTTCTGGAGCATCCAACGCCGGTAGAGCCGAGGGAGGCGGCTAGGAGAAACAGACATGGGAGACAGAAAGCGAGTGTGCTGGCATTCGTGACGTCGCTCTTGAATGCGCTGATCCATCCGGATGCTGAGGGCAATGAGTTCCTCTAGGGATGAAGGACGAACATGAGCTGCGAGGTCATCCTTGAGGGATTCAGACAAACCCTGCCAGTAGGCCGCGGCGAGAGCCTCATCGTTCCACTGGGTTTCTGTGGCGATGGTGCGGAACTCCACCGTGTATCTTGCAGCCGGCCGGCGACCCTGGGAAAGATGAAAGAGAGAAGAAGCAGCATTCTCTCTACGTGCAGGTGTGTCGAGGACAAGCTGAAATTCTTGCTGGAACTTGGGATAATCTTGGGTTAAGTTTGATCGGTGTTCCCAGAGGGGGCAAGCGCGTCACCAGTGAGCAGAGCATAGACATAGGCCACCTTCGAACGACCTGAGGGAAACCGAGATGGGGACATTTCAAATTGGATGTCACACTGGTTCAAAAATCCCCGGCAAGTAAGGGGGTCTCCGACATAACGATTAGGAGGTGGAATACGTGGTTCCAAATTACCCATAGGTAGTGGGGCAGGAGGGGACGGTACAGCTGGAGATTCCCGCAGGGAGAGTGTAGAGAGTTTTTGCGCCACAGCAGTAACTTGGTCACTTAGAAATTGCCAATGATCCACAGTGACACCTTGGCCCACCTCAGGGGGGTCTACGTTTGTTGGGCTCAGCATAATGTAACGCCTGTATGCCCGCAGACCTGGTCAGTCCCCAGTACTGAGGTGGGTAAGGGTATAACACGCACCCAAAGCAGTGAGGGAGTGCTCGGAGTGTGGTAAGTTGCGTTGCCGGGCCTGGTGAGAAAAGGGTTAACCATATACTTGCAAAGTCTGGGGTGCCAGAAGTTGGAGGTTTAATGTCCAAGAGCCAAGGGTCAGGGCAGGAGAGAGCAGCGTAGTGGTGTCCAAAGCAGAGTCCCGGAGTAGAGAGGTACACGTAGTAAAGCCAAGCCGAGATCAAACCAGGGAAATCCAAACAGGGGCAGGGTCAGGAACAGGGAGCTGGAACAGAGAGCTAAGCACAAGTTACTGCACACAGGAGCCACAGTGAAGCTATGCTGAGCGACGACGGAGAAGGCAGACTGGGGTAATAAAGGAGGCAGGACCAATGGTAGCAAGGGGAGGAGCGGAGGCCTGTCTGAGTGAACGCAAGGATAGGTCCAGGAGGGAGGCAGGGGAGTGATAGCTAGTAATGGCCTGCAGCCGATGAGGGGTGGCGCCAGCAGCACGGGAGGGCAGGTAAGAGGATCGGGTGTGCGCTCCTTCTGTAAGGTTGCCGTGCGCGTGCCCCGATCGCGTGCATGCAAATGCGGCGTGCGCCGCGGAGGAACGGCTCGGCGTGGAGGAGGTAAGCTGCTCAGGGAGCGGAGAAGCAGGGCAAGAGGCTGCCGTGGGGCTAGAGGTGACGGGGACCCGCTGAGAAACGCATGTCCCTTGATCCGTTACACTGTGATGGCAGATACAATAGATTTATTCAAAAAAGGATGGACATCTTTTTAGATGGGAAAGGTATACAGCAGGCCTGCACAACTCGTAATGCGAGAAGGGCCGAACTGCTCCAAGGAAAAAAAAGTTGGGCCGCACGGGTAAAATCATCATCATCATCATCATCATCATCATCATCATCATCATCATCATCATCATCATCATTATCTCTCCTCCAGCACCTCTCATCATCATCATCATCCTCATATATCTCCTCCAGCACCCCTCATCACCATCCTCATATCTCCCCCAGAACCCCTCACTATCAACCTTTGCGATACTCCCCATCTATCTCTCATAATCCCATCTCCCCCTCACCCACACACATAATACTCCCTCTCCACATCAAACACACAATACCCCCCTGCACACCACACACATCCCACCCCCCTGCACCTCACATCCTTCTCCCCCCCTGCACCTCACACCACTCTCCCCCCTGCACCACACACCACTTTCCCCCCTGCACCTCACACCACTCTTCCCCCCCTGCACCTCAAACCACTCTCCCCCCTGCACCTCACACCACTCTCCCCCCTGCACCTCACACAACTCTCCCCCCCTGCACCTCACACCACTCTCCCCCCCTGCACCTCACACCACTCTCCCCCCCTGCACCTCACACCACTCTCCCCCCCTGCACCTCACACCACTCTCCCCCCCTGCACCTCACACCACTCTCCCCCCCTGCACCTCACACCACTCTCCCCCCCTGCACCTCACACCACTCTCCCCCCCTGCACCTCACACCACTCTCCCCCCCTGCACCTCACACCACTCTCCCCCCCTGCACCTCACACCACTCTCCCCCCCCTGCACCTCACACCACTCTCCCCCCCTGCACCTCACACCACTCTCCCCCCCTGCACCTCACATCACTCTCTCCCCCTGCACCTCACATCACTCTCTCCCCCTGCACCTCACATCACTCTCTCCCCTTGCACCTCACATCACTCTCTCCCCTTGCACCTCACATCACTCTCTCCCCTTGCACCTCACATCACTCTCTCCTGCACCTCCAATCACCCCTGCACCTCACCCCCTGCACCTCACATCAAACCTCCTGCACATCACCCCCCCCTCCTGCACATCACATCCCCTGCACCTCACCCCCTTGCACCTCCAATCACCCCCCTGCACCTCCAATCACCCCTGCACCTCCAATCACCCCTGCACCTCCAATCACCCCTGCACCTCACCCCCTGCACCTGACATCATCCCCCTGCACACTCACCCCCCTGCACCTCACCTCAATGCACCTCACCTCACCCCCCTGCACATAACCACGTTCGGTTCAGGGGGGGGGAGCGGCTACAGAAGAGCTCAGCTGGCTGTGACTTCCCCCTCCGTCCCACGTTGCGAGCGGGGGGTGGGGAGGGGGAGGGAGCAAGGAGCGGGAGCGGGCCCTGTGCATGCGCGCCGGGACCGCGGGGAATCGCTGCCATTTTTTTTTTTCAAAGTTTTTTTTTTTTTTTTTTTTTTTTTATAACTTGTATTTTTTATTTTTGTGAAAATACAGCATATATACATCTTATTTCCAGTACTGTGACATGCATTATTCATATCTCTTATGTATGGTAGCTGTACACAAACATTGTCATCAAAAACAGAGTTATAAGCAACTACATAGACTTAAATAATAAATAAACATAACGTAAAATTAGGTGGGGGGGGGTAAGAGGAAGAGGGTGGGGAGGGGGGAGGAAGGGAGGGAGGCCGCGGCACTGATCAACGCTTCCGGGACCGATGTCTGGATTAATTTGTTGCTGCTGGGAGGTCTTTTTTTTTTAAATCTCATCGAGGGCCGCACAGAGAGGCCAGGCGGGCCGCGTGTTGTGCAGCCCTGGTATACAGGGATATACCAAATAAGTATACATGGGAAAGATGTTGATCCAGGAATTAATCCGATTGCCAATTCTTGGAGTCAGGAAGGAATTTATTTTTCCCCTTAAGAGATATCATTGGATGATATGACTCTGGGGTTTTTTTGTTTGCCTTCCTCTGGATCAATAAGTATAGATATATGATAAAATATCTGTTGTCTAAATTTAGCATAGGTTGAACTTGATGGACGTACATCTTTTTTCAACCTCATCTACTATGTATCTATGTAACTATGTGAAACTGAATCTCACTCACTATTCCAAAAATAGAATATTAAATAACTTTATCATGGTGATAAATTCTCAGTTCTTGCATAATAATGTGTGGTGCCTAATCTAGCTAGTATTTAACCATATTCACAGGCATATTCCATATGGTTCCATAATGAGAATGAGTTTTATCATCACTGTGTCCTAATTTTGCAACAACACTACTTGAGCAATCTTGAGTTAGGGTGGTGAGTCATCATAACGGACTTTATACAATTAATACTTTCACTAGCAGATGGGCCTCCAATACATTGGTGAGCCATTTCGCTGCAAGGTATTGCAGCTTCTCTGGTAGCGAAATTATTCAAATATGACTCATTGCAGTACTTGGTTTTAAGATGAACCATCTAAAAGTTGCAGTTCTGCAGCTAGTATCGCCTGTTGGCATCAACTCTTCTTGACATTGCTTCCAATAAAATACAGGCATACCCCGCATTAACGTACGCAATGGGACCGGAGCATGTATGTAATGTAATGCATGTACTGTACTGCAATCGTCATATACGTGTATAACTGATGTAAATAACGCATTTATAACAGGCTCTATAGTCTCCCCGCTTGCGCACAGCTTCGGTACAGGAAGGAGCCGGTATTGTTGTTCAGGACGTGCTGACAGGCGCATGCGCAAGCTGCCGTTTGCCTATTGGGCGATATGTCCTTACTCGCAAGTGTACTTAAAGTGAGTGTCCTTAAATTGAGGTATGCCTGTATGCTTTGCACACATTCTAACAGCATGTTAGTGTTCTGTCCATATCCATCTTCCTTGGGAATACATTAAATGCAGTAACATACACAACGCACGAACGTTACAAATAGTATGCTTAATACGAATACATATAGTGTAGACCTCTCTTTAACGTAATACAACTTGTCAAGTTCCTGTGAGTTAGGGCCACTTAGCTCCAGGATCCATCATGACATCTCTATGGACCCAATTTATAGATGGCCGCAGTTTGTTTTGCTCTTCTGGAAATACATGAAACATGATACTTTTTAAGACGTATCAAAACACCAGTTGAATGTCAGGCTAATGGATGGATGAAACACCAATATGCTATAAGCCACACGAATAAGAGGGTGCTATATTAAATGGGGAATGTATAAATAATTGTTTTTTGAAAAATAATTGCAGTTAAAAAAATACATTTCTCACGTAAAATCATTAGCAGCATATGTCGGCAGGGCCGCCAACAGATTTCCCGAAGACCAGGACGAGAGTTTTGACTGGGCCCTCATTCCCATGTCGACTGCCTTGCGAGCCCTACTTAATTACCCCCCTCTCAATTCCGCTCCCTCAATCCCCCCTCACACACATTCCTCGCTCCCCCTGGCCACACAAACACACATACACTTTCCTCCACTTTCGCTACACACAATCCCTCTCCCCCATACAATTCCCCCCACAATACCCCCTCCCACAGCCAAAATACAATAGCACCCATTCCCACAGCCAAAATGCAATACCCCCTTCACACCCAACATGCCCCTCCACACATTTTGCAATAACCCCCCTCCCACACATAATGCTATAACCCCCCTTTCAAACAGTTCAGTAACCACCCCACACAACTCAATAACCCCTGCTCCCACACAAATCAACCCCCCCACACAAATCAATAACCACGCCATACACAATTTAATAACCCCCCTCCCTACACAATTAAATGATACTCCCTCTCCCCACACAATTTAACACACACACCTGCCTCTCTACCCAGCTGCTGCTGAGCCTCTCTTCCACCGGTGCACGCCGGAAGCTGGGCCCGCCAGGAAATTGAACTCCACTTCAGGCGTGTACCGGCAAAAGAGAGGGAGGCCTGGCAACAAACAGAGGCCTGGCACAGACGAGATGTGGGAAGCAGGCCCACAGCTGTGGGGAGAGCCAAGGTCCGGCGGCTGTGGGGGGAACGTCGGCCAGACACAGGAGTTGGGCCAACTTCCAGTGCTGGCTGATCAAGCCCCCAGCAGCCACTAGGACACTTGTCCCAGCTCTCCCCCTGTCGGTGGTGCTGTATGTCAGTATGTCTTATGCATGTTCTTATATTTTGTTGCATTTTTTTCTTACTCTTTTTGTGTAGTATGCGCCGTCTTCATACATATAAATGCACTAAGAATTGTTTGCGTCTACTTACATTTGTCTTTTACACTAAGAAAAAGTTAGCATACATTTTTGACGCATTGCTGGGGCAACAACATTCAAACTCTGCTCCTTATTCCAGCCCCTAGCATCATTTCATTGTAGCACAAAATGTTATATACTGCACCGACACACTTTATTCGAGCAAATACCCAGTATGTACCTGGCAGATACCTGGAATGCGCCGCTCCTCACCTCAGACAAGCCCCGTTGCGTTTGCCTTCCCAGCCTGGGTTCATGCCTGGCTGACGGGCGGCTGATCTGTTAAATGATAATGATTAGGATTTAATAGGCTGCAATGCTTCGCGTGTCTACCAGATGGCATAAATTCATGAATTGTAATGCAGTATATATATATATATACTGTGCAGTATTGCAGCCAGCGGGAATAAAATGCTTCAATCCCTGCCTGGAAAATACCTCAATGCACTCGGGCAGAAAACAGTCACAAACCTCAATACACCCGGGTATACCCGAATTCGTGGGACTAGCCGAGCTCGAATAAAGTGTGTCGCCAGTGTATAGGCCCCAGTTTCTTCCAGCTGCAAAAGCGTGACAAAAGCAGAGCAAAAAAACTGTACCAAATTTATCAAAGAAAAAGTTCACATAGAAAACAATAGGATTTTGTGCTCCAGTTTAGTCCCGCTTTTGAAGCCGGGCTAACTTGATAGGTAAAATCCCAAACATAGATGACCCCCTATCAATTTCTGTTACCATTTATACATGGGCATAGTAACACCTAAGGGTCCTGCTATTCAATACCGAGAGGTGGCCCCTCAAGAACCCCAATTCTGGGTATTGCCTGATAAAACTGGTATGAGGAAATTGATGAAGCTTAGCAGGGCTGATAGGGCCATAGTACATCGCTACAGACAGTCTCACGTGTATGAGTACCCTTACATTCCGGAGCCTATTATGCAAGGATCGAGGACAAAAGGTCTGACTGGCTCAAGCAAGCGGTGCTGGATTACTTAAGGTCCAAAACCATTACCCAGGCTTTTATTAAGGAGTCAAAGGTCTGTACCATTTTGATTGAATGGAGCATGGGCCGTAGTATCTTTAAAGATCGTGTAGAGCTTCGTCATGAAAATGGTCCCATAAGGACACACTTCATCTGCGCCACTGACTTTAATGGGCGAGTACATAAAAAGCCTGACACTAGGTTTTATCAGTAATTCCATAGACTTCTTCCCATAGAAAGTAGCTAAGCTGTTCTTGTTCATCGCTGTAATCAGCGTATGAATTCATACTATCAATGACAATATATACCAGGAGATGGGTGGAAAGTGAAACAGGCCTGAAAGGGGCCAAATGCCTGAGTCAGGGCTCTGACCACCATGGGAGATAAGAGAGAAAAGGGATACCTCTGTGCTTGCTGTATTATTACCATCTGCCTGCAATAAAGCCATTTGTATCAGAACCAGTGTGATTACTGTCTGCTGCTGTGAAGGAAGACAAGGTGTCAGCATGGGCCATCCCCTGCCCCTGCAGAGAATCTATGCTGATTGGAGGTGCTGCACCCCTGAAGAACAAAGGTAACCTGCACCCCTGTCCTGGTTCTCCCCACACCATCGCGGAGCACTCAGCCTTCCTGTTATCAACAGGTATAAGGCCAACACACTGAAGTAGTAGCCAGAGATGAAGCAGACCACCAATATCACTTAAATTGGGGGTACAGGGGGTCCCAATACATATAACTATATATCCCCCCCTCCGTCAATCCCCCTACTCAGACTCATTCTCTCCCCTCCTAACACAATTCCCCGCACAAAATATACCAAAAAAAACACCCCAGTGCAAAACACTTCCCACCCTCAAATACATACAAAAACAATCCCCACCCCCCAAATATATACAACCCCCAAAATATATACCACCCCTTCAAATACATACAAAAAAACCACTTCCCAATACATATAACTATATAGTGTTTTTTTTGTATGTATTTGAAGGGGTGGTATATATTTTGGGGGTTGTATATATTTGGGGGGTGGGGATTGTTTTTGTATGTATTTGAGGGTGGGAAGTGTTTTGCACTGGGGTGTTTTTTTTGGTATATTTTGTGCGGGGAATTGTGTTAGGAGGGGAGAGAATGAGTCTGAGTAGGGGGATTGACGGAGGGGGGGAGAGTGAGCGGAGAGAGGGGGTGAGTGAGGAAAAGAGGGAGTAAGGCCTCGTCCAGGGTGAAGGGAAGAGCAGAGCTAGAAGAAATTTGCGAGCGGGGGGCGCGACAGTGGGACGGGGGCGTGTTAGTTGGACGGGAGGCGGGCATCTATTGCAGTAACACACACACATATATATATATATATATATATATATATATATATATATATATATAGCAACAGAGAAAGCAACCTTACAAAAAGCACACGGGCATAGCAAGAAAGTGTAAACAATGAATTTATTATAGTGGGTTAAAAACAAGGGACAAAGATTAAAAGAGGAGGGAGACTCACATCTACCATACATGTATACCTAGAGGCAAAGGTACAACAGTGGATCAAATTCCAACACCAGATTAAAAAAACACAAGATGCTCTGGTTGAGCATACATGTGTATCATATGCACACACTGCAGATTAGTGCACGTCCAGCAAAGAATCACTTGATATTACAAGCAGATAACTGCAATAAGTGGAGGCATAAATGGCACAAGTATCAATATTATATATACACATCACCACTTAAAGCATCGGTGTCAAGAACAAGAAATAACCATAGCCTCTTATAAGGAAAGAAAGGTAGGGGTCCCACTCCACAGACTCCCACTCCAACGCGTTTCGACTTAAAACGGTCTTCTTCGGGGAGTGGTGAGGGGAGAAATGAGCTAGAATTTATAGGTGAACAAAATTGAGAGAATTCGCGCCAAAAACACATTTAATAGATAGCAGCTGTGTTAAATAGGGCTGTTAACCTTAAGGCACAGCATTTTAATTGCTGTGGCAACCCAACAAATGATCTCATTGGTCTAAACAAGTCAGATGGTACACAGAATGTAAATAAATAAACAAAAATGGGGGAGCACAGGTTGAGGGACTATGCAGATGTTTCAAACACTATGATGGTTAATGACTGTGATGTGAAATGAAGTGTAAAATAACGTGAACACTTACACGGCCTTGTGTAAATGCTTTCACATCAAGGTTTCTTTACTTTTGCTGCTTTCTCTTCTGTATTCTCTCTGCTTGTATTCTTCTTCTCCTCTTGCCTGAAGTGAAGCGTCTTCGGTCTCCTCTCCAGGAATGGCTAAAGATGTTGTCCTCAGAGTGAAATAAAATGAAAACAAATATGTAAGGTACAAGACAGAATATAAATATAATTCTGGGGTGGACGATGGTATTTAAATCAAAACGCAGAGGAATACTGCATCCACTCACACGGGCAAGCATGAGTGACCTCTGGAGGGAGGTGTCTTTGATGGCACCTCACTGCAGGGCTGTCAAACACCCTTCCCGTTGAACATCACAAATACACATTGGGAAAGATAGACGAAGAGGTTAACCAAATCAAAGTCAAATTAGAGCCATTAATGGAACACCAAACTTTCCTAGAAAGGAACAAAAAACTTTCAGGTGAGATTGACGCCCTTGAGAAAAGTCTGGAGATTAGTAAAAACATCAAATTTAAACGGGACAAGGAAGACTATGAAGAAGGGCTAAATAAAAGATGGGATAAAAGTGGGTGGAGTAAAAATCCCGAGAGAGGGAGAGACGAAAGTGCACACACCCCAAGGAGATTTAGAACACAGTCAAATGATAGGAAAAAGGACAGAGGAATACTGCATCCACTCACACGGGCAAGCGTGAGTGACCTCTGGAGGGAGGTGTCTTTGATGGCACCTCACTGCAGGGCTGTCAAACACCCTTCCCGTATTTCACACTAAACAGTAGGGAAAAAGGGGTGAAGGGGCGGAGGTAGGTTAAAATATAACCATGTGAAATTTAAAGGATACTCACACAGCCATGTGTGAGTAAGGACTGTAATTGGTATCTCTTCTCCCCTCTAGGTAACTTCAAATCCAAACCTTCAGCTGAGTGTGTCAGTCACTCAAATAGTGCCTGGTTCACACGGTGGTACACAAGTGTACACGGGTG
Organism: Ascaphus truei; assembly: GCF_040206685.1. Classification (NCBI taxonomy): domain Eukaryota; kingdom Metazoa; phylum Chordata; class Amphibia; order Anura; family Ascaphidae; genus Ascaphus; species Ascaphus truei. The sequence goes on along the minus strand of NC_134484.1, from coordinate 385,829,025 downwards.
AAGTAATATTGATCTTTATTGAGCACCAACAGAACAAAAACCCCAACAGAACATTTAAAAACACTTAGTCAAAAAACGACTTAAGAGCTAAAAAACATAAAACCAGCCAGTCTATCAGAGAAAGTTCGTGCAGGATACTCAAGTGCGCAGCTAACTCTCCGCGTCCGGGTTGTGTGCTGTGCTCCTACTTCCTGCTCCTGACGGTGGCTGAAATGGTAAAAAAGTACTCAGGGATAGTAGCAACGCGTTTTGCCCTTCTTGGGCTTCCTCAGGCTCCGTAGAAAGGTATGGCTGGGGTCATGGCCTTATGTAGGGATCCCTCATCCAATCCGATCATCTCCCTGAGTCCCTCCTTTGTTTGCATGACGTATCTCTATTCGGTCTTCTCGGCTGTCAGATCTCAGTGGTAGTGAGCGCTCTGAAGTCGCGCTCTCGCTCCATACAAAATAAGTCCCTTGAAACCCTCATGGTTTGGTTACATGATTATGATATCAGTGGAAAAAAAACGTGCACTTTATCAGCACATATCCCCAAGTCATGTAGACATTGTTTTAACTCTAATACAGTACAGCTATGCAATTGATTTAGTAAACAGACCCCTACTTGGATGCAAGGGTTGACAGGTTGCTTAATACATCACTAAAGTACAAATTGTTATTTCAGAATTAATTTTAAGAACATATATAAATATTTAAATAAATATTAAAAAATGAATATCACTGCATTTGTTGTTAAAAGCACCATAATTAGTAAAATTTCTTACTTAAAATCCTAAAATCCTACACATTACTAAAACATTTTTCCCTATAAATACTTGCAACACATATATTCAATGAATTTGGTTTAAAAAGTGTTTTACAAATATTGAACATAGATATGATCGAAAAGACTTCAAATCGTTGGTTCTGATGATAGGTGTCATCTGAAATAGATCATGACAAAACAGAATAAAATCAATGGTATATATCAGAATGGATACATCATCGCTCCCAACTTAGTTCTAAAAAAACCCAGCTGACGGCTCTATAAAAGCAAGTGGTAGCACTCAAAGAAATGGACGTGTCCCCAAATGTTATGTGATTCGTGAGACATACTGTCAGCTAGATGAAGGCCCCGAGGTCTATATCTATATTAAGACCTTTCGGGGTTAGGGTCTTCAATTTATGTATGTCATAAATTTATGTATGTCAGTATGTCTCGCGCTGGCAAAGTTTCAGGAGTCTATCCCCTCCTCTTCAATGTGGGTCTACTCTCTCGATCCCCTTGTAGCTTAGACCCTCAGGATTACCTCCATGGCATAGGCTGAAATGCCTAGAAACGATGTGTGTCATTACCTGCCTGCATATCTTGCCCAAGTGCTCCAGTATTCGGACCCTGAGAGGTCTTTACGTGCGGCCCACGTACTGGAGGCCACAAGGGCAGGCAAGCAGGTAGACAACAAACTCAGTTCGACAGTTTATCATTTGCTTTATTTTAAAAGCCTTTTTTGTGGTGTTTGAGCTAAAACGCTGTTCTCTCCCCCTTTGCTGCTTGTTTACAGGCTTTACAATCTTGGCATCCAAAGAAGCCCACCGGGGGGTGGGAACCCCCCGCTTCTCACTTTGAGAACCACTGCTTCTCATTTGGAGTCTTAGTTCTCCTAAATGTGCTTGGCGCTAATTTAGCTTTAATAGACTGTGCTTTCCTGAATATTACTCTAGGTATATCTGGAATGTGTCCATTTAGGATTGGATCTTCCTGGACCACATGCCAGTGCTTTCGTATAATGTCTCGTACAGTACTTTATTTGCTTCCATGCTATAAGTGGTAATAAAAGCTGAATTGAAACTATTCGCGTTTGTCTTTATTTGCGTTTTTAACAAATCGTCTCTTGGGATTGCTTCCAATTTCTTAACTGCTTCACTTATAATTCTAGGTTGGTATCCTCTCTCTAGGAGTTTTCCCTCTAAAGTCTGCGTTTGTTTTTTAAAAATCTCATGGTCTGAACAGTTCCTTTTAATTCTCCTCAACTGTCCATAGGGGATGTTATTCAGCCACTTTGGATGGTGGCAACTTGAGGACAGCAGAAAGTTGTTTGCGTCAGTAGGCTTAAAGAAAGTTTTTGTTTTAATTTTGCTCTGTTCTATATAAATCGTTAGATCCAGAAAGTTAATTGTGTCTTTGCTATGTTCAGAGGTGAATTCTAGGTTAATGTTGTTTTTGTTTATGTGATTAATAAATTCTCCTAGCAATTTCTCGCTTCCTTTCCACAGGAACAACACATCATCGATATAACGATGCCATGAAACCAAGTTGGCACTGAAAGGATTATTTGACCATATTGTATTCTCCTCCCAATTTGACATAAAAATGTTAGCAAAACTTGGGGCGAACCGTGTGCCCATTGCGGTCCCGCAAAGTTGTAAGAATAGATCATCATTAAACCAAAAGACATTATGTCCTAGAATAAAATTAATACTGTCTAGAATGAAGGTGCACTGTTCCTTTTTGATAAGAGTGTCTTTAGACATTTCTCTTGATACTGCTTCAATACCGTCCAGATGTCTTATACATGTATACACTGGCGACACGTTTAATTTGAGTAGGGCTAGTACCGCAAGCCAGGACATGTCCCGGCTTGCTAGCCCCACTCCCTCGGCGTGCCGCGCGTCACCGACGCGCGGTCACGCATCATCGGGAGCCTGTGCCCCCTGCACGCGCGTCCAGGGCTCCCCGAAGGAGCCCTGGTGTCCCGCGATGTGGGGGACGGCGGCAGGGGGTTCCGGGGGACCCGGCGGACCTGGCGAGCGGAGGGAGAAAGCCCCGATCGGAGGGCGCTCCTCCGCGGCTTTGGCGTGCGCCCGGCACCCTCCGGCGCGCGCCAGGTTACTGCTGCGGCCGAGACCGGGCAAATGCTGGAATAAACTCGGCCGCAGCAGTATAGGGATTTAACGTCACACGTACCCAGTATGTAGTCATCCTGCCAGCTAATTTCCTGTAGTATATTTAGGACCTGCATCGGGTCCTTTAAGTATGATTTGCCTGCAGTCGCATATTTTTGAAGGACAAAGTCTAGATATTAGATAAGTTTTGCGTAAGAGACCCAATGCCGGATATTATTGGTCTCCCAGGTGGGGTTTCCAAGCATTTGTGTATTTTCGGTAAAAAATAGAACACTGGTAAAATTGGTTTCTCCTGCTGTATATAACCCCATTCCTTGGTGGTTAGTATTCCTAAATTTTTCCCTCTGTCTAGGATAACATCTCTCGAGGTCGTCGGAGATTAGTTGGTGATAAACCTTTAAATAATGCTCTTACTGCCACTTGGGTTAAATTTTGACTTCTCCCGTAGTCTTGAGTGGACAAAATCGTCTGCTACATTGTTCACTGGTTATGTATCCTGACTTGCTCCCATTATTTCCCTGGTTTGGGCATCCTTATTGAGGAAAAAGCGTTTAATTGTGAGCTGTCTCAGGAATTTATTTGCGTCTAAAAACATACTGAAGCCACTGGGTTTTGTTGCTGGCGCAAAATTTAAACCCCTAGCTATTAAATCGACTTGTGTTTGGTTAAGTGTGACTTTACTTATGTTAAATACTCCTCCTACTTTGCTGCTTTTTTTGACTTGCTTCCTTCTCCCTCTCTGTCCTCTCTTTCTCTTTTTTTCCCTCTGTGACTTTCTTCCGTACCCCTGTCTGCTAGTATCTCGTGTTTGTTCAGTAAAGGTAGTCCCCGCTGGGGACTTTGATCTAAAAAAGACACAGCAGTATCCTGCTTGGGTCTCTCCCATACCGGATTCCTCACCGGGGATCGGCTGATATGCCTCTGTTTCCTTTCCTCTTTCCTCTTTCCTCTTTCCTCTTCCCTTCTCGGTCTTGATCTATCACGTCTGTCTCTACGGTCCTCTCTTTCATCCCTCCAATAGTGTTTCTCTCTCCTCTCCTCCCTTTCCCTTCTTCCTTCTCTCTCATAATAATGCTGTCTATCCCAGTCCCTCGCTCTCTCTTGACTCCAATGATCTCTTCTATATTGGTAGCTCCTATCATTGGGTTCATATCTACTAATCTCTCTTTGATGATATGGGTTGCTTTGATAGTAGGATCTATAATAATGAGACCCCCCATATCTTGTGGTTTTCTCTCTTTTTCTCTCCTGTCCATTTCTGGGCCTGGCTCTCTTTCTTTTTTGGGGGGGGCAGGTGGGGGAGGGAGTGGGGCAGGGTCTCTTACAATATTATCCTGTTTGACCTTTTTCTTATCATTTGACTGTGTTCTAAATCTCCTTGGGGTGTGTGCACTTTCGTCTCTCCCTCTCTCGGGATTTTTACTCCACCCACTTTTATCCCATCTTTTATTTAGCCCTTCTTCATAGTCTTCCTTGTCCCGTTTAAATTTGATGTTTTTACTAATCTCCAGACTTTTCTCAAGGGCGTCAATCTCACCTGAAAATTTTTTTTCCTTTCTAGGAAAGTTTGGTGTTCCATTAATGGCTCTAATTTGACTTTGATTTGGTTAACCTCTTCGTCTATCTTTCCCAATGTGTATTTGTGATGTTCAACGGGAAGGGTGTTTGACAGCCCTGCAGTGAGGTGCCATCAAAGACACCTCCCTCCAGAGGTCACTCACGCTTGCCCGTGTGAGTGGATGCAGAATTCCTCTGCGTTTTGATTTAAATACCATCGTCCACCCCAGAATTATATTTATATTCTGTCTTGCCCCTTACATATTTGTTTTGATTTTATTTCACTCTGAGGACAACATCTTTAGCCATTCCTGGAGAGGAGACCGAAGACGCTTCACTTCAGACAAGAGGAGAAGAAGAATACAAGCAGAGAGAATACAGAAGAGAAAGCAGCAAAAGTAAAGAAACCTTGATGTGAAAGCATTTACACAAGGCTGTGTAAGTGTTCACGTTATTTTACACTTCATTTCACATCACAGTCATTAACCATCATAGTGTTTGAAACATCTGTATAGTCCCTCAACCTGTGCTCCCCCATTTTTGTTTGTTTCTTTGTACTATTAAGGATCCTGGATAGGTCTTTTTTTGGGGTCTTGAGCAGCAGGAAGAGTTTCGGAAGTAGAAGGGACCTTTAAGTACTCTTTAAGGTTGTATTGTATTATTACCCCACAACTCATCTCTTTAGGGTAGCGCCCGGGCTTTTCGTGCATCACGGTACACAGAATGTCCCTACGTGTCAGGACCGGGTTATGACGCATATGACGTCATCGCGCATGGCGTGTCTTCACGTGATGTTTCCATAGTGACCGTGAAGGCATCTAGTTAAACGGGCACCAACCCACATAAATGGGAGGCAACGGAGACTACACTGATATCAAGGTGAAGGCCCTGCTGGTTCTCCATGATTATAACACACCACAATAATAAATATTGGGTTTTACCTGGTAAGAATCGAGGGGTGACGCCATGACGTTATCAAGCATGGAAGGTCAAAACGGAGGGCGGTATTACTGAAGGCACAGTGTCCTAGTAGCTATGGTGACATAAACAACGACCTCATTGGTCTAAATAGGTCATGTGATACATATGGAGTCCCTACGTTCCAGAATTAGAGTCTGACGCATGTGACGTCATCGCGCATAGCGCGTCATCATGGAGGGTTACTATAGTAACTATAGAGGCGTCTTATCAGACGAGCACCAGCCAAAATAAGAGGTGGCAACAGAAGCTGTATTCATAATAAATAAGAGACCCTGCTAATCCTCCAAGGATCCAACGTCACAATGTGACATACACCCAAATCAACATGGTAAAAATCGAAGGGTGGCGCCACAACGCATCACTAGTTGCAAATCAAAATGTGGGGTTGTCAGGGAGATTGTACAAGTATAAACAGAAAAGCCAAGCAATTAGGGGAAAGCATAGACCAAAGTGGCAAATATACTTAAATAGAATACCAAGTATGATTATATATTATATGCAAACCATGAGAAAATTATGTTTGCTAAGCAACCAAGGTCTATGAAGAAAACCCTAATTATAATATACACTGAAGATTTAAACGTTACTATAGTAGCAGGCAATATTTGCAAAAAATTCTAAATACAGGCAAAAAATTGATAAATGTCAACTGACAAAAATAAATGTTATCATGAGAATACTCCATGTTACAACAAGCATGGGGAATATCTAACATATAGTCCAGAAATCCGGATCTCAGTAGGTAACAAAGTCTAGTAGCATTCGCACATAAAGGAGTACCGAGGGATCAGGGGCATAAAACAACAGAACCCCAAGTCAAAGAATTTCATCAGATAATCCATGATCACACGACTTTGTTCAACGTTGAGACTTGGTTGGCTCACACATCAGGAGAGGTGATGTCTCAAAGGCACAAAGGTAATCCAAATGTAGGGTGAAATATCCCAGGTAGAGGTGCTAATCCACAGCACAGACATAAAAGAGAAAAAGAAGAAAGGGAGAGCCATATATTAGAGCATCACAAACAGGTCAAGGGAAAACAAACCATGACAAGGAGATATTGTTATAAAAACATGGCAAAGCCAAGGTAATCATTCAGCCCCCGCGGGATCATGGTACCCAACTGCACGATCCACCTACATTCCCTCCTCAACAGAGCCTTCTCAAGGTCACCACCATGGGCACCGAGAGAGATCCTGTCAAAGGCGAACGCAGTAAGGACTGCATAGTCGGATCCATGACAACGCAAAAAATGACGGGCAACTGAAGTGATTTTCTTACAGGAGTCTAAATCACGTTGTGCGTTTTTTATATTGTGTGTGTTCAAGTACACGAAAACGAAGTTCCCTGGTGGTCATGCCCAAATAGGCAAGACCACAAGGGCAGGAAAGATGGTAAATTACTCCCTTGCTTTTGCAATTAAGAAAGGAGAGTATTTTATAAGTTCGTGACTTAGTAGTGTTAACAAATGTTGCAGTTTGGTGCATATATCTGCACGCAGAACACGAACCGCACTTAAAAAAGCCTGGCTTGCGTTGCTGAGATAAAAAAGTGGGATTGACCTGAGAGGTATAATGGCTGCGGATTAATTTATCTCACAGATTCAGAGATCTGCAACTGGCAAGACTTACATGATCACCTAGTACATTTTTAAGTTCTGTGTCTGTCATCAGAATCACCCAATATTTCTGTAAAATGCCCCTCAGGTCAGACCACTGTTGGTTAAAAGTACTAACAAATCTGATTTGTTTCCTGCCTCTATACTTGGGTTTTCGTTGTAATAGACTCTCGAGGGCCACTTTGAGGCAATTAGTATAGCCTTTGTAGATTTGCGTTTTAGTGTATCCCCGTTTAGAAAATCTTGTTTTTAATTCCGCAGCTCTAAGTTCAAAAGTGGCTTTAGATGAACAGTTTCTCTTAAGTCTAAGAAATTCGCTGCGTGGCATCCCTGAGATTTGATGTTGAGGGTGGGAACTAGAGGCACGAAGAACAGAATTAGTCGCAGTCGTCTTGTGGTAAATGTCTGTCTCAATCGTGCCTGTCTGATCAATGCTAATCCTAACATCCAAAAAATGTACGGATGTAGGACTGCACAGGTAGGTGAGTTTAATATTGAGTTCGTTGTGGTTGAGCGCATCGATGAAATCTGCAAATGCATCACTGGTGCCATGCCAGACCACCAGGATGTCATCGATGTATCTCAGCCACAACAAACCCAAATCACTAAATTGGCGATATTGATCCGAAAAAACTACCTCTCTCTCCCACCAGCCCAAAAATAGGTTCGCATAGGATGGTGCACAAGCCGCCCCCATAGCTGTGCCTCTTACTTGAAAATAATATTTATTTTTAAAGATGAAATAGTTATGAGTAAGGATAAATTGGAGTAAATCTATTATAAAATCAATCAAATCAACAGAAATGTCCTGCATTGATAAATAAAACTTTGATGCTAGGAGACCCTCACGGTGGGGAATACTGGTGTACAGGGACTCCACATCCCAGGTCACGAGGATAGTATCCTCATCGACCGTAATGCAGTCGACCCTGGACAGAACTTCCATTGTGTCTCTCAAATAAGAAGGTAAGTTAACAATAGCAAGGCACAAAAAAAGAATCAATGAAGCGGCAAGCAGGTTCACACAACCCCCCTATGCCTGAAACAATGAGGCGACCTGGTGGGCGAGAAGCATTTTTATGGAATTTGGGCAACAGGGTAAATGTTGGAATTACAGGGAATTTGGGGATCAAGCCATCATAAATACTCTTTGTGATAGTATTGTTATCTAATGCAGTACGCAATATGCGATTCAAGTCAGACCTGAACCGCAGAGTAGGATCACATGAGAGCTCAGAGTAACATGAAGCATCGTGTAACTGTCTATATGCCTCACGTTCATACATGAGCTGCGGCCATATAACAACATTTCCCCCCTTGTCAGATTGTTTGATTACCATGGATGGGATCTGTTGTAGCTCTTTAATAGCCAACCACTCTTCCTTACCCAAGTTCATAGTTTTATGCACTATGGGTAGTTTTAGGATCTCCTCCGTTACAGCCGTGGCGAACACATCAACTGACGAGCAGCTCTGGATGGGTGGGCAGAATGTAGATGTAGGTTTCGTCCGCAACATAATATCTTTGGTAGATGTATTAGCAATTTCTTGTTCCTCCAAAAGCGCCACCATGTTATCTAATGTCTGTAGTTCTTCTTTATTCCACGTCGCAGAAATTGAAGGGTCTATAGCAGGATCTTGGGATTTAGAGAAATGTTTGAAAAGTAACAACTTGCGACAAAAAAGGTTTAGATCTTTGATGACCTCAAATTTGTCCATGTAACTGGTAGGGGAAAAGGATAAACCCTTCTTCAATACTCTGGTTTGAGCATCAGAGAGAATAATATCAGAAAGGTTGATTATATTAAGGTCATCGTCTACCAGGCCCGTCAATTCTGATACTGAGGCTTGTAGCCATATGTCTCTCTGTCTCTGAGTTGCTTTCCTTCCCCGCCTCGTCTTCCTCTTCCTCTTCTTGGGCGCGAGCCCCTGCCTAAAAAAGGGGTTGACGAGGAACCAAGGGGATCAGCTGTAGATGTTGTGGCACGTTGTGCATCGGTGTCAGATGAATCTATGTCTGTGGTAACAGCGTCTGAAGACAGAGAGATGTCGCGGCCCTGGTGGCGTGCCCTTTTAGTACCTTTGCCTCTGTTCCATCTATACACAAGTTTTTTCTCAAAATCTATAATATCCCTATCAAATTTCTTTTTCTTGTAGTCAATCAGACCTTCTTCAAATTTAACCAAATCACTTTCCACTGATCAATAGATGTGGAAATCACGTTAAAAAGTTCCTTTTTATTTTTGTCAGTTGACATTTATCAATTATTTGCCTGTATTTAGATTTTTTTGCAAATATTGCCTGCTACTATAGTAACATTTAAATCTTCAGTGTATATTATAATTAGGGTTTTTTTTATAGACCTTGGTTGCTTAGCAAACATAATTTTCTCATGGTTTGCATATAATATATAATCATACTTGGTACTCTAAGTATATTTGCCACTTTGGTCTACGTTTTTCCCCTAATTGCTTGGCTTTTCTGTTTATACTGTACTTGTACAATCTCCCTGACAACCCCACGTTTTGATTTGCAACTAGTGATGCGTTGTGGCGCCACCCTTCGATTTTTACCATGTTGATTTGGGTGTATGTCACATTGTGACGTTGGATCCTTGGAGGATTAGCAGGGCCTCTTATTTAATATGAATACAGCTTCTGTTGCCACCTCTTATTTTGGCTGGTGCTCGACTGATAAGACACCCCTATAGTTACTATAGTAACCCTCCGTGGTGACGCGCTATGCACGATGACGTCACATGCGTCAGACTCTAATTCTGGAACGTAGGGACTCCATATGTATCACATGACCTATTTAGACCAATGAGGTCGTTGTTTATGTCACCATAGCTACTAGGACACTGTGCCTTCAGTAATACCGCCCTCCGTTTTGACCTTTCATGCGTGATGACTTCATGGCGTCACCATGCTATAAGTGGTAATAAAAGCTGAATTGAAACTATTCGCGTTTGTCTTTATTTGCGTTTTTAACAAATCGTCTCTTGGGATTGCTTCCAATTTCTTAACTGCTTCACTTATAATTCTAGGTTGGTATCCTCTCTCTAGGAGTTTTCCCTCTAAAGTCTGCGTTTGTTTTTTAAAAATCTCATGGTCTGAACAGTTCCTTTTAATTCTCCTCAACTGTCCATAGGGGATGTTATTCAGCCACTTTGGATGGTGGCAACTTGAGGACAGCAGAAAGTTGTTTGCGTCAGTAGGCTTAAAGAAAGTTTTTGTTTTAATTTTGCTCTGTTCTATATAAATCGTTAGATCCAGAAAGTTAATTGTGTCTTTGCTATGTTCAGAGGTGAATTCTAGGTTAATGTTGTTTTTGTTTATGTGATTAATAAATTCTCCTAGCAATTTCTCGCTTCCTTTCCACAGGAACAACACATCATCGATATAACGATGCCATGAAACCAAGTTGGCACTGAAAGGATTATTTGACCATATTGTATTCTCCTCCCAATTTGACATAAAAATGTTAGCAAAACTTGGGGCGAACCGTGTGCCCATTGCGGTCCCGCAAAGTTGTAAGAATAGATCATCATTAAACCAAAAGACATTATGTCCTAGAATAAAATTAATACTGTCTAGAATGAAGGTGCACTGTTCCTTTTTGATAAGAGTGTCTTTAGACATTTCTCTTGATACTGCTTCAATACCGTCCAGATGTCTTATACATGTATACACTGGCGACACGTTTAATTTGAGTAGGGCTAGTACCGCAAGCCAGGACATGTCCCGGCTTGCTAGCCCCACTCCCTCGGCGTGCCGCGCGTCACCGACGCGCGGTCACGCATCATCGGGAGCCTGTGCCCCCTGCACGCGCGTCCAGGGCTCCCCGAAGGAGCCCTGGTGTCCCGCGATGTGGGGGACGGCGGCAGGGGGTTCCGGGGGACCCGGCGGACCTGGCGAGCGGAGGGAGAAAGCCCCGATCGGAGGGCGCTCCTCCGCGGCTTTGGCGTGCGCCCGGCACCCTCCGGCGCGCGCCAGGTTACTGCTGCGGCCGAGACCGGGCAAATGCTGGAATAAACTCGGCCGCAGCAGTATAGGGATTTAACGTCACACGTACCCAGTATGTAGTCATCCTGCCAGCTAATTTCCTGTAGTATATTTAGGACCTGCATCGGGTCCTTTAAGTATGATTTGCCTGCAGTCGCATATTTTTGAAGGACAAAGTCTAGATATTAGATAAGTTTTGCGTAAGAGACCCAATGCCGGATATTATTGGTCTCCCAGGTGGGGTTTCCAAGCATTTGTGTATTTTCGGTAAAAAATAGAACACTGGTAAAATTGGTTTCTCCTGCTGTATATAACCCCATTCCTTGGTGGTTAGTATTCCTAAATTTTTCCCTCTGTCTAGGATAACATCTCTCGAGGTCGTCGGAGATTAGTTGGTGATAAACCTTTAAATAATGCTCTTACTGCCACTTGGGTTAAATTTTGACTTCTCCCGTAGTCTTGAGTGGACAAAATCGTCTGCTACATTGTTCACTGGTTATGTATCCTGACTTGCTCCCATTATTTCCCTGGTTTGGGCATCCTTATTGAGGAAAAAGCGTTTAATTGTGAGCTGTCTCAGGAATTTATTTGCGTCTAAAAACATACTGAAGCCACTGGGTTTTGTTGCTGGCGCAAAATTTAAACCCCTAGCTATTAAATCGACTTGTGTTTGGTTAAGTGTGACTTTACTTATGTTAAATACTCCTCCTACTTTGCTGCTTTTTTTGACTTGCTTCCTTCTCCCTCTCTGTCCTCTCTTTCTCTTTTTTTCCCTCTGTGACTTTCTTCCGTACCCCTGTCTGCTAGTATCTCGTGTTTGTTCAGTAAAGGTAGTCCCCGCTGGGGACTTTGATCTAAAAAAGACACAGCAGTATCCTGCTTGGGTCTCTCCCATACCGGATTCCTCACCGGGGATCGGCTGATATGCCTCTGTTTCCTTTCCTCTTTCCTCTTTCCTCTTTCCTCTTCCCTTCTCGGTCTTGATCTATCACGTCTGTCTCTACGGTCCTCTCTTTCATCCCTCCAATAGTGTTTCTCTCTCCTCTCCTCCCTTTCCCTTCTTCCTTCTCTCTCATAATAATGCTGTCTATCCCAGTCCCTCGCTCTCTCTTGACTCCAATGATCTCTTCTATATTGGTAGCTCCTATCATTGGGTTCATATCTACTAATCTCTCTTTGATGATATGGGTTGCTTTGATAGTAGGATCTATAATAATGAGACCCCCCATATCTTGTGGTTTTCTCTCTTTTTCTCTCCTGTCCATTTCTGGGCCTGGCTCTCTTTCTTTTTTGGGGGGGGCAGGTGGGGGAGGGAGTGGGGCAGGGTCTCTTACAATATTATCCTGTTTGACCTTTTTCTTATCATTTGACTGTGTTCTAAATCTCCTTGGGGTGTGTGCACTTTCGTCTCTCCCTCTCTCGGGATTTTTACTCCACCCACTTTTATCCCATCTTTTATTTAGCCCTTCTTCATAGTCTTCCTTGTCCCGTTTAAATTTGATGTTTTTACTAATCTCCAGACTTTTCTCAAGGGCGTCAATCTCACCTGAAAATTTTTTTTCCTTTCTAGGAAAGTTTGGTGTTCCATTAATGGCTCTAATTTGACTTTGATTTGGTTAACCTCTTCGTCTATCTTTCCCAATGTGTATTTGTGATGTTCAACGGGAAGGGTGTTTGACAGCCCTGCAGTGAGGTGCCATCAAAGACACCTCCCTCCAGAGGTCACTCACGCTTGCCCGTGTGAGTGGATGCAGAATTCCTCTGCGTTTTGATTTAAATACCATCGTCCACCCCAGAATTATATTTATATTCTGTCTTGCCCCTTACATATTTGTTTTGATTTTATTTCACTCTGAGGACAACATCTTTAGCCATTCCTGGAGAGGAGACCGAAGACGCTTCACTTCAGACAAGAGGAGAAGAAGAATACAAGCAGAGAGAATACAGAAGAGAAAGCAGCAAAAGTAAAGAAACCTTGATGTGAAAGCATTTACACAAGGCTGTGTAAGTGTTCACGTTATTTTACACTTCATTTCACATCACAGTCATTAACCATCATAGTGTTTGAAACATCTGTATAGTCCCTCAACCTGTGCTCCCCCATTTTTGTTTGTTTCTTTGTACTATTAAGGATCCTGGATAGGTCTTTTTTTGGGGTCTTGAGCAGCAGGAAGAGTTTCGGAAGTAGAAGGGACCTTTAAGTACTCTTTAAGGTTGTATTGTATTATTACCCCACAACTCATCTCTTTAGGGTAGCGCCCGGGCTTTTCGTGCATCACGGTACACAGAATGTCCCTACGTGTCAGGACCGGGTTATGACGCATATGACGTCATCGCGCATGGCGTGTCTTCACGTGATGTTTCCATAGTGACCGTGAAGGCATCTAGTTAAACGGGCACCAACCCACATAAATGGGAGGCAACGGAGACTACACTGATATCAAGGTGAAGGCCCTGCTGGTTCTCCATGATTATAACACACCACAATAATAAATATTGGGTTTTACCTGGTAAGAATCGAGGGGTGACGCCATGACGTTATCAAGCATGGAAGGTCAAAACGGAGGGCGGTATTACTGAAGGCACAGTGTCCTAGTAGCTATGGTGACATAAACAACGACCTCATTGGTCTAAATAGGTCATGTGATACATATGGAGTCCCTACGTTCCAGAATTAGAGTCTGACGCATGTGACGTCATCGCGCATAGCGCGTCATCATGGAGGGTTACTATAGTAACTATAGAGGCGTCTTATCAGACGAGCACCAGCCAAAATAAGAGGTGGCAACAGAAGCTGTATTCATAATAAATAAGAGACCCTGCTAATCCTCCAAGGATCCAACGTCACAATGTGACATACACCCAAATCAACATGGTAAAAATCGAAGGGTGGCGCCACAACGCATCACTAGTTGCAAATCAAAATGTGGGGTTGTCAGGGAGATTGTACAAGTATGTACATTTCTCCCCTCACCACTCCCCGAAGAAGACCGTTTTAAGTCGAAACGCGCTGGAGTGGGAGTCTGTGGAGTGGGACCCCTACCTTTCTTTCCTGATAAGAGGCTATGGTTATTTCTTGTTTTTGACACCGATGCTTTAAGTGGTGATGTATATATAATATTGATACTTGTGCCATTTATGCCTCCACTTATTGCATTTATCTGCTTGTAATATCAAGTGTTTCTTTGCTGGACGTGCACTAATCTGCAGTGTGTGCATATGATACACATGTATGCTCAACCCAGAGCTTCTTGTGTTTTTTGAATCTGGTGTTGGAATTTGTTCCACTGTTGTACCTTTGCCTCTAGGTATACATGTATGGTAGATGTGAGTCCCCCTCCTCTTTTAATCTTCGTCCCTTGTTTTTAACCCACTATAATAAATTCATTGTTTACACTTTCTTGGTATGCCCGTGTGCTTTTTGTAAGGTTGCTTTCTCTGTTGCTATATAATTATCTCAACCTTTAGCACCACTGTCTAGTACTATTTATACTATAAATTGACAGTTTTTTGGACACCATTGATCTATTGTGTTCAGGCGGTATTCTTTTGTGTATCTCAATATATATACATATATACATATATACATACATATACATACATATTGTGACATAGTCCAAAGATGTTAGGTAGCTTTCTGCCCCATTTTAGGTCAGAAAGTGCAGGAATAGTTAAAAATGATCCGTTCCACAGCTTCCCATTAACTCAGGCAGCTGGATGGAAAATCCAGACCACAGATTACAATGGCTCTAGTTCTCCCTCACCTGCTCTTCTAATCACATGCACAGGTATTTAGAGCAGAGAGGTTTTGCATTTCACTCTCTCTCCTTTGAGCCTGGAGGCTGGGGGTATCGCTGCTCCCCGGAATCCAGCTCGGGGTGGACGGCCCCTCCAAGTATCAGAGTACCAGAGGATTTGCCTGGACCCTTGGGACCGAGTTCCCACCACGAACAGATAAGACAAAACAAATGTTTATTGCTGTTGCTAAAAGACTGTGCTGTATCTAGTGACCCTAAATGAGAGAGCATTGTTTTAAGCTGGGGAACCAGGTTAGTTGGCCAGCAGCTGTTAGAGAGACTGATTCAGATGTGTAGTTAGATCCCTGAAAGGGATAGGATTTTGTTTATATAATTTGGTTTCTTGCTATTTAAAATAACAGTGTGGGAAATACTGTAACACTGAAATAAGGGAACTGCTGAATGAAAGTATCTGAGTACCTCTAACCAACACATGTTAAAGCTGCAGTACCTCACTTGGATGAAAATAAAGCAGGCAGAAGACTGAGTTAAGCAACGTAATACATTGCATGTTCCTGTTTGTTGTATAATTAACCCTATAAGACTGTGTCGGGAAGAACCGAGACAGACATCAGCGCTACAAAAGAGGGGCGTTTGTCACAATATATATATATAATATATATATATATATATATATATATATATAATCTCCCCCCCTGCTTTTTCCCTGCCCCCTCCCTCTCTCTCCCCCCCTCCCTCTCTCTCCCCCCTCCCTCTCCCACCCCCTCTCCCCATCTCTCTCTCTCCCCCTCATTGCTCTCTCCCCTGCTCTCCCGCCCCTCCTGCGCTCTCTCCCAATGCATTCTCTCCCGCCCCTCCTGCGCTCTCTGACTCCCACCCCCCTCTGCGCTCTCTCTCTCCCCCCAGCGCTCTCCCGCCCCCCTGCACTCTCTCTCTCCCATCCCCCCTGCGCTATCACCCTCCCGCCCCCCCCTGCGTTCTCTCCCGCCCCCCCATGCGCTCTCTCTCTCCCTCCCCCCACACTCTCTCCCTCCCCCCTCTCTCGCCGACCCACCATTCTCTCCCCGACCCTCCCCTCTCTCTCCCCGACCCTCCCCTCTCTCTCCCCCCTCTCTCAACCCAACTCTCCCCTCTCTCTCCCCCCAGCGCTCTCCCGCCCCCCTGCACTCTCTCTCTCCCATCCCCCTTGCGCTCTCTCCCTCCTGCCCCCCCCTGCGTCCTCTCCCGCCCCCCAATGCGCTCTCTCTCTCCCTCCCCCCACACTCTCTCCCTCCCCCCTCTCTCGCCGACCCACCATTCTCTCCCCGACCCTCCCCTCTCTCTCCCCGACCCTCCCCTCTCTCTCCCCCCTCTCTCAACCCGATCCTCCTCTCTCTCTCCCCGACCCTCCCCTCTCTCTCTCCCCGACCCTCCTCCTCTCCCCCCCTCTCTCCCTGACCCTTCCCATCTCTCTCCCCCCTTTCTCTCCCCGACCCTCCCCTCTATCCCCGACCCTCCCCTTCCTCCCCCACGACCCTCCCCTCTCTCTCCCCTCTCCCGACCCACCCCTCTCTCTCCCCGGCCCTCCCCTCTCTCTCCCTGACCCTCCCCTCTCTCTCCCCGACCCTCCCTTCTCTCTCCCCAACCCTCCCCTCTCTCTCCCTGACCAACTCTCTCCCCCTTGCTTTCTCTCCCCCCCTTCCCTCCTCTCTCCCCCCCTAACTTCCTTCCCCCCTCTCTCTCCCATCCCCTCCCTCTCTCCCCCATCCCCTCTCTCTCTCCCCCATCCCCCCTTCTCTCCCCTATCCCCCCTTCTCTCCCCCATCCCCCCTTCTCTCCGCCATCCCCCCCTCTCTCCCCCATCCCCCCTCTCTCCCCCATCCCCCTCACTTTGCCCCCCCACCACTCCGTTTGCCCCCTTCCCCACCACCACTTATTTGCCCCCCCCCACCACCACCACTTTGTTTGCCCCCCCCACCACCACCACTTCGTTTGCCCACCCACCACCACTTCATTTGCCCCCCCCACCACTTCATTTGCCCCCACCACCACTTCGTTTGCCCTCCCCACGACCACTTCGTTTTACCCCCCCCCACCACCACTTCATTTTACCCCCCCCGTTTACATCTCTACGTTTTCCGTTTCATGTCACCCCCTCCATTTCGTATCCCCCCCCTCCGTTTCGTGTCCCCCCCTCCGTTTCGTGCCCCCCCTCCGTTTTGTGTCTCCCCCCTCCGTTTCGTGTCCCCCCCTCCTTTTCGTGTGTGTCCCCTCTGTATCATGTGTCCCCCCCCTCCGTATCATGTGTCCCCCCCCCCCTCCGTTTCATGTCCACCCCCCCCTCCGTTTCGTGTGTGTGTGTCCCCTCCGTTTCGTGTGTCCCCCTCCCTCCCTGTCAGAGGACAGCAACCAATGCAAGCTCCCAATGGTTGTGGAAAGAAAATAAGGTGCGCAACTACTGGTAAAATAACGTGATAAAATGTGATTAGATAAAATAACGTGACCTTAATTTGAGCGTCTGCAGCTGCGATGGAGGGGGGGCTCAGGGACCCCCTAAACTAACAGATAAAAACAGAAAAGACACAGCGCACAACGCTCATAGTGCATTAAATGATATATTAGCATATACAATAAGGTAAGGTGAGTAATGTGCGTACATCAAAATAATTGAACAAATGCAGTTAGGGATAATGTTACCCAACGCCTCAGGAAACCGGAACAAGTGTCCTCACAGGGGTTTTGGCGCTGGTACCTCGGATGCAGGATCCCAGTAGTTGAAAGGTAAGTATAGAGTCTCTACACAGTTCTTTTACCCACAGGGCACGAGTCCGACGTCTGCTGCTGCCGCATGCAGTTGTTTGCCAGTCCACAGCTCCACGCCGGCTGGATTCTCTCACTCCCCTCCGTGCACAGCACTTCCGGGTCAATGACGTCACCGCGGGGGAGATGGCCGGTATTAGCGCCGTGTAGACTCGATCAGCTCACGTAATGGGGTGATGGTTAGAGGTAGAGGTTAGGATTGCAGTTCTTGGCCAGTCATCCAACGCGTTTCGAAACCCGTAGGTTTCTTCTTCAGGGAATAAAATAAAGTGGTTCCGGATGGATTCTAAATACTACACAAACGTGCCTCATTGGCTGAGCTATCTACACTAACAGCCAATGGGGAAGTAGTGGAGGCGGGTCAAAAGGTCCCGGTTTCGCGCGTCACTGATTGTCAATAGCAACAGAACATAAACATACAAAAAACTTTATTAACAACGACAAATCAAAACAAACGCGATTGATGGTGGCTAAAATACAAAGAAACAGTGTTAAAACATGATAAAAAACATAGTGCACTAGTGCATCAGTGGCCAGGCAAACTAGGATGGCTATCCTAATATATAATATAAACCACAGATGAAAAAGAAAAACGAAAAGTATACAAAGCCGATTTGTATCTAAAGAGCAGCAAGGTGATTCAGAGCAACCATAATTCATAATAAAAAAAGCTTCTCATGATATGTGACTAAAAAGACAAAGAGATAAAAATTAAAACTTATAGACTAATAAAATTATTAAAATTATGAGGTAGTATGTAGGAACTTAATACAGGGACCAAATGTCTATATCTTCATTTAAACCCCCCGGATACAAGGTATTTAGTTTATGTATCCAGAAGGTTTCCTGTCTTGAAAGTTCTTTTACTCTGTCTCCCCCTCTCCTATTTTGGGGTATAAACTTAATACCTTTAAATAGTAGAGAGGAGGGATCACAGTTGTGGAATTGTGCATAGTGCTTTGAAATGCTGTGCTTCATGAACCCTATTTTGATGTTGCGCAGGTGTTCTTGGATGCGCACTTTCAAAGGGCGCTTAGTGCGTCCCACATAGAGAAGGCCACACGGACACTCCAATAAGTAAACCACATGGTCAGTTTTGCAGTATATAAAATCATTAATATTATGTACTTCTCCATTTGTACATTTAAAAGTTTTTCTATCAGGGTGCAAATGTTTGCAGACTGAGCACTTCCCACACTTGAAATTCCCAATTGGTTTAGTACTTAACCATTTGGTATCCACACTAGGATGTTCAGTTAATTTTATATCACTTGGTGATAGTGTGTTTTTTAAATTTTTGGCTCTTCTGTAAATAAATTTTGGGAATTCCGAGAGGTGAGCACCCAGTAGCAAATCGTTTGATAAAATAGACCAATGTTTTCTTATGATTTTCTCAATTTGCCCCGTCATTGAATTAAAGTTAGTGATAAAAAGGACGTTACATTTACCCTCATCTTCCTGGGAGGTTTTACTTTTTTTATGTTTTGTTAATAGCATTGTTTTTCTATCAAGTTTTCTTATTTTGTCCAGATCTTTATTTAGTTTCTCTAGACGATAGCCCCTCTCTAAAAATCTTAATGTCAATTTCTTAGCTTGTTCCTCGAAGTCCACTTCCGTACTACAGTTCTTCTTCAACCTATAATATTGACCGCTGGGGATGTTCGATATCCATGTTTTTTTATGGTTGCTTGTGGCAACAAGGAGGTTGTTGCAATCAACCTCCTTGAAAAAGGTTTTTGTTACCACAGTCCCCTCAGCTGAGGTTATAAGGTTAAGGTCTAGGAAGTGGACTTCTGTCTCATGCTCTACATGTGTAAAAGTGAGGTTTTTATCATTGTTATTTAAATACTGTAGGAATTGGTCGGTTGAATAATGGTCGCCGTCCCATATGCACAGGATGTCATCTATGAACCGACGCCATACAATGATATTTGCCTTGAAAGGGTTGTTATTATAAATGTATTCCTCTTCCCATCTTCCCATGTACAGGTTTGCGAAACTGGGGGCAAATCTCGTGCCCATTGCAGTTCCGCAAACCTGTAGGAAGAATTCATCAAGGAACATAAAATAATTATGCTTCAAGATGTATCTGATAGAGTCGATAACAAATTGGCTATTAAGGGGATTTAGAGTGACATCATTCAATAAGAAGGATTGAACAGCATTTAGACCCTCCTCATGTGGGATGTTAGTATACAGGGCCTGCACATCACAGGTAAGCCACCTATAGGAGTCTTTCCACACAAAACCTTCCATCAGATTCAACACTGATGTTGAATCTCTCAAGTAGGAAGGGAGTTGTGTTACAAAAGGTTGGAGGAAATAGTCCACATATTGGGATAGGTTGGATGTGAGGCTCTCTATTCCCGAAATAATCGGTCTACCAGGCGGGTTTGTCATACTTTTGTGAGTTTTTGGGAGATGATAAAATACGGCAATTTTGGGACAGCTACAGTATAAAAAATCATATTCTCTTTTTTCGATTACAGTATTGGTTAGGGCTTCATCAAGAAGATATTTTAATGAGACAAGAAATTCCCCTGTGGGGTCCCTTTTCAATCTTTTATATGAGGTGGTGTCGTTTAGGAGTCTGAGGGCTTCCCCCTCATAGTCCTTCCTATCTTGTAACACGACACCACCCCCCTTGTCAGCTTGCCTAATAATCAAGTTTTTATTTTCTTTTAGGAGTTTTAAAGCCAATGCTTCGTTTTTATTCAGATTATGTCTAATATCACTACTTTTAAAATTATTGGTTAAAAAATTTAAATCTTTGTTGACCATGTTAAAAAATGTCTCTATGTGATGACCTTTAAAATGTGCAGGGTAAAATTTTAATTTTAAATTTTAAAAGTAGTGATATTAGACATAATCTGAATAAAAACGAAGCATTGGCTTTAAAACTCCTAAAAGAAAATAAAAACTTGATTATTAGGCAAGCTGACAAGGGGGGTGGTGTCGTGTTACAAGATAGGAAGGACTATGAGGGGGAAGCCCTCAGACTCCTAAACGACACCACCTCATATAAAAGATTGAAAAGGGACCCCACAGGGGAATTTCTTGTCTCATTAAAATATCTTCTTGATGAAGCCCTAACCAATACTGTAATCGAAAAAAGAGAATATGATTTTTTATACTGTAGCTGTCCCAAAATTGCCGTATTTTATCATCTCCCAAAAACTCACAAAAGTATGACAAACCCGCCTGGTAGACCGATTATTTCGGGAATAGAGAGCCTCACATCCAACCTATCCCAATATGTGGACTATTTCCTCCAACCTTTTGTAACACAACTCCCTTCCTACTTGAGAGATTCAACATCAGTGTTGAATCTGATGGAAGGTTTTGTGTGGAAAGACTCCTATAGGTGGCTTACCTGTGATGTGCAGGCCCTGTATACTAACATCCCACATGAGGAGGGTCTAAATGCTGTTCAATCCTTCTTATTGAATGATGTCACTCTAAATCCCCTTAATAGCCAATTTGTTATCGACTCTATCAGATACATCTTGAAGCATAATTATTTTATGTTCCTTGATGAATTCTTCCTACAGGTTTGCGGAACTGCAATGGGCACGAGATTTGCCCCCAGTTTCGCAAACCTGTACATGGGAAGATGGGAAGAGGAATACATTTATAATAACAACCCTTTCAAGGCAAATATCATTGTATGGCGTCGGTTCATAGATGACATCCTGTGCATATGGGACGGCGACCATTATTCAACCGACCAATTCCTACAGTATTTAAATAACAATGATAAAAACCTCACTTTTACACATGTAGAGCATGAGACAGAAGTCCACTTCCTAGACCTTAACCTTATAACCTCAGCTGAGGGGACTGTGGTAACAAAAACCTTTTTCAAGGAGGTTGATTGCAACAACCTCCTTGTTGCCACAAGCAACCATAAAAAAACATGGATATCGAACATCCCCAGCGGTCAATATTATAGGTTGAAGAAGAACTGTAGTACGGAAGTGGACTTCGAGGAACAAGCTAAGAAATTGACATTAAGATTTTTAGAGAGGGGCTATCGTCTAGAGAAACTAAATAAAGATCTGGACAAAATAAGAAAACTTGATAGAAAAACAATGCTATTAACAAAACATAAAAAAAGTAAAACCCCCCAGGAAGATGAGGGTAAATGTAACGTCCCTTTTATCACTAACTTTAATTCAATGACGGGGCAAATTGAGAAAATCATAAGAAAACATTGGTCTATTTTATCAAACGATTTGCTACTGGGTGCTCACCTCTCGGAATTCCCAAAATTTATTTACAGAAGAGCCAAAAATTTAAAAAACACACTATCACCAAGTGATATAAAATTAACTGAACATCCTAGTGTGGATACCAAATGGTTAAGTACTAAACCAATTGGGAATTTCAAGTGTGGGAAGTGCTCAGTCTGCAAACATTTGCACCCTGATAGAAAAACTTTTAAATGTACAAATGGAGAAGTACATAATATTAATGATTTTATATACTGCAAAACTGACCATGTGGTTTACTTATTGGAGTGTCCGTGTGGCCTTCTCTATGTGGGACGCACTAAGCGCCCTTTGAAAGTGCGCATCCAAGAACACCTGCGCAACATCAAAATAGGGTTCATGAAGCACAGCATTTCAAAGCACTATGCACAATTCCACAACTGTGATCCCTCCTCTCTACTATTTAAAGGTATTAAGTTTATACCCCAAAATAGGAGAGGGGGAGACAGAGTAAAAGAACTTTCAAGACAGGAAACCTTCTGGATACATAAACTAAATACCTTGTATCCGGGGGGTTTAAATGAAGATATAGACATTTGGTCCCTGTATTAAGTTCCTACATACTACCTCATAATTTTAATAATTTTATTAGTCTATAAGTTTTAATTTTTATCTCTTTGTCTTTTTAGTCACCTATCATGAGAAGCTTTTTTTATTATGAATTATGGTTGCTCTGAATCACCTTGCTGCTCTTTAGTTACAAATCGGCTTTGTATACTTTTCGTTTTTCTTTTTCATCTGTGGTTTATATTATATATTAGGATAGCCATCCTAGTTTGCCTGGCCACTGATGCACTAGTGCACTATGTTTTTTATCATGTTTTAACACTGTTTCTTTGTATTTTAGCCACCATCAATCGCGTTTGTTTTGATTTGTCGTTGTTAATAAAGTTTTTTGTATGTTTATGTTCTGTTGCTATTGACAATCAGTGACGCGCGAAACCGGGACCTTTTGACCCGCCTCCACTACTTCCCCATTGGCTGTTAGTGTAGATAGCTCAGCCAATGAGGCACGTTTGTGTAGTATTTAGAATCCATCCGGAACCACTTTATTTTATTCCCTGAAGAAGAAACCTACGGGTTTCGAAACGCGTTGGATGACTGGCCAAGAACTGCAATCCTAACCTCTACCTCTAACCATCACCCCATTACGTGAGCTGATCGAGTCTACACGGCGCTAATACCAGCCATCTCCCCCGCGGTGACGTCATTGACCCGGAAGTGCTGTGCACGGAGGGGAGTGAGAGAATCCAGCCGGCGTGGAGCTGTGGACTGGCAAACAACTGCATGCGGCAGCAGCAGACGTCGGACTCGTGCCCTGTGGGTAAAAGAACTGTGTAGAGACTCTATACTTACCTTTCAACTACTGGGATCCTGCATCCGAGGTACCAGCGCCAAAACCCCTGTGAGGACACTTGTTCCGGTTTCCTGAGGCGTTGGGTAACATTATCCCTAACTGCATTTGTTCAATTATTTTGATGTACGCACATTACTCACCTTACCTTATTGTATATGCTAATATATCATTTAATGCACTATGAGCGTTGTGCGCTGTGTCTTTTCTGTTTTTTTCCCAATGGTTGTATTGCATTGGTTTTGCCTTGCTGTCCTCTGATTGGGTAAATTTGGTCATGTGATCTGAAATCGGAGCTACAGATTCAAATTTTTGAAACTCTTGAATCTGAGCGCCGAGGACAGCTCATGGACACGCGCAGGGGGGGCGATCACGCAGGCCACACACATTGCAACAATGTGTTTCATCGCGGCCAGCTTGAACGCCCGTACCAGCTCAGCGCCGCCCTGGACGCAGCCTCAGAGTGAGACACAGGGGAGAGAAATACATGTGAGGCGAGGGGATTGAGTGAGTGGGGTAATTAATGGAGAGAGTGAGAGGTGAGATGGAGGAGAGAGAAATTCATGGGAAGAGGGAGGGAAATAGAGGGGGCTCGCGAGGTGTGAAATGGGGCTCAGGCGTGGGGGGTGCCCCGGTCAGAACTGTAGTCCTGGGCCCCGGGAAATCTGTCTGCGGCCCTGCATACTGTACATCTACCAGAAGTGTGAAGGGGGTCGGGGGAGAACCATTACAAAAAATTATGATAGTGTGTTGAAAAACCCATATCAGCATCAAGTGTTTTTTTTTTTTTTTTTTTAATTTGAGAATGAACAAAAATGCAAAATCTTTGACATGATCCGCATAATTTTTTGCAAATCTGTTTGCAGGCATTAGCATATCTCTTAAGGATCTAATAACTCTTCATTTCAAAGTTGCTGACAATCTATCTCTGCAATACAAAGATGGATTTTAGGATAGAGTGGCAGTGACAAATTTAGAAACCAGTTTAAAAAAAACCACACACACTATCCGGTCTTAAAAACGAAATAAAAAGAATTCGATGGAACATGCAAAATTACAAGCATAGCTCACTAAGAAGTTACTACCAATTAGATTGTAAGCTCTTCGGGACAAGGGCTCCTTTTCATAAATGTTACATTTATATCTGAATCACTTCTTCCCATTATGTGTTATTTATATTATTTGTTATTTATATGATTGTCACGTATATTACTGCTGTGAAGCACTATGTACATTAATAGCACTATTTAAATAAAGACAGACATACATACTAGTTAGAAGTCAGGTGGAAACTGCAAAACTTACATGTAGTGTATAGCTTTAAGACAGCTATTGTCACAATATAAACGTAATGGTTAACCCAGCGGCACGCAAACTGGGGGGCGCGACCCCCGGGAGGGCATGAGACTGCCTGCGGGGGCAGGGGGCAGTCAGTTTACAGTGGCCCCACGCGCTTCCTGAAGGCACTTCAATTAAGTGCCGGGGGAGCTGCAGGGCCTCTGTAAAACTTTACTTACCTTGGCTCCACACGCGTCGCCATGGCAACGTGGCGGAGGTCATGTGACGTCACTTTTCTATGGCAACGTGACGTCATGACGCCGGAGCCGACGCCAATGGGTGTGAGGGGGGGCGCGGGGGTGAGGTGACCGCCAGCAGGGGGCGCATTGAAAAAAGTTTGCGCCCCCTGAGTTAACCTGTTCTGAGCTGGAGTTATCTGCAACGCATTGCAGAGCAATGTAGGCCTGTCCAGCACTAAAGTTTATTTTGTTTGAGATTTGTTAAAATAAGAATACATTTTAGAGACGTCATGAAACTATCACCAGTAATGCACACATGAAAAGTTTACATGTGTTTGGCACTGGTATAGTCTACATTGCAATAAATGATTGAGCGCAATACTTTGATATGATTGCCAACATTTTCTAGAAATTGTGCAATAGGATACACAACCAAATCCTGGGAGCCGAGTTTCAGACCTAATTTATCATTGTTAAAGCAGCAATACCACTTACAAACACAGAGTTAACAACTTTGCAGCCAAAGGAGTCTTCAAATTATAGCAATAGGGAAGGGATTAAGTTGCAGAATAAGGATGACTAACGTTAATACGTTTAGATATAGTTACAGCAGATACATAAACTCCTAACAAATGTCAGACCAAGCTAAATTGTAGCCCAGGTAAAGACAGTAATGCACACTGCCGCACTGCTCCTGCACCTCTCCGGGCCACTCATGCAAAGAGGAGAAAAATAGGTGGTCTAGGACATTTGGTCGTGACCAAATTGCCGTTGGTGTTTAGCCACCACTCACCTTGGCGCAGAGATATCTCCCTGCCGGCCGCTTCACCGCCAAGGTAAGACCCCTAACCTTACCCCTTACCCTAATAAACCCTGATCTTAACCTGTAATACGAACGCTACCTCCTACTCTAAAAAACCCTTACCCATGAACCCTTTATCTTAAGCCTTTACCCTAACTCCCTTTCCCCTAAAAACCTTAACCCCTTCCCCATAAAACCTTTACCCTAATCCCATATACGCTAAAAGCCTAACCCCTTACCCTAAACCCCATATCCCTAAAGCCCTACCCTAACTGCTAAAACCCCTTAAAAGGGGCTGTTCAGGCTGTCCTTTAAAAAAAAAAAATGTAATTCAATATGTGAATCAATACAATCTACACACTGACAAGTGATTTGCTAAATTGCTGATCGGTCCGTTCGCCTGTAATTGATCGCTGAAATTCGGCTGGGGGTTCACTAAATGCATTTTGGGAAATCTTCTGCTGCCCTGACAGCCAAAGTCTGTGAGGAAGATCATGTGACCAGGCACTAGATTCAATTGGTTCACTGCTAGAGAGAGGGCAGAGCTCAAACAGTAAATGCTGTTGGGGAAGGGGATGTGACTTTGTATATTGTTATTATAGGAACAAAAATGCTTGTTACATTAGAATACATTAAAAATATCTTTTACATTTTCTTTTTAATGCTACAAGTATTTTCACATAGTACAGAACTGATTTATTAAAAAAAAAAATACACATGTAGGATATTGCTTGAACTGCAGCTTTAAATTAACTTACCTTCTTGGCAAAAACGACTAAGGGGTTCATGCAGTAAGCGGCGGAAAGGCACTTCTCGCCACTTTTCCGCCTAAAAAGCCTATCCGTATTCAGAAAGGGGCCAGAAAGTGGCGAGATTCAAAAAAACCGCCAGTTTGGCTGGCGGTTTTTTGTTTCCGCCGGTGGCGGGGCGAGAAGACACTTTCCGCCTAAAAATCCAACTTTTTCAGCCACCCTGTATTCTAGTAGAGGCAAGTAGCTAAGCGGAGCTATTCGCCTCTCTAGAATACCGTTTCGCTGGCGGATCAGCCACGCAAGAAAAAGATGGCAAGTTGCTGCTCAGAGGCAGCGGATGAGTGGCGGATCGGCACTTAGAAAAAATTTAGGCCTTTTTCCTGGCTGGGATTGATGCCGGGGGTCTCCGGAGCTGATACCATTAATATCAGCACCGGACCCCCCCGGCATGTATCCGAGGCAGGAAAAATGCATTTAAAGCCCACTTCATTACCTTAGCGGTTAACCGCTAAGGCAATGAAGGGGTTAAAGAGCCGTGCCAGGTTTATTGTGGGTAGTGGGGGTGGGTGAAGGGGGTATTTGGCCCTTGTTGTTTGTTTAGGGCTTGCGGGGGGGTTGCGGGTGCACTTAACCCCTTCACGACCGTAGCGGTTAATACCGCTATTGGGGTATATATACATGACCCCAACAATACCTATACCCCCCTAACATACAGTATAGTCATGGGCAACATTACTATTATCCACAAATGGATAATAGTGCAGTTGTCCATTTACAATACATACACAACAATAAAGACATTAAATACATATAGCACTCACCCATGTGCGGCTGCCACGATAAAGGCCATCCTCATCTTCATCATGCCCATGCCCCATCCGCTTCTGCAAAACAGACACAAGAATTAAAACATCCAATGTAATGTCCCCTAACCCCTTAATCACCATAGCGGTTATTAACCGCTACAGTCATTAAGGGGTTAACCCACCATCACCCACATACCCTCCCCCACTAACCCCCCCAAGCACCCTCACCCACTACCCACAGGGAAGTCCTACCAAATACCCTTGGGGCCAATACACCCTCCCCCAGCACATACAGTACAATAATGTGCCAAATAACTATTATCCACATAGGAATAATACATTATTTGGCCATTATTAAACACATTAAATACCATAATAAAGTAAAGAAAATTCTACTAACCTCATCAATAAGAAGGCTCCGTCGCCAGCATCATCCTTGGGGTCCGTTGCCAAAATAATAAATAGCCAATACATCTCAATTACATTAACATACCAATGAACCCCTTAATCACCTTTTCGGGTACTAACCTCAAAGGTAATTAAGGGGTGAAGCCATCCTGCAATGGCAACACCACTTATGCATAACATCCTCAATGAATTAAAAACCAATTTCCTAACCAAATCTCATTTAATCATTCAATCTGAAGGCTCAAATGCCACTTAAAACATTGCATTTACAGTATATACATGTAGCATAACATGTAAACTACATGTACATGCTGCAAATCAATGTTAACAATACAGTAATCCAACTCAAATAGCCTGACATCACAGGAAGTATATTATGTCATCAAATAAAGTCACCATCAATGAATTAACAGACATGAATTACATCCCTAAACAATTAAAATACCATCCATACCAATTACACAATTAACTATAGCTATCGTAACAGAGAACAAGTTGAAAACATGCAAAAAAGGACACGAACAATTACAATATACTATAGCAAGGCTCTCCATAACCTACAGTTCAGCATAAAGCCCAAAACTTACATCTCTCTAATAATAAAATACATTTAACACACATCTATGCATAGCAGCATAGCCACAATCATTTACAATACAGAAAAGAAAGCTTTAACAACACTATCATTTCTTACCCTGTATGTATATATCTCTCTAGACATACATACATACATACATACAGTGGCAAGAAATGATATGCATAAAAAAAAATGAAGACATGAAAAAGCAAAAAAAAACACATTAACATTAAATACATTTCTTTATTTAACTTACCATTACTTGCCCGCACCGACTCCCGTTCAGCAACATATCGCTATACAGTGAGAAAAACATGGCTTGTGTGCCCTACTTATAGTCTCGGCGTTAAGTCAATCTAGTGATTTTACAACCTTTCACATTAAATGAAATTGCAATGCACATCAATTTAATATATGTTGAATCGTCTGTGCATCCTGCCCGAGCCACAAACTTTTTTTCCGCAACTAAAAAAAAAGTCAAATTTTGCATGCTTTGTGACTTCATGCGATAGGTTCACACATCTCCACTCATTGAACAAGAAAACAAAGGGAAGAATAGCCGGGACAAGGACAAAATAACATTGGTTGCCAATAATGATGCTGCTTACCACTGTTTTGCTGGTAGCAAGAGCTACACATTTCAGACTCAGGCTGAGTCCCCAGTCAGCACTGTGGCACGCGCGCCCGGCGGGGGGGGCGGCGCATGCACAGCGCTGCACCGCGATCTGCGGTCTGGGGGGAGAGGGAAGGTTTGCGACGGGAGGGGGCGTGGCTGTGGGTTTGCGGGGCGTGGCCATGACGTCCCGCGACTGGTTCGCCCTCATTGGCTGAACCGCCGGCGGGGGCATGGCCACGCCTCCGTCGCGAATGCCAAACTCAAATTCCTCTGCCTGCCTGAAAACCTGTCGCGCACCGCTGAGGAAAGGTGCGCGACAAGGTAGGAACTAGGACTGGAGTAACTGGGGGGGGGGGCGGGGCTTGATCGTACAGCGCACGCCGAGGCGTGCGCTGTAGTAGTTAGTGGGACCGCAGCCTTAGGCTACGTCCATAGAAGGGGGAGCCGTGCTGAGCAGCGCTGACGCTGAGGCTCGCCTGCTCGTCAGGAGTGATTCCATGGACTGGCTGGCGAGCCAGCATGTGCGATCGGGGGGCGGGGGGTGACTTCGCCGGGCCAATAGCCCGCGAAGCGCAGACATCAACGCATCGACGCCATGATGCTG
This sequence comes from Ascaphus truei, assembly GCF_040206685.1. Taxonomy (NCBI): domain Eukaryota; kingdom Metazoa; phylum Chordata; class Amphibia; order Anura; family Ascaphidae; genus Ascaphus; species Ascaphus truei. The sequence continues at coordinate 385,799,720 of NC_134484.1, read as the reverse complement.
CTTCATGCTGATTGGGTGTTTTCAGCCGACAGCGCGCTGAGAAACAAGCTCTGCTGTCGGCTGAAAATCTCAGCACCTCAGCACGCCTGCGGACGCTCACGGGAGCCCCCTCTAAAGACATCCTGATTGAGGATGACGGGCTCCTCGCGGAGCGTCAGCACGGCTCAGCACGGCTCCCCCATCTATGGACGTAGCCTTAGACGTTTTCAGTTTATAAAGTTTAAAACATGTTGGGAAAATGAGTGGCTGCTGTGCTCTTTAACAGCAAGAAATACTCACTGTGAATGTTTTCTCAGTTGACATTAATATGACACGTTCGCCAATAGATCCAGTGGTCCTCTTGTAAGTGTAAAAGTGGAGTCAATCTTCCTCGTCATTAAAGCAGCAGTCAAAGATGCCGGTTATTTTTTCATTTATTTTTTCCCCCTTTAATATGTGAATCAATACAATCCACACAATGATAAGTAATTAGCCAAGTTGCCGATCAATCCATTCTCCTTGGATCGATCAGCGAAGATTCGGCTAGGGGGTTCACTAAATGGCTGCAGGAGTATTTTGCAGTCAGTGGAATACATTTGCATATATGACAAAGTTCTGTTGGAAAGATCATGTGACCCAGCAGTCACTAGATACAATTGGTGCACTGCTAGATAGAGGACAGGGCTCAAAAAGGGGTGTGCCAGAGCCTGTTTCAGAAGAGGAAGGCGATGTGACTTTTTAAATGGTTGCTATAGAAACAAAAAATGCTTGTAACATTATAATACATTAACAATGTCATTGCAGAGTTGTATTTAAGAAAAAAAATGCTACAAGTATTTTCTCATAGTCAGAACTGATTCATTAAAAAAAACCCACAAGTGTAGGATATTGCTTGATTTGCAGCTTTAAAGAACATACTCTACAGAAAATGTATAAGTTACATTCAGTCGTGAAAATCATATTAGTGTGGCTGTAATGACTAATACTTACTGAAAATTGTTTGTCCATAGATATATAATATCTCAAGAAGTGTATGTATGCACTCTATTGAATAATAATATTATATAATATAATAATACATAAATAGGATTTTTAATGGTTATAACGAAAGTGCTGTTTTTGCATATGCAATGTCTCAATTGAGGGTTTGATAACCCAAGCCCAAAAATCTAATTTGGTATTACAAAACTTTCACATATGTTATCTCTAGGTTGCATTGTCTCATTCTTACTACAAATCTGGTGATCATGATCATATCACGTTTAATGATTTACAGATGTAGCAAGACTTACTGTCCTCTGCGCTGCGGTCGAATAAGCAAAATGCGATGCGATCGAGCTGCAGGGGGTCCATGCGTGCGAATAGAATAGCCTCAGCGTTAATCCTCAGGTGCTCTGACCACTGTGGTCGCGTGACCGCGGTTGGCAGCGGCACCGAAGACTATTATTCTTGCTATGTTCATTTTGTGATCTTGTTTGCAGCATTTTACATTTGCTGTTAACCCATTGGCTGCCAGAGGGGCCTGCAACGCATTGCATGGAAATGTGTAATTACTCGCTTATGCTTGCTGCCTTACAAAACATGTATGTACTGATATAATGCATGTTAATAGATATACTGTACTATTTTTTATTTACAAAATGTTTTACCAGGAAGTAATACATTGAGAGTTATTTCTCGTTTTCAAGTATGTCCTGGGCATAGAGTTATGATGACAGATAATACATGGTTACAATACATAGCTACATAAGTGAACCGGGTATACATTATATACAAGACATTGCATGCACAGTAAGATATAATATATATTATAGGCATATTGTGATACCCATACCACGTTGCGTTCTCTTTCAGTCTCAGATTAAGGCCGGAAACATTGTATTTCTCTATACAGGGGTTTATTTGCAGAGATAAATCATACACCAACAGGCCCACTGTCCCTTTAAGTCAAAAAGAAAACATAAAATAAATACCTATTCCCATTAGGGAAAATAACTCAACTTTGCTTCAGCCCTATCCAACGACAGCTGGCCAACTATACTGGTTCCCAGTTTAAAACATGCCCGGGCATATTCACCCCACATGAACAGTCTTAAGCACACAGCAATAAAGGGTTTTGCTTATCTGTTGATCCATTGGAGCAAATGTCCCCGCTTCAGCACAGCCTAGTGTCCTTGCTTCCTAGGGGAACACGGCCCCACGTGAGCTCAGAGAAACTCTCCTCTGTAAATGCCAAGGACAGGACATCCTTGCTTCAGCACGGTTACTCGTCCTTCCTTCTTCCTGGGATTACCAACACAGCAGGCTAGCGTGCCTGAGGGTCTGTGCCAGCTTTCGCAGCTACGGATAACTCTTATCTGAGGGAAAACAGCCAGTCTCTCCCCTGTGCAAGGTACTTCCTGCCTTTTTACACCTTCACTCAGGAGTGCTGTCTTAATTGGTACCAGGTGCAGCAAACTCACAGAGAGAAATTTAACCTCCTGCACACTGGAACCTATCCACTCTGCTAGCTCTTTAGTCCATAAGGACAGTCACTCTGTCACAATATGTATTAGATTAAAATGTTAGACAGCTTTGGTTTTGAAAGAACTTAGACTGATGGTGGCTGTGAGAGTCTCCGGTAGATTGTTCCAGTTTTGGGGTGAGCGGTAAGAGAAGGAAGAGCGGCTGGATACTTTGTTGAACCTTGGGACCATGAACAGTCTTTTGGAGTCAGATCTCAGATCATAAGTGCTGCATGTGGTAGAGTGAGGAGCTTGTTCAGATAGACGGGTAGCTTGCCCAGAAAGAATTTGAAGGCAAGACAGGAAAGATGAACTTTGCGCCTAGACTCAAGTGATGACCAATCTAGTTCTTTGAGCATTTCACAGTGATGAAATTGCATTGTAGTTGCATTGGAGAACAAAACAGCATATTGAATTGTTTAGAGTGTCAAGTTTGCTAAGGTGGGTTTGGGGTGCCGAGCCATATACTATGTAACCATAGTCGATAATTGGCATTAGCATCTGCTGTGCAATACACTTTCTGACCAGCAGACGTAGCGAGGATTTGTTTCTGCAAATAACACCTAGTTTGGCATAGGTTTTGAATGTCAAGGTGTCAATGTGCATCCTGAATGTTAAATAGGAGTCAAACCATATGCCCAAGTATTTAAAACTAGTAACAGGGGTTAGGGTGGTTTTAGAGTTGGTTCTGATATGGAGCTCAGTCATTAGAAGCTTTAGAAATGTAGCCTTGGTCCCAAATACCATTGTTAGTCTTGTCAGTGTTTAAAAACAGTTTGTTTTGGGAAATCCAATTTTCAAGTCTCAAAAAGTCAGATTGACGTATGTGTTCAAGGTCGGAGAGGCTATGGCTGTGTGCATATAAGATTGTATCATCTGCAGACATGTGTATTGAGGCTCCCTTACAAACTGTAGGAAGATCATTGATGAAGAGTAGGGGCCCCAGAACAGAGCCTTGAGGGACACCACAGGAGATATCCAAGGGGTTGGAGTTAGAGCCTGAGATGGACACATGTTGGGATGTACCCGATTTATAGATTTGTGCTCAGGTCTTCATTTATTCTAAATCCAGATGAGTCAGATTCATTTGTAATAATAATATCAGATTTTAGATATATTTACACTTTGATATTATATGTGCTTCTATTGTAGGTATACTGTTCTAAATTTTACTACATATGCAAAGTATGAAAATGGATATTGTTGTTATTAACAGCACATGTACTTTAATTAGTGTGTTAAAGAATGATCCACTACTTTTATAAACACTGTCACTTTGGGAGCTGTTTAGAAATGTCTCAAGGAAACAAAAGCAGCAGCTTATCAAAAAAATCCATTATGAGCAATGTCATATTTGTCCTTGATAAATGTGGAGCTACAGTATTTTTTGGAACAAGTTTTGCAGCAAGAAGACTTTGAAATATGAACCCTTTTACTACTGTTTGATTGTTTGCATACAGCATTATAGCTAGCAATAACAATAAAACAATATACTGTAGTATTATTGCGACTATACTTGCATTGCTATTATCTTATGACAATGATTATTATAGTTGTATATGGGACTCTTTATGAAAGTCGTGGGGCTGCACAATCAGGGCATTTACATTATACACACAGTTGTGTGAAAAAGAAAGTGCATCCTCTTTGAATTCTATGGTTTTACATATCAGGACATAATAACAATCCTCTGTTCCTTAGCAGGTCTAAAAATTAGGTAAATACAACCTCAGATGAACAACAACACATGACATATTACACTGTGTCATGATTTATTTAACAAAAATAAAACTAAAATGGAGAAGCCATGTGTTAAAAACTAAGTACACCCTTACTGCTTCCATAGGAATAAAGATGCTAAGTAGCAGACAGGTGATGCTAATCAAATGCCCTTGATTAATTGATCATCAGCAAGTGTGACCACCTCTATAAAAGCCGGTTTTAGCTGTTTGCTGCTCTGGAGCATTCAGGTGTGTGTTAACACAATGCCGAGGAGGAAAGACACCAGCAATGATCTTAGAGAAGCAATTGTCGCTGCCCATCAATCTGGGAAGGGTTATAAGGCCATTTCCAAACAATTTAAAGTCCATCATTCTACAGTGAGAAAGATTATTCAAAAGTGGAAAACATTCAAGACAGTTGCCAATCTTCCCAGGAGTGGTCTTCCCAGCAAATTCACCCCAAGGTCAGACCGTCCAATGCTCAGAGAAATTGCAAAAAAAAACCAAGAGTTACATCTCAGACTCTACAGGTGTCAGTTCGCATGTTAAATGTTAAAGTTCATGACAGTACAATTAGAAAAAGACTGAACAAATATGGTTTGTTTGGAAGGGTTGCCAGGAGAAAGCCTCTTCTCTAAAAAGAACATGGCAGCACGGCTTAGGTTTGCAAAGTTGCATCTGAACAAACCACAAGACTTCTGGAACAATGTCCTTTGGACAGACGAGACCAAAGTGGAGATGTTTGGCCATAATGCACAGCGCCATGTTTGGCGAAAACCAAACACAGCATATCAGCACAAACACCTCATACCAACTGTCAAGCACGGTGGTGGGGGGGGTGATGATTTAGGCTTGTTGTGCAGCCATAGGACCTGGGAACCTTGTAGTCATTGAGTCGACAATGAACTCCTCTGTATACCAAAGTATTCTAGAGTCAAATGTGGGGCCATCTGTCTGACAGCTAAAGCTTGGCCGAAATTGGGTCATGCAACAGGACAATGATCCCAAGCACACCAGCAAATCTACAACAGAATGGCTGAAAAAGAAAAGAATCAAGGTGTTGCAATGGCCCAGTCAAAGTCCAGACCTCAACCCGATTGCAATGCTGTGGCTGGACCTTAAGAGAGCTGTGCATAAACAAATGCCCACAAACCTCAATGAACTGAAGCAACGTTGTAAAGAAGAGTGGGCCAAAATTCCTCCACAACGATGTGAGAGACTGATAAAGTCATACAGAAAACGATTACTTCAAATTATTGCTGCTAAAGGTTGTTCTACAAGCTATTGAATCATAAGGTATACTTAGTTTTTCACACATGGCTTCTCCATTTTGGCTTTATTTTTGTTCAATAATGACATGATGTCATAAGTCATGTGTAGTTGTTCATCTGAGGTTGTATTTACCTAATTTTAAGACCTACTAAGGAACAGATGATTGTTATTATGTCCTGATATGTAAAACCATAGAATTCAAAGAGGGTTTACGTTCTTTTTCACACAACTGTATATATATATATATATTATTAGCTGTCATAGCGAGAGGAAAACGTAAAGCTTTGAGCGTGATGCGCGCGCCCCGCATGGCGGACAGTTCCTGGAGTGGTGAGAGCACAAGCGGCAGGTGAAGCAAGAGGAGCGGGACCTCCGGCAGCAGAGGAAGGTAAGCGGGGAGCGCGCCGATACTAATTCACTCACTTATCCTGTCCCACCTTGACTATTGCAAACTTCTCCTTGTTGGCATTTCCCTTGGTTGCCTATCCGAACTTGAATCCATCAAAATGCTGCTGCCAAACTCATCTACCTCACTCACCGCTCCACCTCTGCTGCTCCAACATGCAAATCTTTACACTGGATCCCATATCCTCTAGAATAAAATGTAAAATCCTAGTCCTGACATACAAATCTCTCACTGCTCACCGCCCCCCCCCACCACTCCATCTCCCTTACATCTCAGTCCTCCGTTCTGCCCACGTCATTCGCCTTTCCTCCTGATTTATTACTACCTCTCACTCTCACTTACCCCACTCCTCCCGTGCTACCCTCTCCCTCTGGAATACCCTGCCACGTACCATCACAGACTCTTTCCCAGCTTTCAAAAACTTTATAAAGACTCACATTTTCAAGGAAACATATCTGGCATACTCCTAACATCCACCCACTAACCCTATTGGTACTAGCTGTGTGGTTGGAGCAAACTCCATGCATTCTAATACCTCCTAAAATCCTCACCCCCAAAAATGTAATAGATCCAGAGGTGCAGTTGGACCATACCCCATCCATCCCCCACTTTACCTTTTTGTTTCAACATTGCCCCTTATTCCCTCTAGATTGTAAACTCTCAGGAGCAGAGCCCTCATTACATTCTGTATCTGTTTGCGCTTGTCTGTCCTTACTTGTATGTCAGGCTGAGTCCCTGGTGGCCGCTGCTGCTCACGCTACGGCGTGCGCGCCACATACCAGAGCACAGCCCTCTATGGGCCAGGCCCCAGTCACCGTGTGTGCGTAAAGCGCGATGACGCGATCGCTGGAAGGGAAGACAAGGATTTTCTCTTCCCTGCAGCGGCGCGGTCACATGGCTGACTAGCAATCAATGGTTGTGTAGATAGTGTAGACCGTCACGGCCGCACTGTCCGTCATGGCCACGCCCCCCGCGCATCTGATCGTTACCCCTAGAACGCAGATCGCGGCTTTTACCAGTTCAAGCTCCGCTAGGCGCTCTGACGCACGTGCAGCCGTGGCCACTGGGGATTCAGCCTCATTCAGTTTGTCATTGACGTCACTCTGTACCCCCCGTAGTACCGCGCTGCGGAATATGTTGGCGCTTTACAAATAAAGGCTAATAATAAAAGAAAAAAAGTAAATATTTTGTTTCCTTTGATACATATTGCATTGTATTTTTTGCAGCGTCCTTTGATGTCTAGGCTATAATTGATGCTAACAACGCTGGCGACTCCAGACACATAGAAAATTAGTGCGTTATTATGTCTGTATGGGGTATGACGAATCGGGCAAACTCTGCCCAAAACAAAGATGGCCGATGCGCACTCCATTCTCCCCCCCGGTTAGTCTGACGTCGCAGGCCGTGCGTGGATGCGCTAGGCGTGGGAGGGGCCGGAGGAGGAAGGAGCCTGGAGAGGCAGCGAGCCTGACACACAGAGAGTGTAACTTGTGTCGGGACGGCTCCCCATCCGGCTGTTACAGAGAGAGCGTGACAGTCCGGGAGAGGAGACTCAGAGAGGCACAGTTATTAGAGAGACAGGGGGGAGCGTTCCGACAGAGACAGTCCGAGGAGGAAGCAGGCGGGAGAGTGGACGTTTTGACATGTGTGAGTGCCGCGGCGTGGGAGGATCTGAGACACGGAGACAGCTCGAGGAGGTGCGGGGTGAGACAGCCTGAGTGGGAGGATTAGTGAGGGAGGAGGAGAGATAAGTGTGGGAGGGAGGAGGCAGTGAGCAGTAAACAAGGAGACTGTCTTGAGTGAGAGACCCTGAGCGGGGCCACAGCAACACCGTCTCCACCACCCCACGGTCTCCTCCGCCACACTGTCTCCTCCACCACACTGTGACCCCTGCACCGCCACCGAGGCCTGACCACAGCCCGGAGATCACCCCGCGTCCAGAGGATCTGCTGTCACCCGGCAAGGACTACCCGCTGCACTCCAATACATGCAAGGAAACCCCCCGCTTCCACCTCTCCTCCTCCTGCAGCTGCTGCTAGATCCGTTCCGTGCAGCGGCGTGTAGATCCCCCACACCGAAGGCTCTACGTCTTCCCGCAGGGATCCTCTTCAGGGATACACGCCACGGTAACACTTGTGGATCACCGACCGCTGCTCTTGTGGGTGGGTGGAAGGGGGCGTTGGAGAACACTTTTAGGCTGCAGTGGATCACACTTCCAGGCTGCAGTGGATCACACTTCCAGGCTGCAGTGGATCACCCCAGAAAACAAATCACTTCTCACCTTCAAAGAAACTTGCAGATCTCTCTTCCCTCCCCCCTCCTAACATCTCATCCAAACCACTGCAAGATATCCCCCTGCTTGTAACTTCACCCAGCACACTAACTTTACGCAGGGCATTTCTTGCTTTGTGGGTTTGTATTGGGGTCCAAACCCAACCATCTCTTTCTTGGGTTGTCTTTGAGCTGTAAAAAACAAACAATAAACCCTTTGGCCTGGGCGGGCAGGAAAGCAAACCCATTAAATATTTAGCCTGTGATCCCCTGGCGTCAGTCTGCGCTGGAGAAGAGCAGCAGTATGAACAACAACATCATGTATGCCAGCAGAAAGAGGCGAAAACCCGTCCAGAAATCGTAAGCCACCTTCTTTCTCTCTTATTTTGCTTACTTTTGTCATCTTTTCCAGAATGGGGCAAGTTGCGTAACCGCTTTGCTGCCCGAGAGGCCTGCAACGCATTGCCAATATGGGGCTTTAATACAATCTGAACCTGTTGGGACATAGCTCATTGGATCTCATTGAATAGGTATTTTATGCTATGTTTTAGAAGTTAAGGACAACTGGAGAAACAGCATTTGCAGAGTGGTGTTGTAAGGGAAACATAACATTGGTGTTGCCTGGGTTTGCAAAAGAAACAGTTACTTGGTACCATACTGTTTAACATTTCGAAACAATTTTCAAGGAGGTCTGGTAGGAAAATGCAGATGTCTTTATCTGCTGTGGACTTGTATTGGGTTGAAGGAATTTTTGAGGGGAATTTTTTTTTTTTTTAAAGTTTTTTATTTCAGCATTTCAAGAGGGAGTGTCCCATATAAAGAGTAGGGTGGGTTGTCCTGTGTGCTTTGTACCCCCTAGTTTTCTAACACTGGGATCACTGGATTTTCCTGTGATCCTTTGTAAAAATGTGTATGGAATAAGCTATGTTCATATAGCCAACTAAAATAGAGGACTGCTGATAGGGTTTGCATAACAAGATTGAGCAGTCTTCACACAGTTGGAAATGTGATATCACAGCCATCATGTTGCAAGTGAAGCCATTTTGGTACACCAACTTGTACATATTTTATACTACACTTTATTTATTTTTTTTGGGGGGGGGGGGAAGAGAGGAACAATAACCTAAATCATTTCCCATAGAGTACATTTTAGTGTTAATAGTCCAATATGCACTGTTAATGGATTGCTATATACCATGTATAAGGGTTTGGGATTTTAGTGAAGTCTCTTGGAGCTTCGCTCATGTAAAGAACAAGGTGGCTGCATGTACTTGTCTTATTATATAATACATGCTGGTCGATTAATTCATGTTAAGATAACTATTACATATTAAAGGAAGAAAACATAGAGCTACACTTTAATATGGATAGGAAAAGGTCACCTTATTTGTAGCTTTTTGTTACAATTACTATTTTTTTCCCCTTCCAGAGTACTGCGTTTAGCATTGTAATGCAAATCCCACAGGGAAAACCACACAGACACTGCATAATGAATGATTACGAGATAAATGTATTGCATATTACTGGATACAAAATCAATATTAATTCATATTGTGTTTTTATCATTTTTGTTCTTTTAGACATTGATGGCCTTTGGTGTATTAGACGAGGATGCTTGATCCCTTAGTATCTTGTGAATTTACTGTACTCTGCTCCACCCCTTGTTTATAGATTGTCTCCCGCTTCTCTCTCCTATCCACACTAATACTACTAACCTCCACCATTCAGTCACCCAGTTTTCCGTGTTTAGTTTTACAGTTGAAATTGAATTTCGATCAAGGGTCCCTTTTTAAGCTCCTAACCACTCTCTCCATCCATCAAATCTATTCTTTTTGTAGAAACTAATTTTTCCTGTTACATGTCTGTCAAATGAGCCCACTTTATCAATCTCCAATGGTTCTAGTCTTCCTCTCCCTGATTCTTTCGGTGCACTAGAGATGACTATTAGAAACAGAAGCGCAATAAAGTTACGAAATGGTTCTATAAACAACTGCATGAATATTCTGTCTAGATATTAGAGCTGACATCCATCACCGCCTCCGATTTCCTACCACTAAAATGGTGCAAAACCTCTAAGCTTCTTAGAAAGACACAGTTAAAAAATACATGGCAAGTATGATTTTGGATGTGATTACTGCCTTAATTGTACAAACAGCAGTTTGACTAAAGTATCCTGCCAAGTTTCACTCTACTGAAACGACCAAAGCAAGAGTGGCCTTGTCAAATGTGGCAGGCAGCTTGATAGTGTGCTCCAGTTAGGAAGCTGGTGACTTAAAAAAACAATAGCATAAGGTAGGGGACATGGAAAGCGTCATTCACAATGCTGGTGATGCTGCCGACATTGTAAACTTCAAGTGACCTCCACTCTGCAGACCGTTGCGTGAAGCCTTCAGTTTATGCAATGTCCCCAATATCTTCTAACTACGCCACTGTAATAACCAGCTGCGGTGGGTGTTTGTGTTGTCACTTGTTGGGTGATAGGACTAGTCATTGGAAGTTTTCCGTCCTAATGTTTAACAGGGATGGCCAACTCCACTGGCTTAGTAGTTGGTTGATGAGCCACCTGTGCTGAAGCAGGGGTATTCTTAAAACATGACATGTTGGTGGCCCTGGAGTTGGCCACCCCTGGTTTAGAGAGCGGATAGTTTTGTTGATCTCTGAACCTCAAATAGGTTAGGTTAGGTAAGACCTTTTTTAGCTGGTTATTCAGTATCCTGTTGTAATCGCCATAATGTTTTGCTTCAGCATATTTATTATTGGACAAGGTTCCCATGAATGCATCTTTAAAATGCTGTAATTGCTTCACTGGATTATCTATCTCTGTGACCAAAAAAAAAACTAAAAAAAAAAGGGGGGACATTTTTTACAATTGTTAAAAATAAAATAAATACAAATAAAATAAAAAAAACCTGGTGGGGAAAAAAATGTATTTCCTCCCCTGTAAACAGTTTGTGCCAGAGGGACGACAAAAGTGTTAAAGAAGTATTTTAGTACTAGAGATCGAATCAGGCATGTATAAATAAACTATTAGACATTTAATATTTTCATAAGTTTTACTTTGAAGGTTTTTTTACAGTCTACCCCTACATTTCTTAAAGATAAGGTGGTTTGTGAGCCCTTGAATCTACTTGCACTGTGTTCTTGTAATTGTGGTGCAATAAATCCAGGACACAAAATATCTGATTAAAAATGAAGAAAATATACATTTTTACCAGGTCACAAATATTTAATCACCCGAAAAGTGTTATAGTTACTTAAGACCATTATTGTAACAAACAGTTAACCGTGTATATACTATTAAAAATAAATATGTTGCTGAAAGTATGACTCTGAATTTGTTTTTCTATCAAATATCAGATATGAACTTGTTTTGAGGTGCTGTGATTGATGTATTTTTGTTTTATGTTGCAAAATAATAATATACCCTAATGTACATTGCAGTGTTTAGTAGGATACATTATTTCGTCAGCTTCATGTGCATACATGCAGCATTGTTGATTATGATTTGTGTTAACATTAACTTATCTATGGATATGATTTATCTTGTTGTATCTGAAGATGCAATTACTGTTGCAGGTCTTGGTCTTAATGCTTTTGTTGGGCACAATATACTGGCTTTCACGTTAACTCTGTTTCTTGCATGTTTTTTTGTTTAAAAACCTAACCTGCCTTTAATTATTGAAGAGCGATTTTGTAGTCTTCTTTGTGCCAGTTATAATAATCCTCTTTCATTGTTATCTAGAGCAGCAGTTTCTCTGCTCCTACAAATGTACAGATTTGAGTGAATTGTGCCATGAATTGCTGCAAATTTGAGACTCCGTCGCTGTTTCATAATCTCTGTTTAATGAAAGGTTCCAGGCATGGACGTTCTGAAGGAACACTTTGAGAATACCTGGGGCCCTCAATCCCTCCTTCTCTCTATCCTGTGGCAATGACCAATAAGTGAGCCGCTCTTGCAACTTTCCTAAGGCAGACAAGTATGTGATCCAATGCAGTTATGGTGGGCAGAAAGCCAAAAAATGATGTCTGAGGATTCGGGGATCAGCTTTGGTCTTTATTTAGCAAGATCTTTTGGAATTGTAACTGCATAGCGATACATATCACTGCTCTACATTGCAGCATGTTAATTTCCTAGTGGGTGGCGAGTACTTTCGACTGTTCCTTTGCCCATATATGAAAAGCTGCTTTGCATCAGTTTATAGGCCCTCCTGCTGCTTGTCCTTTTCCATACCAGTTTGTGTTATCTCTATATAGTGCTTTGACATTGTACATGACATCAGTTATTCTGAACTCTGTCAATGCCAAGGTCTTTTGTATGTTCAGTAAGCATGTGCTGGTCTTTGTAATTACCCATGAAATGGAAGTGTCCAAGCAAAGTGAAATGTGTGGAAATAATGCAGCAGGAATTTCAGAATAGATAGATATATTTAGGCAGATGGACTTGTGTCTTTAATGCAGAGGCAAGCAAAATAGTAAGTCTGTGAAAGAGGACAACATTACATCTGGAAATGAGCAGCGTAAAGGAAGATATCTCCTAGCATAGACCAGACTAAGAGAGAATCATTTTAAAGTAATCGTAACAAGGAATATATTTTCTTCAGATTTTTTTTTCCCCCTTTAATTTTAATTTCATTTCTAGATATAGGATGTAAAATGTCATGTCCTTTTTATATAGAAAGTTGTAAAATAAAACAACAAAATGTGAAGTCTAAGAAAACAGCATGGTGTTTATGGGAATGGGAATCTTCAAGGTGGTTCTTGTTAATCAGATATGCTGAGATGTTAAATATTTCATGTTTTAAAGCTGAGGGCACTGCATAAATAGCCCAGCACATGTTCTGGTGTATGGTAGCTGACGTAGAAAAGTGCATAATTAAAAGATGTCTTTTTTTTTCTCAAAGCTTATGAGCGTTTTAAAAATAGTGAAAACAGCACATTTTCTGATTGAGTTGGGTTGCTGCATTTTTTTAACTTAGAAAAATGGCTATGCCACAAATGTTATCAGAACTTTTTTTTTTAATGAGAACATTTATTAATTTCTGCAGGATATACATCCAAATAAATATAGTAAGAAATGGCTTATTTGTATATGCTGTACACTGTTCTATAGGGTTAAAGTCAACTATTAAAATTTGCCTGAAAGAGCGAAGAGCCCTGTAAAGGTGGAAAGCATGTACACTGTAAACCATTGTTGGTCCAATAAAAGGTATCGTACTATAATTTGTTCCCCAATTGCCTTTATTTTTCACTTACAATAAGAAACCAATATGGTAAAGTTGTTTTTTTTTTAATTTTTTTATATTTTTAGTTGCCTAAAAATTCAGCTGAGTAATATATTTAAGGGATGTTCCTACCTAGGTATCAGCGTAAACAAACAGTGATAACTTAAATGTAGTTGCTGAGAGCCTTTTATTAATTTAGTAATCTATACCATTTGTTAGTGTTTTTATACTTTAAGCTTTGGCATGTTTCAAAGCTGCAATCCTCCCCAGAAGACTGAGTTTATCCTATAATGTTCACATTTTGCCCGCTGAGCATGTCGTGCACTTTTTTTTTTTTGACTTGTTGAAAGGTTACCATGGTAACCTTTAAACTGCTCTGGGGAAAGCTCTATTTTAACTTCCCGGACACTTCAAATTTCAAACGCTTATTTCAACATCATCATTCTTCACTTTTTTCCTTTGTTCTTTTTGGAAAGCTAGATCAACGAGTCAGTAATTGTAAATGCTTTGGGGGAGTATAAATTCACCCATAAAAGTAGGTGTTTCAAAAACAATAAATATCTCGGAGATTCATAGTCACTTGTAAGCCTATGCAATACTGTAAATTGTTTAATTGGTTCAAACATAGACAGGTAATGGGGTCAGTGTTACTAACGCTCTCTTTAATACAATAGGCATTGGATTAGACATAAAACATGAGGGCTGGTTAATAACAAGCTGGCAAATCGGCAGTGTGTTACAGTAAAGTGACACACTGAATACTCATTTGCATGTCATTACCCAGAATCCTTGGCTGCAGCGGAAACATTGTATGCTAAGAGATAATGAGGAGAAAGCAGAGTTGCAGACCTGTCTGAGACACGTGAATGTCCTGACAACTGGTATTTTTATTTGCAGTGAAGTGAAAGCTTTCATCTATGTCATGTCTTTTTCTACCCTTTTCCATGGCTTGAAAATATTTTAATAGCTTTCCAAATTAGATTGCTGAACAAATTCTCAACGTAACTCTCAATGTATTATTTCCTGGTAAAACATTTTATAAATAAATACATTTCTTTTTCTTCTGTCCATGTAATTCAAAATCTGGGTCATTATTGTGTTTTCAGTTTCTCTTTGACTTGTAGTATGTTTATGTTAAAGAAAACAACAAAGAGGTCAGAAGTCTAGATCAACAATTTACCTGTGTATGCAACCGTTTACAAGCCGTTATCTCAAGAGAGATTAGGTGGGGATCATAAAACACTCCAAAGCATTTGGCTATTATGGAGACATAAACAATTCTAAAGATATCTTAAAAATATATATTTGTTTGGTTATTTTTTTTTAAATGTGTGAATCATCCATATGTGACCTAATAATGAGTTAACCCTGTATACACCAAATAGGATTTCCTGGATGTTTTTGTCCGAAAATTCCAATGGACGTCAATGGGGCTTTTCCCACAAAACAGCCTGAATGGTCGCTTTGGCGTGAAGAGCACACAGCGCTAAATGTGTTAATGCCGTTAGTTCACTTATGTTCAAGGAGGGACTGCTCCTTTAGGATTATTATATTAATACTTTTTGGGTTGGAGGTACTGTTGGTTTAATTAACATTTTTGCTGCCTAAGGGTTAACTGGCACTGTACTTGTGCTTGTTAAAAATGAGTAATACAATATAAAAATAAAATATGGGTTCTTTTCTGTGCATTATTGGCCCTTTTTGACAACGAACATGGTTATATGGATCTCATTTGGACTCGTTCAGGAACCAGAAATGTGTTCCTGCAGCACTGCATCTAGTCAAGTTCAAAACACGACAGTATGGGGGACATTTGTTACCATGGATAATCTGACGTAATACAATCAGCAGCAAAATGTCAGAATGCCAACACAGACCCAATTCCAAACAAATCCACAATCTGTTTCTGACATAACTTTTAAACTCTGCAAATGGCTTCTAGGTTTGGTGGACAATGGCAGCAGAATTTTCTGATGTCTTGTTTTGCGGATCAAGATTTATCAAAATTGTTTTATATGAGGAACTTTTCCTGATTTACCCCCTTCACTGCCAGATGGGAAGAACTATGCATTACAGAGCAAGAGCCCCTCTAGCAGCAAAGGGTTTAAAAGAGAGATTCTATCCCCAGGCATAAGATACGTTTGGGAACAGCAGAAACTTTGTGTCACAGACTTGTTCCTCTTTTTATAATCCAATTCAAACTTGTTTTATATATATTTTATGTTCCTCAACGTGTTAATCCTTGCTCCTTCAGATAATAAGTCCTTTGTGGACAAAAAATAAATAAGTCATGTTGCTTCTCGTCCCATGAAACTCGAACTTGTCCTAATCTGCTTTAATGCAACTTAAGAGACAGAAGCAGTTTCCTTATCCTTCTAAGAATGTATTGTGTGTTTATGAACGTCTACAATACCATGTCTGTCAAGGTTAAGAAGCTATTACCCTTGACATACATATGGTAGTAGTTGGGTGTCCTCTTGGTTAATAGTAGAATTGTGGTACCATAATACACCACACATTCTTATCTGAACTTGTCCTCTTTGCAATTCATCATTTTTTATTCTCCCATGCATATCCTTGTTTACTGTAGGAAACTCTTAATAGATTCTCTTAATAGAGAATCTGATACTAAGTCACATAACTGCAGATTTTTTTTATGCAGCTGTGTAGCTTTTACAATGTACCAGAACCACCTGCAAAAATTCTTGTATCTTGTGGTTCATATTTTCTATATCATTTTCTTGCAATTTAACAATGAGAACAAATCTGTATTGATCTGATATATATATTTTTTGTATTTTTTTAAATGTATATAGATTTTATTTCATCAATGGGATTCTACACGTAGTACTGCATATCATTTCCTGCCTAGAATACTGTATGTCCAGTAAGCTAGCTAGAGACATGGTGCATTTTATTTAATTTAATTACATGATTTCTTGAGATATTTGATTAGCTTTTGTGATGTTGAATTCCTGAAATTTTTTTTATACACGTTCATTTTTAGGGAACTAGTTAAATATTTTTCCCTTTTTTTTTTACACTTTATTTTAACTTTTAGTTATTTTTTGTCTCTGGACCATTTCAATGAGCGTGAGCTTTGTTTTTTTTTAAATTCCTACTTCCAATTTTACAAAAACAGACCAATTCGAGCATCTCAAACCGCAATATAACAAATCAGCCTGGTTTTTATTTAGGAGTAGATTCAGCAGATTAATGAAACTGACATGTTTTTCTGATGAACTGAGCAACAGTAAATGCATTTCTAGTAATGGACAAATAATTGAGCTCTTTAAAAAAAAAATTGTTCCATTACCTTTTTTATTTCATTACCGTAAAACTATGCAGTCAACTAGTCGCATTTTTATTAATATAAATTAGTTTTGCATGTAGATTTAAAAAAATAAATATGTATATATCAATATTATGAACGTATCCTAATTAATTTGCGATCAAAGAACTGAAGTTGTCGAGATATTGAGCCTTCATAGTTTGTTTCCCCGATTCATCCCATTCCATTACTTATAATGTATAGTAGTTTTATGTTTTACTGTATGTAGCCAAAGGGAAACAGGGGCACTTCATAACAATGTGTTTTATATGTTTCTGTTACAAGCAAAGGGATAAATGATGACATTGAGTTATCCCACGTGTGAATCACTTAAGCTTAATTGATGATTGTATTATTTTCTGCAGGCACACCGTTTACATAAAGATATATGTATTTTATTGAAACAAAAGCGTGTTATGGGGGCGTTTCAAGTGTGTATCCCATAATCCTTCTAGCATTTCAAAATGTAAGAGTAAGCCTCACAGGTGTCGTCATTACTTTATATACGCACTTTCTTCATGAAAACGTTCTGTTTTGTTGTATTTTCTTTTGCTTTTATACCAGTTGACTACAATATTTGTTTTGATGGGCATTATTTTATGTTGGCAGCTCAGCTTTGTTTAGTCTGCTCCTGAATTCAGCATTAATAATTTACATTAATATAATTCTCTGAATTATTAATCATCTACATTAATCCGTGACATATTTAACTAGTAAAACTGACTTTTTCTTCTTACTGTTTACATAGTAATTTAGTCTGAGGAGGCATTACAGGGGAGTATCTGTTTAAAAGGCTAGAAGGTGTTGACTTTTTTTGTGTGTTGAAGACCCTTTTCAAATGAATCTCCCACCTTTTGTGTATGAGCTTGAATCAGTTCAAGGTGACGTTCCGCCCAGGTTTTCTTCTTTTTCTATGTTTGAAGTCCGGATCTCCAGAGCTAAACTGCAGTAATTTTAGCTCTAGAGACCCCCTGTTTCCTGAGATACTTAGCTCTAAATGTGCCCCCAGTAGCATCCCTGGCTGTGGGGGGTTGAAACCTCCTGCGGCACGCGAGCCAATAGAAAGCCGCAATGTCATCTTTTGGAGCTTCCTATTGGTCTGTGTGATGTGAAGGATTTAAAGGAGCTACAGTATCCCAGCCGTTTTTCCTCCTTCCTTCCTTTTTTTTTTTTTTTTGTTTAACACAGTTTTGAAGCCAAGGATTTCTGGAGCTGCACCCCATTCATTTCTGTTTCGGGGCCCCTGCTTCCAGAGACACCTCCGAAGAAGGTGCTGGTATCTGCCGTTTTTCAGCTTCCTCGTCGCATGAACCAATAGGAAGCCGCACCAGATGGCGTCACGGCTTTCTATTGGCCCTCAGGGCGTGGCAGCTTTGAAAAGCACACAGTGAACCCTTGTGTGTCTACCGGCACCACCTAGAGAGGTACGTATCTCTGGAAACAGGGTATCCCCAGAGACCCCATGCTTCAATCCTGTATTAAGAAAATGAAGAAGGGGGGGAGGGTGGAAATCGGCTTGGTTTGCCTCCAAGATTCCTGAAGCACCTTCAGAGATAAGCATCTCGGGATGGAAGGGATCCTCTGTGCAGAAATGAACACAGTTAAGCTTCAAAAAAAACCCTGCTTCATACCAAAAAAAAAATTGGACTGCTCCTTTAAATTTCTCTTGGGATCTTTATTTTTAGATGAGTGATTTAATTTACAATGAAAAGGTGAATTTCATGTTTTATCTGTCGCAGCAACCTCCCACCGCCCCATAATGAATGAATCTCGGGTTTGAGGGGCACTCAGGGCTGAATCATATTCTCCCGATTTCCGGTGGACCCATTGATTTCTCTCTTCTGGGTTACATTTTTTGAGATGACTAGAATCATGGCTGACATAGCTACTAATAGAAAGTGCTGACCCCGTAGATATTATTTGTCCATCTGGCAAGTATTCTTGCCTTGCTCACAAAAATGTCACTGCTTTGGAACTGGGTGTCAAGGTTATGGGAAATAAATACAGAACTGTTGCCTTTAGCAACTTGTACCACGAACTGTGAATAAGTAAGGATAGAGTTAGTTTTCCTTCCACACCTGAGTGTTTTTTTTTAATAACTGGGGGGGGGGGGTGGAAAGTGTTCTCTATATTTCGGTGAGGAAAAGGGGGTTAACCCCTTTAACTAGTGCTCTAAGGCTCAGGATAAATAGCCTAAATATTCATATAGATTCTTCATATATGAACTGCACCCGGTCAGGCTGGTTTTAATGTAATTCATCAAATACTCCTAGTGTGTTATGGACCAATAAGCGGGAGGAGGAATCGGAGATGCCGGTGATCTCTCTGTAAAGTTTATCCCACGGCAAACATTCAAATCTCTGCACCGCAACTAGCCCTGGTGTCCTACACAGTTGCTGGTGTCTTGCGACCTGAAGGTACTCACAATATTGATGCCGTATAAATACCAGCCTGGATCGGATCACAGAATCGGCGTGCTCCAGCCGAATATCCGGAAATAGATAAAATTGCTGCAGAGGCGTTTCACTGCTGACCGCTAGTAGTTTAGAAAAACCGAGAGAGACATGAGGGCCCTGACAATTTTTTTTTTTTGCCCGGGGTTCCGCAAATGTCTAGCTACGCCACTGGTCCAAACCGTAGATATGTTTGAAATACTTTCATATATACAGTACACCTCAAACTTTGTATTTCTAATGTTTTATTTAGATTTTAGACTCATCACACACTAATTTCAAAATGGTTCCTTAGCCATTTCCCTTGGAGCAGTACTAAAAAAAGTGTGTGTATACCTATAAACGCCGCACATTCGGGTAACAAAATAAGTAGTTTCAGTAGGACTCCTTATGGAAAACGGACATTTTTTTGCACGGGTGCACTTTACATAATGTTTTAAAAAAAAAATCTTTGAGATTTCTTTAAATTTGTTGGAATGCATATTGGGAAGCAAACTCCATGAGTGGGCTACGTGCAGAGCACTAATAACTCATGGGTACATGTTATGTCTGCAGTATATAGGCATTTAGAAACATGTTAATGTCATTATTCCTTTATCTCCAAATAGTTAGTCACCATTTCTAAAACGAATCCGAGATGGTGTTCTAAAAGATTCCACAAGAAAATGTTTTCTCTTATTCATAGTCTATCTGTATAGTATTGCAAGTGTTGCATTTTACCCATGGGTTAATAGTTGTAATTCATGCCAGCCATGTAATGGGTTTACCTTCTGGCACGGAGGAGTCTAATGACATTCCCAGCAGATATTTATAAATGCCATCTATTTAAAAGGGGTTTGACTTGTAAATCAACTGATACTTGTACACTGGCTTCAAAGCAAAGTTATTTTTATCAGCAAGGCAGGGGATGCAAACTTCCTACAACCCTTTAATCGCATCAAAATAAATGAAATAAGCCGCTTGGTATCTGAAGGTGCAGTCCTTGACATTTTGGCAGTAAAGCGAAAGCACAAAACCATCTTGGACCTTTTTTTTTAAAGTGTTTTTTTAAAATATTTTTTTGCAAATTTAGATGATGCTAAATATTGTAGCTTTTGATGCGTGGAAAGCCTTACTTTAGAAGGAAAAACCCGCATTTGCTCTGTAATTAAGGTTGAAATGTTTTTAGATGTTTTGTTGCACAGTAATAACGCCAATGTTTTGAATTTTCTTTGTAAAGTTTTTAAAGCATTTCACTTAAAATCCGTTTTTCATTTTTGTATGACATCAGTGTTTTTTTTCTGATCCTTTTCTTTAAGTAGATGAATGTTAGACGCACATTATTCCATATGGCTAGACATGAAAGTAATTGTATTTAACTACATGTGATGCTATTTGTAGTATCGTTTGATTTTTTTTTTTTTAAAGACTGATTCTCTGAGGGAAGATCCTGTAGCATCAAAATAGACATCATATAAATCATGTAATGGTTTAAAGCTGTAATCCAAGCCGGCAGATTTTTTGGATAATTTTTGTGTGTGGATGTATATCTATATCATTGAAGCAGGGGGTCTCCGGAGCTGAACCTCATTTATTTCAGTTCCGGGGACCCACTGCTTCCGAATTAGGAGCCAGTAGCACCTCTTATTGGCTGCCAGGGTTCCCAATTTGTCCGCTGTTGAAAGTTTTTGCGTCAGCCTGGCCAATAGGAAGCGCAACGTCATCGGTGCGGCTTTCAATTGGTTTGTGTGACGCGGGAGTGTTAAACTTTTAGAGCCCTGCTTGCTAAGCCAGGGCGGCTACCGATATCTACTTTGAAGCCAAGTATCTCTGGAATCAGGGGCCCCCGAACTGAAATGAATGGGATTCAGCTCCGGAAACCCCCTGCTTCACTGATAAAAAAAAAAAAAGTTGCTGTCATGACATCGCGTTGCCATGCGCCGTCACAATGACATCTGCGGCGTCATTTGACGCTGGGATTCCAAAGGAAACGGAGGAGGCGGCCGCCACATGTAAGTGCCTAGGGGCGGCGGATTTTCAAATCCGCTGCTGTGTGCATTTGATATGTTGGTCCATAAAACGGATCACAAATTGACATTTATGAGAAAAGTAAGTTGGGGTTTTATCATCGACTTAAAAATGGTACCTTAGCCATACGTTCTCTTTCCTGGGGAGGGGATGAGCAGTGTGCCGAGTAAGGGAAGATTTAAAAGGCCATCTTCTAAGTCTGGGGGGTTCAACTCCAGTCCTCAAGAGCTACCAACAGGTCAGGTTTTCAGGGTATCCCTGCTTCAGCACAGGTGGTGCAGTCTTCGACTGAGCCACTGATTGAGTCACAGGTGCTGAAGCTTGGATATCCTTAAACCCTGACCTGTTGGAGAGGAGCGGGGTGGGGGTCTTGAGGACTGGAGTTGAGCACCCCTGCTGTAAGTTAACATTTTGGAGACACGACACTGCCAGCATATAATTGGGGAAAAAAGGCCATTCATTTAATATTCATCATTGATGCATGTTTGTTTATTATGTATGTATGTCTTTTTATAGCGCCATTAATGTACATAGCACTTACAAGCAGTAATACATGTGACATAATATAAATTACAAATAACACATAATGGGAATAAGCGCTTCAGTCATAAAAGTAACATTAGGAAAAGGTGTACCTGCCCCGAAGAGCTTACAATCTAATTGGTAAGTAGAAAAGGGGGGTCGGGGGGGAATGGCAGCTTGAAATGCTGCTTTAATGATGCTAAACTTTCTGGTTATTTAGTAACTTTGGGCCATAGTGATATGTAAAAAGGTAAATATTTTGCTTTTGATGTATTGAGTGAAAAATTGATGTGTGGACAGATATTTTAAAGATGTTATGCCACATCATTTGTGTTCAATTTTGCATGAAAACAAAAGTTGTTTTAAGAGACAACTGTTTCATTTTATAGAAAAATGTAATGTGTCCAACACACCAACCAAAATATTCATCCCAGTCTAATTTTAATTGTTCCCTAATTTTGCAACATCTCAATTTTTGGAAACGTATTAAGAGATTTTATGAATGGAGATACAGTATGCCTACATTGGCAGGTCATTACAGGAATATACAGATTTGATTTAACCTTGTTGAATGGTGATTGTTTTTTAATAATTATTATTATTATTATTTTTTTAAAGATATAGACCCTTGAATAATATTGGACATCTAATTTACCAGTTTAAGATGACAAGAAGTGCTTTTTACACTCCTAAAATGACACTTCAAGGACCACTTCAAGGACCACAAATAACTGTATTTTAAATGGCCTGTTTTTATCACTAGGCCTTTTCATCTCTAATTCTGTCTTCGCTTGGTTGGCTCCTGCTCTCAGAAGCCAGTTTCAACTGTCCTTAAAGTACTCTGGGGGAAGAAAACTAAATTGTTACAGTTTTCAATAGAGATTAACTAATTTTTTGTTCACAGAATAAATTGGGGCATTTAATTGAGGACACAGTTTAGTTTGTTCCTCATAGTGTGGACAATTGGCACCAGCATTACACTAATCCAAAGAAAACCAGAAACTATTTTGTGTATTGAAGGATCCCAGAATTCCCAGTGTTGCTATCAAAACCCTTAAAAAAATAACATTCAGGTTCTTATTAAAAATATGTTGGGTTGTATATGAAATGTAAACTGTAGATCAGGCCCGTCAAACCAAGAATAGCTAAGAATTCTTAAGTTTGACTGAATGACTCGGGCTGCACCAGAATCTTTTGTTTAAATAAAACTCTCTATAACCTAACTGTTTTTTTTTGTTGACTTTTCCTTATTAAAAACGTAAATGTCGCTGGTATCGCTCTCCCTTCCCCTATCCCATCCCCTCTCTCCCCCCACTCTCTTATTGCTCACCCCCCTCCTCCTCCACCCTTCTCATCCACCCCCTCCCCCTCTCATCTCCTCCACACCCTCCCCCTCTCATCTCCTCCACACCCTCCCCCTCTCATCTCCTCCACACCCTCCCCCTCTCCTCCACCCTCTCTCATCTCCATCTCCTCACCCTCCACTTCTCCTCTCCTCCACCCCCTCACTTCCACCACCCCCCTCACTTCCACCACCCCCCCTCACTTCCACCACCCCCCCTCACTTCCACCATCACCCCCCCTCACTTCCACCACCACCCCCCCCCTCACTTCCACCACCACCCTCCCCCTCACTTCCACCACCACCCCCCTCACTTCCACCACCACCCCCCCCTCACTTCCACCACCACCCCCCCCTCACTTCCACCACCACCCCCCCTCACTTCCACCACCACCCCCCCTCACTTCCACCACCACTCCCCCTCACTTCCACCACCACCCCCCCTCACTTCCACCACCACCCCTCTCCCCCTCTACTCTCTTCTTCTTCCCCCCCCCTTTCTTTCCTCCTCTATTCAAACTTATTCAAACAGGACTTCACAAAGACAACATCAAAGAGAATGAAGTATGATGGCTTCAACATTGAAAAAATTGTATTGTAATTGTAGCTTCCTTTTTTTGATTCACTGGCTGACATTCTATTAGCATGAACATAGGTTAAGAGTAGCACTTGGTGCATATGCTTTACCACCGCCTTTTTCTTCATACTTTATGGATTCACACTGTAAATCGGAGGTTGCCAGTTGGAGTGTGTAGTGGGAATATGTAATTCACAGATGGCAAGGGACAAGCTTGTGCTCTGCAGTTGCTAAGATTCGTCTAATTATAGTTAATTTCCTCAGGACCTGCATCTAGGGTTTTGTGATGATTCGGCATCCCTACTCTGCTTTATGGCAACATGCCTGTTGGGACGACACCAAATCACATGGCATAAACATCTTTGCGAGCTTTAAAGCACATACAATGGGGGTTGGGCCATCCATCCTAGGATCAAAATATACTAATGGCAGGTACATGTAAGGGGTTACATCTTAATGATGCATTTTTTAAAACCAAAATCTGACACCTAGAAGTATTTCTAAATAATTGTTTAAAATCAGTTTGAAAACATGGTAAGCTGCGACTTTGGAGAAGTTTGATCACCTCTGGCCACTCCACTTTTGTCTGTCACCGGCAGACCACCATTGTTCCCGATATTCTTACCGGTGTAGTTGAGGTTTAAATCTCCCTTCAGGGGAAACAAAATGGCGGCCAAGTTGCAGGGCAATAGGAAGCCACATTATTATCCAGTTGTGGCGTTCTAGTAATAGCCAGTTTAAACCTCATTTAAAAACCAGGAAGATATAATAGTAACGTCACTAGCAACTTCATATTGGAGGTGGGATCCCCGTAGCACGGCTTAGCTCTACAGGGCCCTCTGGTTTCAATTCTGTTAAAAAAAAAAAAAAAAAAAAAAAAAAAAAAAGCAGGTTAGTCAAGGGGATGCTGGTTTAAGCAAATGACAAATAACAAATATAGACAGTGGTAAATATAGGAGTAAACATCCAGGTAATATTACTTTACAGTAGCATTGCTGTTTCAGAAATGACTCAGAAAATCTATTTTTTTTTTATCTACACAGCACACAATTATGTGATGGTAAAAATGACCATCTTCATCCTTCTGTGAGTAAAACTAATTTTGATGAATGTTCTTTAACATACAATTGAAATTAGCTTTGAAGAGGTCTTTAACATGTGAAAACGGTAAAACGCTCAACTGAAACCCAAAATGGGAAATAACAATAAATTATTTTAATAAATACACGTATAACATATACAGAGTGGATAGTAAAATAAAGACCAATATTGTAAAGCAAGGAATACAGCAATGATCATGAACAGAAATAAACAAGAGATATATCCACTCCTGTAGGTGCAGGAGAGAAATACGCAAATGATGGCAAAAAACAGGGGAGGGGCAAAAAGTGGAATAAGCAAAAATACACAAATGGAGTGACAAACACTGCCAAAAGAGGATACCAAAAATCAAGGTGCTAAGAACACTAAAGGCAAACAAAAAAAGGGGTGGGGGAACATTTTGGGGGACAACCCCTTCTAAAGACTTGTTCCCTCAAGCCCGTATTGGCCTGTGGTAGTTCCTTTTCTAGTTTACTTTGCAAAAAAAAAGTCTGTCTGGAAAAGCTTCCGAGAAACGTCCTCCTGCAGCAGCACAGTAATCAATCCTTGAAAGCACATGATATGTGATAGTAAAAATTACTACTTTCATGCTCTAATGCTTCTGTGAGTAAAACTAGTTTTGGTGAATTTTCTTGATCATGCAATTGGAATGAGCTTTGAAATATGAGACGCATACAAGCAGAGACTAAAAACTTTATTTGGATGCATGGTTTACATTTTTCTGATCTAGAGTGGACTGCTGCATCAGTCACATATAGATAGTCTTGTGAGCAGTGAGTCAGCAATATAGTTTGTTTAAACAAAGACTACCATTCTTCATGTTCCTTCCTCGTTTTGCTTGGAAGAGAATTTTCTGTTCTCTCGTGTTATTGTAGTGATGTTAAGACTATTATTTAGTGTTTCATACACCAAAGCTAAATTCTAGGGCAAACCAATGGAGGGAATCGTATTAAAATAATGAATTCTTGGGGACTACAATGTTATTATATAATTCAACTGTTAAATAAAAAGTCATAGGAGTAATACAAGATAAAGGCAAAGTTAAACCCTTTTAAAAATGTACCATCTAAATGTTCACAATATGTAAATATATCCCCTTTGGTGCTATGCATTGTAAGTCTTATGGCAACGTAATGGTTAAGGAGATGTACAAGATGAATTCACAAATTAAATAATCCTGATCTCTTTATTCTTTATTTTATAATATTGCAAAAATTACAGGTTATGTAATTATCCCAAATAACATGGCATTACTGGCCAATAATGCCCCTACTCGAGTGGTTGAAAGCATGAGGTCTTGGGCCTTTAACTCCCCCAACCAGGGCATTATTGGCCAGTAATGCCCTGTTCTTTGGGAAATATTACTTGGTTAATTTATCCTCTGTAATGTATCTATGGTTTGCTGCCTCTGATGCAGCTGAACCATGTTCTCGTCCGCTTATTCGGACCTCCTTACATTGCAGCTGTAGACAGAAGTATTGGTTTTCAATGTTTTTCTCTTATTTTTCTTCCATACAGGTTATGCACACTGTGATAGATATAGATATATATTAGACATATATAGATATATATATATATCTATAGATAATCACACAAAAAAGACTAACAAGATCCCTTTTAACAGCACTCCAAATATGCCTAAAGTAAGATATAGAAATCAAAAACAAAAAAACGGGAACCAAAGTCAACTTGAATAAATGTCTATGATTTTAATACTGTAACAGTAGAACGCACTAACATTTAAAAACATACAAACACTGATGGCAGCCTGAAATATGCTAGAGAAAATAACACAAGCATGACAAGAGAAAAAGACAATCTGAGAACTAAATGCACAGTACTGAAAGAACTAGTGACTTACAATCCTGATATGAGTAGTGATTCAGAACAGTAAAAAATGCAAAAACATCCCCACAGAATCCTAGCTGTATGAGAGGAGAAAAAAAAATTGAGATCTCTATCTATATTAAAATGAAATCAAACAACTAAGGAGAGATAAATAAGTTGAAATAAACTTAAGTGCTAGTAAAACAGCACACATGAGGAAAAATAACAACCAAGGGGGGAGCAACAGGGGAGGGAAAAATGTTAATAAATATAACACTCAAACCCTGTGTATAATAGTCCAAAAAATTTACACTACTAAAGCATGCTGAAGTGTCAACAAACACCGTAGTTTAGAGCAATAAGGGAGACAGATGTAAATAAGTCTGCTACCCAACTCAGCATCTATGTTGATGCTGAGAAGCATATGAAAAAGCCTGTGCTGTTGAAAAATCCTGGTAATTGACAAAAAGATACTCAGCTATAGACATCCATGTTCCAGTCCTTATAGAACCCAGGGAAGGAGTAATACCATCTAGCGTCTCAGTGAGAAGTCAAATGTCCAGGAAATACTCCAAGAAGATAATCACTAGCAACCTAAATCAGGGGGGGGGGGGGGGGGGGGGGGGTCCTGTCATCAGGGACACTCTACGTGTTTTACCCTTGGGGTGGGCTTCATCCCGGAGTGATCAATAGGTAGTGGGGAAGTGCAGATACACTGTGTGTTATATAGATATCTCTCTGTCTCCCTCTGTCTCCCTCTGTCTCCCTCTGTCTCCCTCTGTCTCTCTATCTCTATCTATCTCTATCTACAGGTTATGCACACTGTGATAGAATATAGAATATATATTATTATTATTATTTTTTTTTTTTTTTAATTTCCAACAACTTAACTAGCAAGTTGAGTTTCAAATGTGTATCACCCTTCTTAGTTTCCGCACTACGTAAATAGTTAAATAGAACTGGAAACCATCAAATTTTTTCAGGAGTAGTCTGACCAACCTTGCTGTACATCACACACACATTTATTTATATACATTTATTATAGTGTGTTGTGCAGCAAGGCTGGTCAGACTGCTCCTGGAATAATTTGGTGGTTTCCTGTTCTATTGAACTATTTAGGTAGTGCAGAGACTGAGAAGGGCGATACACATTTGAAACTCTTAACTTGATAGTTGAGCTGTCACAGTATAAAATACAAATCTTTCTTATGGGTGTAGATGAAGTAATGTGTGATACTCTAATTATAGGTAATGTATTTCTATGAACAATTTACTGGGCAATAAATAGGTCCTGTAGACTCATCCTTTATCATCTAACAAGAATTGAACCGAAGAATAATGCATCTTAAAGGAAGAGCCATTTGTTGTTGGAAGGTGGATGCATTACAAGTTGGGCGGGTATTTCCTACTGGCTGAACTCGTTCAACTTTTCAAGGCTAACAAAGGGCTCTGTATGAGCTAACAAAAATGTTAAATAAGGAAATCCGTTTGCAATGCATATGAACTCAAGTAGAATAGTTATGCATCATTATAAAAGATTTTAACTCTTTGCAAAGTAGGCAACGCGAAGTAGTCATAGTTTGTTTTCAATTTTTTTTAACAAAGTGTTTATATTTAACATTTTGCATCTTAATTACATATACAGTAGTACTTGTGAAATCTGTATAAAGCATACTATAGCAAAATACTAATGTAATATATTTTTGTCACGTCCTGGTTTAATTCTCTAATAACTGCTTTATAATGCAGCATTCTCAAAGTAGTTTAGATTTTCTGCAGCACGTTCTTTTTGTGTTTCTAACTATCCATTTGTATATAATTATATATTGTATATTCAGTCACACACACACACCATGTGACAAAAATACACAGTGAAATACTTATATATTCTCTTGAATAAGGGTCATTTGGCCAAAGCATTATAAGCCTGCAAGCTGTACTTTAATTGTGAAACAAGTGTGAATTTAATGAAACATTTTTTTAAATGTATTTTAACTGATAGCCGTATCGAGGCAGGGTTGTAAGTAGCTCTGAAAAAAAAAATGCTATTATGACCATTCTTTATAATGCCAGAAGATATTCTAGTTTACTTTGAATAGATGACTGAAAGATGAGGCTTGGAGATGTAGTTATTTAAATTTAAAAAAAATGTTTCAAAGGCAATAGCACTTTGGGTGACTAAGTGTGAAAAAATTGCTTTAAAATGTTACCACACGCATACCACTAGTGGCCACATACAACCCTGCCCTAGAGGGAATGCGAAAAATAATCAAAGATCTGGAACCCATGCTAGCAGAGGATGAAACATTAAAATACATATTCCCCAAACCTCCCATTCTTGCATTGCTGCTACCTCCAAACCTCAAACAGAAGTTAGTCAATAGAAAACTTCATAACAAACTAGAGGACGCGGTTAATGGCACAAGACCATGCAACAACAAACACTGCAAACTTTGCAAACAGATATGCCAATATCCCACTGCCAGTCACATATATCTAACATTCAATGTCAAAGGGGGGTTCTGCCGCACAATCCAGGAGTATGGTATATATCATTCAATGCAGCAAATGTACCAAGGATGCCACATTGATGAAACCAGCCAAAAACTTCAAAACAGAACAAACCTTCACAGACACAATAATACCGCACCATGAAGAAGGAACATATTGCACTCCAGTGGGGACACCACTTCTCACAGCCAGATCATGCCATAAATGATTTAAAAATCCAAATCCTCAATGTAATGTTTAAAAGCATTCAAGAAAGGAAACATTCAAACTCAAAATAATTATATATTCTGACACTAAAACAAGAGGCGGTAATGCTGACATGAGTTTTTAAACCCATTACCATAATTATTTGTAATGTTTCTCCCTGCACCTCTGTGAATTTTACAAATAACACCCTCTTCCTCCCTGCGTGCCCATCCCCCTTCACACTGCTGATGGATGTCTCACTGTCCCTTTCCTCTGCATCATCTGCCTCAAATGGCTATCTTTCTTTTTTTTACATCTTCTTTAAACTCCTGGAATCTTTTCAAATCAGTATTGCCGACCTGAGGAAGAAAGGAGAACTCTCAAAAGCTTGTCTTATATCAATTGTTGGTTCAAACAAAAAAGTTCTCACCTAATGCTGAAGTACTCCATTATGTTACTAAAACGTTTTAGTAGTACATAACTGAGTAACATTATGGGCTTTACTCCATTTTTGTCGGCTTGAAATTCAGAAATATAGGTTGACTCCCCGCACTTCTCAGTCTGGTTTATCATTATGACATGTTTTATGTCTTTCTTTCCATGTCTTCCAACTTTGTCCGATCTCGATTCACCTTTTCTCATCCCTACTCCTCGCGTAGTCACCTTCCCCTTAACCTTGCAGTCCTACTATTCTTCTGCAGTTCCCATTAAAGCAATCTTCCTTTACACATCCGTTCAGCTTCCTCTCCCCAGATTTCTTTCAACTTCTCAGAACTCATTTCTGTATCCATTACATGATTGTTTAAAATGTGCATTGTCTGGTTGGATGCTTTAAATAAAATTACTAATAGTTCAAGACCTCTTGAGTATATGTTTAAATGAGATTGCAAGTATATGTTACAATCTATTTACACCAATTAGGGAGAGGGATTTATCTAAGAAGCCATATGAAACTTAAGAACAATCAACCCAAGCTTTAAACTTTGAAATCACATGTATTAATCGCCCAGTTACATCACTCTCCAAAAGTAAAAATGAATTTAGCCCCTAATCATGCCATGTTTTAGGGACGTTATGTGGGATTAATGCTCCAGCTGGGTTTTTAATTACTAGATATTATGTGCTGCAGTATTTCATTGCTTTGGGAGTTATACTCCTTTTTGTTCACTTTTTTTGCATATCTACTTCCAAAATCTTGATATCGGAAGCTTTCGAGCTTAGAACAGAATGGTGTTGTATGTCCCTGTTGTAATCTGTAGAGTAGGTTGATTTTGTCCATTATTGCTTAGACACACAACTCGGTGTGTTTCATCACTTAAGATATATTGGTGGTTATTCATGAAACTGCGATAGTAGCAATGGGGGGTTTATCTTACGGGCACTCCCATTGAGTTCAATGGGGGCTGACTTGTGGTACTGTGGAGTAACTTTGCCAATTTAGGACTTAAAAGATGAAATGAAAAATATGGTTACCAATATCAGTGCACCGCCAGATTTTGGAAGCCTGTAGCCTGCCAAAACAATAAAATAATATTCAGTGTTTTACCAGAATATAAAATTATTGGATAGTTCTATGAGGTATGAAACTAACATAAAAAAAAAATATGTAAACTGAAATTACACATTTTTGCGAACTGCTAAATAGACCTGCACTTTTAGCAACAACTTCCGTTGAAACACGTATTTGCATACAGTGTACAAATATAATTGTAATTTATATCATTTTTAAAAAAAATTATATTTCAATGTGCAAGCTTCAAGAAAGAAATTCATAAAATTGCAATAGTGCCAATTGGGGCACAATTGGGTGCAGATTCCCATTGAAGTTGAATGAATAACCATTGTGTTGGCAATATTTGCAATTTTTTCAGGGTCAGCTTTTACAGACATCTTTGTTTCATATTCTATATAATTAAAACTAAATGTCCATCCTGTTCTGCTTATAGCAGGATGTAGGAAACTGCAATTTCCCCTCTGCTTTGATGCCAAGTGGATTCACTAATTTGGCTGAGGGCTGTAATTTACTCGTTCAATAAAGATCATTTGAACATCTTAATATTTCACACTACTACTTGTTCATAAGTTTTGGGTTGTATCTTTATTTTTGGAGGTACAATACACTCACTATCACATTTGAGAACGTAATGAGTAAATTGCATTTTATTTGTAAAAATCCATTAATAATGGGGGGAAACCCCAAAACACTTGTGAGCAAATTCATCTCTCAGGCAGGTCCATTAACCATTTGAGTGCCCCAAGATGTACTTGGGGTCTGGCACATAAAAAAATAAATAAGTAATGTTCCTTTTCCCAGAGCAGAGCTTGTCCGCGCACAGGATGTGATGTACACGGATGAGGAACAAAAGGGTTGTGACTCCTCCCCTTCTGTTCTGTTATCCATGAGGATGCCACGCAGCCCCATCGATACTCATAAGGTTAACTCTGCCAGGCCCCTTACTCCCTCACACAGTGCTTCCAGTGCTTCCAGTGCAGAACGGGATTCTGGCTAGTGACTAGCAAATTAGCTCTCACAGTGGGTCACTTTAACATGGATCTCTTTAAGCTTCTGCCTGCTGTTTCACACCACTTTTACAGCAATGCCTGAGTCATTCACAAGTCCATTGTGACTTTACCCCATGAGTTGCTTCTCAAAGTCAGAAGCAACAAATGAGATAAATAATGTATGCAATGTTAACCCTTTGTGTTCAATTATTGCACACTTAACTCTTTCCGTAATTTTTGTTTTTATTTGTTGTGCTTCATCTTTTCCAATATACAGTTGCTTGATGAAAGTAATTTGCATCGTGTGTGGATTGGCATTTCCAACTTTTCGTGTATATGTGATAGGAAAAAAGCCGTATTATCAGCTGAAGGATTCTCTCTGTTTCTTGTATAAATGTGCTACACATTTGCTTCTTTAATAATAAAAAAAAAATTGTTTTGATGTATTTTTCCTGTTGTGTTGTTATTTTCATGCTTATGGTAAAGTGTAGTCTTCTTTAGTTCGTTCTGTTTAAAAATGTTTGTGCAGGGGCGTTTCCAGCAATTTACCTAACAGAAAGCTGCTGGCTAAGGCTACGCATATAGTGCCGGCGACGACAGGCTGCGGTCGCTGGAAAAATCAAATTGAGATGACTTCCACCAAGCCATCGCTCCGTCGCGTCGCGCTTACTATAATCGCACGCGATGGTGGCAATGCATTTGTTTTGACGGGACATCGCGTCGCCGGCACTATAAGTGCAGCCTTAAGGAGCAATTCAAGCAATATCCTGTGTGTGTGTATATTCTATTCTATATAGATCTGTTCTGTAGTATTAGGCCCGGGCCATAGAGGGGTGAGGAGATCCGAGCCGTGCTGACGCTGAGTCTCGCCTGCTGAAATCTGCGCAATTTCATGCCCATACAGGCGAGCCAGCGTGCGTGATCGGAGCCGGGGGGAGGTGGTTGGAGGCGGGGCAGTGACGTCGCTGAGCCAATCGCCCGCGACGCGTCAACGTTACGGCGCCGTGACGTTGACACTGCTGTGCTGTGATTGGAGGTTTTCAGCCGACAGCGCGCTGAAAAACAGCTTGGCGCTCGGCTAAAAACTCCAACTCGTCAACACGCCTGCGGACGCTCGCGTGAGCCCCCTCTCAAGGCATCTTCATTGAGGATGCAGGGGCTCAGCGCTGAGCGTCCGCATGGCTCAGCACGGCCTGTCCTTCTATGGACTCGGCCTTATATACTTACTACATTTTTTTTTATTTGTCATTTTTAATTAGTCTTAATATAATGAGCATCCTTCGATTTCTGTAGCAGGCTTTAGCCCACCTCCCAAGTCATGCAAGATATTTGCAACAGTTTCCTATTTGTGATAATTTTTTGCCAATATTCCCAGCAGTTTGAGCTGCAGACTATAACAATAGGCAATGTTACCTTGGTAATATAAGAATACATTGTAGCTGCTGAGTTAGACTGACTGACTGACTGAAGGATTGATTAATTGATCGATCAGTTTCAATCAATTCAGCTTAGGTGATTAATTTTCAATTAAAAAGGCTGCATATATTAAAAAAATA
The DNA here is from genome assembly GCF_040206685.1 of Ascaphus truei. Lineage (NCBI taxonomy): Eukaryota > Metazoa > Chordata > Amphibia > Anura > Ascaphidae > Ascaphus > Ascaphus truei. The sequence continues at coordinate 385,766,431 of NC_134484.1, read as the reverse complement.
ATAAACAATTAAAAAAATACACACAAAATGACAGAGACGGACACAGAGAGACGGACACAGAGAGACGGACACAGAGAGACGGACACAGAGAGACGGACACAGAGAGACGGACACAGAGAGACGGACACAGAGAGACGGACACAGAGAGACGGACACAGAGAGACGGACACAGAGAGACGGACACCCCTCTCCCACCCATACTGTTCTGTGTCTAACAAAATGCTTTTATTTGTGCGAGCTTTCGAGATACACTGATCTCTTCATCCGGCGGTGTTATAATGGATATGGCGGTGTTAAAATGGATAAAGCAAGAAAGGGTTGTACTTAAACAGTGCTTCTTGGAATGTATATGACTAAAGCCTCCCCCTCCCCCTGTGCAGTATGCGATTTTATGACTTGAGGTGTTCAATGGACCTTGAATGTTAGTGATGTAAGAGCGTGTGTGTGTAAATATTCATTTAGGAAGTGCCCACAGTGTATACAGCACTTTACAAAAGGGGTGTGTGTGAGTGTATACCAATGGCGTGGGTAGGTGTGGAAATGTAAGTGGGTGTTGCATCATTAGTGGTGTGTGTGTGTGTGTGTGTGTGTGTGTGTGTGTGTGTGTGTGTGTGTGTGTGTGTGTGTGTGTATATATTTTCGTGAAGCTGAGTTTATGCCACCGCTAAGTATCTCAAAGTTACATAAATGTGTATTCATGCAACCATCTCTCTTTCGGTGTTCTGAGATTACCTTTGAGTATGGCCACCTTCAGATCATTCATCTTATGGCCAGAGTCAGAGAAATTTTCTCAGTCAGGACTGTCTCTTGTTCCGCGTGTGATGCTGTGGCGATGCAGATTTATTCCTTGTTTAGCCCCTGTCCCACTTATGTAGTAGCAGCCCCCTGCGCATTTCATGCACATGAGGTACACAACATTGCTGGAGGAACAGGTGAACCGTCCTCTGATTTTGATGCCATGCCAGGACGCAAGATGAAAAACCTGCGCAATGCTCCACACAGCGGGCTCAATACAAATAACACACAGGAATCTGGAGTACATAATCAGAGGAAGGTTCACATGTTCCTCCAGCAATGTCGTGTACCTCATGTGCATGAAATGCCCAGGGGTTCCTACTACATAGGGGAGACGGGACAGGGGCAAAACAAGAGAATGAATCTACATTGCCACAGCATCACATGTGGAACAAGAGACAGTCCTGTCGGAGAACATTTCTCTGACTGCCCATAACATGAATGATCTGAAGGTGGCCATACTCGAAGGTAATCTTAGAACACCGAAAGAGAGACGGTTGCATGAATACAAATTTATGCAATTGTTCGGGAACTTCGCAGCTTCATGATTCACTAACCTGACACAAGAGGAATCTATTCCCATGAGTGCTAAAGGCCATGTCTATACATACTGTGCTATATGAATGTACACACAGCTAGCTGTCTCTTACACATACATATGTACAATGTAATTCTTTCCCTATATACCAATGGGACCACATAGTATCTACACACATCACTAGTAATGCAACACCCTCTTACATTTCCACACCTACCCACACATTGGTATACACATCTTTTGTGAAGCGCTGTATACACTGTAGGGCACTTTATAAATATATATTTAAATACACGCGCATCCCGCCCCCCGCGCCCCCCCCCCCCCCCCTTTGAATTGTCTCTTTAAGAATGTTGTTCTGAAGAGCTTGCTGGGGATGCTTTTCTGTGACATACCGTTAGGAAGATAGACATTTTATCTATGCATTTATTTAGGCGTTTGTGAATATTTGTAATATTGGTTCACCATTTTTACATTTTAAATAACATACTTGACGTATAATTATGACACTTAACACTTTCCTTCATTATTACGCAGGGCAAAGCCAACACAATCTGAAGGCACCAAGTCCAACCCATCAAAGAGGCACAGAGACCGTTTAAACACAGAGCTGGACAGATTGGCCGGCCTCCTGCCCTTCCCACAGGAGATCATATCCAAGCTTGACAAGCTTTCTGTGCTGAGGCTCAGTGTTAGTTATCTTAGAGCCAAAGGTTTCTTTGAAGGTAAGAGATCAAAATAATTCCTCTGTTTGATGTTTGTTACTAATCATGTTTCTGTTTTTATTTTTCATTATTAATTTAGCATACTTTTCAAAGCTAACTGTATAGTATTTGCTTAATTCCCATCAGTCTCTTCCTGTCTGAAAATGGAATAATTAGCATTTGAAATTTTTTTTTTCTTAAACAAATACGGATGTTTAGATAACTTCACTCATACTGATGGTCTATTCCATGACTTCACCCTTAAATTATTTTAATCTTTTGAAAGAGAAAAGCTTACATTAGAATGTATTCAGTAATGTGATATTGTACTTGTAGGAATGATGTAACATGGCAGCTTCTGTATGGTTACTCTTTGCTTCTTAAGTTATTGTTGGAAGTAAAATAATTAACAGTGATTAAAAAAGTGTTGCTATATTCACTAAAAACACGAAACTACAGCTGTATATCCGTTTGATCGTGTGGACACTTTGTAGTACACCGCGATCCGTTACAATGCGAATCCGCTTATAACGCGATGCAATCGTGGCTCCCAATTTTCGTATTTGTGAATACTTTACAACACGATTATTAGTATCTTAAATACTTCATTGTACAATGCATACAAGTGTACATTATTTCTAACGCGATCCGCTTATAACGCGATGCCATTCTTGTAAGGGGCTTGAGCTTTATACGTGCAGCAAGGGGTGCTGTGGGTGTTTGTTGGTTAAGTGTTTCCTCTGCCCTTAGCCCCCGCTGTCCTTGCCAGAAAACCAATAAAGATAATGGTGGGGGAGGGATTTTCTGTGCATATTCTTGTCGAACACTCAAACACCACCCAAAAGGGCAGAGCTAAATGAAATATAACACCTCAGCCATCACCATGCTTACATATACATTTATAACAAGCTAAAGTAGTGCGTTTCCCATCCATGTTGTTCTGAAATATCTATAGGTGTTAGTAATTACAAAAAAAAAAAGTCAATTCGAGATTTTGAAAATAATTCTTTTATGACATAAAATTTATTACTTACTGACCTGCCCTATGTTATACTATTTCTTCCATATTGAGGTGCATCTCTTCTGAATTGATACAAGCAAACACATAGCCACAGTTTTGGAGTTGCGAATTACATTTACACTGTAAGTCGTCGCTGCATATGAGCCAAGACTCCTGCAAATCACCAATTGATTGAAACATCTACACTTTGATGTTTTTTATTTTCTTATTATATTTATATTTATTATATATAAGTACAAATCAGCCTTTCTGGGACCAGCGGAGACAGTACCTACGTTCTAATTCTTCTCATGTCCTATGGACTACAGAGGATTTGAAGGTGCAATTTCACTTCAAATATATTGGAGCAGTAATTAAGAAAATTACATCACGCATTATTTCAACATTCGTTTCACATTTCTAGATGTGTTGAGTAACTTATTTTATTGATGTTTTCAGGGCCTGCTGCTTTCATTGGGGTTTAGTTTTAGGCTTCTATCTATCTAAGTGAATAGCGTTGCATCAACTCCAAAGCGGCTTTAATCAGGACAGCGTTGCACAGAATTTGTCTGAATTCACAAGGATTGGATGCTTCCATAAACAATGTGATCCATAAACAATTGGATGCTTCCATAAACAATGTGATCATGGGGGGAACTGCTGGTGTACCTTTAACCAGACTATTTACATAAGCATGTACTGTATAATGATCCTTTCTTCAAGATTGTTATCTGTCTGATCAAACGGGAAAATGCAGAAAGGAAAATGGAAACTGCCTAATGGTTCTCTTGAAGTTCTCATCCAATTGCTGATACAACTGTTTTCTTGGTTTCTTTATCGTTACACAGACATTTTAGCAGTTGATTGATATCTCTATAGCTATATATCTGTGTGTGTTTGTTTGTTTGTGTGTGTGTGTGTGTGTGTCACTTTTGAAATTTAGGTCTTAAAACCCTGTTGTAAAAATTGCTGTTGCAAATACCATAGAATATACAATGCATACTGCTTTTGTTCAGTGCTGATTACTCTCTGAGGAAAGAATACACAAGCAATTCCAGCTGCAGTGATCAAGGTGCGTTTATTACAGAGTTTACATAAATACTCAATGCAGCAAATTCGCCAATTTAAGGTATTTATTTTTTGTACAGTATTTAAACACTGGAGACCTCCCAGTTCCCTAGATACCTAGTTTCCAGTGCTTCGCTCTTGTGTTTTTAACATTCCACCTCATACAGTATGTTGAAAAGTGCAAAGTTGTTCACATGGCATTTTTATGCCACTATTGAAGTTCTGTAAAGATGATACTACTGTAGCCATGCTCAGAAGCCATGACAGGTATTTTACATGAATATATATTTATAATATATTTATTTAGATTGTAGTGATAACTTTATTCAAAAAGCCGTGAAGCTGCTTTCCATGCTGGAGAAGAGTTTTGTCCTATTCTTTTTAGTGTATCTGAACTTTTCCAAGCAGTGTGAAATTATTTTACAGCATATTGGATAGAGACTTAAAGGGGCTTTATTTATTTTTGGCTAGGTGAGAAGCAGGGTGTCTCCGTAGCTGAACCAGTTTGATTTTAGCACCTGCTTCCCGAGATACGTAGGAAGAAGCTACTGGTAACAGCTCTGGCTGAGCACTGAAAATGTCTATTTAAAGGTCCCATGTGCCAATAGGAAGTCGCTACGTCATCCCATTTGGCTTCATGTTGGCCTGTGTAACGCAGGACCTTTTAAACAGCAGTCAGATCCCGGCAGTAACTTCCAACTCAAGTATCTCGGGGAGCAGAACGTAATGCGGTTCAGCTCCGGAAACACCTACTTTCCACTTAGGTGAAAGCTCCTTTACGTATTGGGGTATAGTTATGACAACTACTACTCCCACTACAAACACAGCATAAACAATAGAGCCCTTTTACTGCCATTGTGATTATCAGGATCACTTTTTTGAGTGGTGATCCTGAAAAATATAAGATTTGTCATCTTTACTCCACCCTTTGTTCGTTTCCTCCTTGCCAAATAAACAAAGTCAGAGAATAATAGAGGGGGCGGAGCATGGACATTCCAGCTTTGGCTCTTTCACTTGAGTAGGCTGTAAAGTTTTGTCTGGCGCTTGAAGGTTTCTTATGCATAGGACAGTAAAAATTCACTTGTCTCCTGAACTGGGGATGGGGGTGTGGGGGTGATGATTGCTGCTGCTGCAGAACATTTTCATAAGCAGAGCTCTCAACCACTGCTCTGTTTCCTGGTGTTGGACTCCATAAAGCCTGGCATAGCATTATCCAAGGCATGACTTTGGGAAGCAGAGCAGTGATTGACAACTCTACTTCTGGAGATGCTCTGCAGCAGCTGCAGGCTTTCCTGCACCGGCCCCCTGCGGGGGACGAGGGGCTTTTAGCTGTGGACCAATACAGGGGAGTGACATTTTTCCAGCCTTGCTTACGGAATAGTACTACTTCCTAAATATGGACCGCTAACTTTACTGGGACTGCACATCATTTTTGTGAATTTACACATGCTCCATCACAAAGTCCAATGTTCTGTGTCAATAAGTACATAATGCATATTCTGGGAATGTTGTGATGTATATAAATGAATTCCTTAATGAAGCTTAAATCTCCTGACCTGTCTGTCAACAAGTTGTTAGAGAGGATCCAGAGAAGCAGAGAAAAACGGAGCGCCGTCAAAATTAACAAAAAAATGGCAGGATCCTGGGCAACTCTAAATGTATTTAATTAGTTGTTACGCTCACAAAAAGGCAGACAAACGCTCTTACGCGTTTCGTGCAGGGCACACTTTATTTAAGTGCGTCCTGCACGAAATGCGTAAGTGCGTTTATTGTCTGCCTTTTTTTGATCTGTACAACAAATTAAATACATTTAGAGTTGCCCAGGATCCTGACTTTTTTTGTGAATTTTGGCTGTGGTCCTTTTTTTCTCCTCTTCTCTGGATTTCACACTTCAACGGGCTGCACGTCCTGGCTATGCTGGATGGCGTGTGAGCTGACAGGTAACGAGCATAGTCCCTTTATATTTCCTGGCTCTCATTTGTATATCTTGCCTTCTTGAGAGTTTGATTAGGTGTCACATACTGTGGAAGGTATATGTATACCACTAGGCATCTTCACTATCTCATTGGCACATTTATTATGGACTGTAATATTGAGGACATTACCACGTTTACCTGAACTTTAAGGACTTATGCAAAGATACTATTTTGTGACAGAGTTCACATGTGATTTTAAGCACCATATCTCACTCTACAACACACTGTTAGAGGATCACATTGAAGTTATGAATCATGAATCTGGAAGTGGAGTTGCAGACAGTTCTGCAGCCAGCCATACACCAGCCAGCCATACACCACCAACAATACACCAGCCAGCCATACACCAGCCAGCCATACACCAGCCAGCCATACACCAGCCAGAGTAGGGACATAAGAAGACTCCAAGAACATGGAAGTGCTCTTGCACGTAGGATACAGGTCAATCTTGATGGATATCATTAGTTCTACCTATTTAGCAACTCATAAAGTTAGCAGCACTAGTGTGTTCACCCCTTTCTGGAAGGGTTAAGCACATATCAATGCACATCTCAATCATTACTGATGTTTGGTTTATTTGATAAACCGGTATTAAATAAAAAAAAATTGTACAAACAAAACATCAATTGCCAACTGCACTTTTTTTTAATTAAAATGTGATTGTCATGGCGTTGAGCTATATTGTCTGGTGTATACTTGGTCAGCTTGTATGTAAAAACGGATTCACCATGTCTTTATTATTAAAAGTAGTTTGAACTAAAACGAAGCACTCTGTCAATAACAGGATGCAAATGGGGGTGGGGAGTGAATTCCTGAGGAAAGTAAAATATAAATGTGCAATCATATCATCTGGCTTGGAAGGAAGCCTATATTTCTCACAGTAACAATAGCTCTCTTTTAAAGAAAAACATTTTTATCAAAGTTGAAATAAGTTGAAGGGGTTGTCACTCTTAACCCATTCGTCCTTAAGAGTCAATAGGAGTTGGCCATGTGCTGACAACGTGTAATGGTGTTTTGGGGCTTTCCAGTTTCCATGTGTTCGATGTGGTAATAATGGCAAGGATATATTTAACATTTAATTAGGAATAAAACATAAATTCATAGTCTCTCTTGTGCCTCTGTCCAGTATGAATTTCTCTTGAGACAGGTGTTCTCCAAATTTATACCCACTTTTTAACATCATTCTTTTCATTTATCAACTTACAAAGCCAAAGAGCACATAAAATGCAACTTCCATTCTACCATTACAGCAGCCGCCACATCATATTGTATATGCAAGTAAATATAAAGTGCATACAGTTTACCGTGTATTAACCCCTCCAGTACCAGTGTGCACAGGAGGTAGCACGGCCACATGATCTCCTACTCCAGATGAATAGGTGAAAGCACAGCACAACATATTGTGTTTCTAATCATTCTTATTGTAATTGAAAAGGACAAAAAAACGATACAAATCTTATTGTTTTCATGAAAACATTATAGCATATTTAAAATATCTGGGGACCAGTATGGCAGAACCAGGGTTTATAGGGCAGGACCTGGAACTCTATCCTGAGCCTTGTTGAGGAAACTAATTTTGGTAAGGGGCCCAGCGCCTGAGCACCGTACCGGGCAAAATGATTATGGTGATGGCTCTAGATGTTGTCCTTTGGGAGAAGATCAAAACAGTAGTGCATTATAACAAAAAAAAAGCCATAAGACGTATTTATACTGTATATCACATAACTACGATTTGTAACCATGCAACTGATGTGCCTTGTCCCCAACCTCCCTTCCAATCACCCTCCTCTTTTATTTTTCTGTTCCCCCCCAATACCCCCTTCCTCTCCTCCCCAATATTATATGAATATTTCAAACTTCTGTGTTATTTACTGTTACAAAATAAATAAGAATTACAAAGTTTAAAAGAATATGTATGTATTGTTTTAATGGATTTGGTGTTGGGGGAATAAAATAAGTGAACTGATAAGATATAGAGTTAAGCCACAGATCTGTATAGTGGACAATACATGGTTAGAAAATAGAACTGCTACTGCGTGATTATTCTGTTTCAACTTGTAGTAATTTCTGTGTAGAGAAACTTCTAACCAGAGAAACCTTTCCAAAACCAGTGGGGTAAATGATCAGTTTTGCTCCAGCTTCTTAAAGCAGCTGAAGACTGCCTCCAATTTATCCAACAAATGCCTCCATTGTTTTTAATGGAGATAAAACAGATGTAAAAATGTCATCACTTCAGAAATGTTCCGCTTTCCTCCAGCTCCTTTCCTTTGCAGCTGTTGGCACTTCAGTAATGGTTCTATGTACAGTAATACAAAAATGGGAGCTATGCTAAATGTGTAGCTTTTGTTGATCCGCCGCTATAAGAAAGGAATTTGCAGTGGCTTTGCAGAGCAATGCAAACTCTCGAGTGTAAGATGTGAATGTTAAATGTGAACTAGAAGACAAACATGTATGATTTACGTATACAAATGCAGTGTTATTCTTTGTGCCTGGCATTTTCTTTGGAATAAAATTGGCAATTCTAGCTTTAATGTGTTGGTGAAGTAAAGTAAGATTTGAAGGACTTGCAAGGGAAACCATTTTCTATCTATATCCTTCAGCTCATCCACAGTTTAATTTAGAAGCAGCTGCCTCCTAGCTACAGCCTCCAGAGGATATCTGACCTGGTTTTCTTTCTCCTGCTGAGAGCTATGAAACAGACTGGTGGGGTTTCTTATCCTTTTGAAGTGCAGTCTAAACATTTATCAATGAAAAATGTTCCCTTTTTGGGGGGATTTTAACGCTTAAAATCATTGATATAGGGCTTACTCTTGTGAGTCAAGACTGGGGCAGGCTGGTCACATCGCACTGTGCTTTACTTTATATATTTACAACATGATTTGCTAATGTAAGGGATGGGTGACCTGCTTTATTATAGGGGCTTCTATTCTTTGGAAAATCTGCATTTTCTGCACATATTAAGGCTATACTTGACTAAATAAAAATATGAATGCTGTGCTTTTATTTATTCCTCTTCGATAGCTTGTCAGTAAGTACATAAATAACTTTAAAAAACAATAAAAACAATAGGTAGCGCTAATAACCATAATATAAATTGGCCAAGTGTAGCCTCCTAGATACGTCTCTGACCCCTGGTCAGACAAGAGTATGTAACTAAAATGGTATCAATGGCGCTAAACACAATTTGCAATCGATGATATATAAATATACAAGTACAATAAAAATATAGATATAAATATATAGATATACAACTATACAACCATCCGGTTGTATATCTATATTTTTATTGTACTTGTATATTTATACTTTCATCGATTGCAAATTGTGTTTAGCGCCATTGATACCATTTTAGTTACATAAATAACTTTAGTCATTTGTATGCGTCAGAAAAAATATAAAAGCTGACATAAGGCAAATTAAATTAACGTATACATCTTATACTTCATCCAAGTTTTAGGGATACTGGGTTTGTTTTTATTGCATCATTGCTAAAGTTATTGCATATGTATAGATTTATAGATGGCTTTAGTGCACAGTTGAGCTATTGGCTGTTCGAAAATATGTTTTCACAGTAGCAAATAAGCATACTTAAATGTTCCTGGATAAGGGCGCTATATAAATGTAATAAATACATTTATCATTGCTAAGTATTAAATCTGAACCCCCCAGATTACAAATTGTCCACCGTCCCGCCCCCCCCCCCTACAAGTTCGAAAGCTGTTTTACTGTATATCCATCAATGCTCTGTCCCTGATTAACTAAACCCTCTTGATTAATTATTGCCATACCCATGAACATTAAGCTATGGATGAAAATCGATCAACAAAACTCATTATAGGATAAGAAATATTTTTAATTTTCAGTGATCACTATAATGATGTTGGAAAAAGTTAGCAATGAATAACTCGCCTTTAATATGTGATCAATTTACAACTTTGATCCATGAATTTTGAAATCCATCAGTATATATTCGCTTCCAAGAGGTTTCTCAAGAAAAGGATCCACAGACCACCAGTAGTCCCGAAGGCTAAAGTCTTTCAAATGAATCACAGGCAGCTGTCTTCTGAAGCCTGTAACTTTTATACCACTCTCCCATCTATCACGTTTAGCATATCCTGCTCTGAGTTGCTCCTTAAGTGTATGCTTTTTAGATCCTCTTCAATATGCTTGCTGTATGTACATCACTATACTGTCAGTGCTGATCAGTCACTGCTGTGTGCTACACAATTATTTGCAACAATAAATTGACCCAGAATGTACGGGAGGAATAGAAGAAGCGGGTCAGGAGGTTTTAAGCATACTGACTCCCAATGCATAGTGAAGGATACATTTTGGATATAGGCTATTCAAGTTGAGCCTCTATCCCTCGCATTTAAAAATCTATTTCTAAATCTAAGCTCGTAATACTTGCATTTTTTTTTAAACGCAGACTATCCTAGTACATGCTCTATTTGTAGTGTTGTATACCTAGTGGATTCCAGAATATTACATTTTCTGGAGTACTGTAAGTACTCCCGAGGGGAGGGGGGAAAAGGGTATTTCTGGATTTTACCTGTTTACATTCGAAGTTATAAAATTACTTAAGGAGCTCATCAATATCTCTGCTGCCAGAGTATGCATTGTATTAGGTTCATCCGGCATCAAAATAGTTAATTGATCTTGAACTGTGCTTTTACTTTTAGTCTGCCCAATCCTGTTATTTGACCTTCAGGAGGCGGAAGACCCATTATCTTGAGCTTGCTTCAAAGTTCATTTTACTAGCTGTTGACTGTTAACACATTTTAGGCTGCTGTAAGAAATGGCATGCCTTTCTTCAAAAATACCCACAGAAGGCATTGCTAGAGGAGCACTTTGTGCAGTGAACCGGAAACACTGAACCATTGTGTCTTGGGAATGCTTTTAAAAGAAGGGAAGAAGAGTATGGACTTTTTGGCCTCTGTGCACAATTGTATAACCTGCTTCACAATCAGCCTAGTGTTCATAGGGAGATACTCTCATAGAAGTGTCATAGAATATGAAATATCTAGGCAAACAGAAATGAGTTGTTTAATTTTGGCAGTGAGCTTCATGCATATTTTTTTTTCTCCCTCGGTATCGAAGTCATTACAGAGAATACTTTGTTTAACATTCCTTCTCCTTATACAGTAAATGCAAGTTGCAGCATGTTGATATGCATCTTCAACTCTGTGCAAAGGATTTTTTTTTTGTCTCGTGGGTCAATAAAGCAGTAAATATAGTGTGTGTTTTGTTTGTGTGTATTAGGCTTAGTCCATAGACACTGAAGCCGTGCGGTGGCGCGCTGAGGGAAATTGGTGCTTTCCCTGGCTTTAGAGCGCGCGCCGTCCGTGGGCGTGTCTGGGGGGCAGGCCAGTGACGTCACGCAGCTGGTTCGCCCTCATTGGGCGAACCGCTCATGTGACCGGCCCTGTGCTCCCATGAGCGCCGCAACGAAAGATTTAAGACACACGCTTCCGCAAGCGTGCGCGAGCCCCTGCTAAAGCCGCTCTCATTGCGACTGCAGGGGCTCACTGGTAAGCATGCGTGCGCCTCAGCACGGCTCAGTGCCGCTCCCTGCACCATGTCCGAGGCCTTATACATACACGTGTTTGTATGTATTACAAATAGGATAAAACAGCAGAATTGAAACATTCAGCAAGTAGTTTACTATTTAATTTTCTGTGTTTAAAAAAAAAAAAATAATAAAGAAAATGTTTCCATTGGTAAAGTACGGTTTTGTAAAACTGTTCAGATCATTTAGGAGTTTAGAAACTGATTTCTTTTTAATGGTCCTTTAAATGATTTTCACCTTTAAAAGTTTATTCTGTATGTTCCCTCTCTGAGATACATTAGCATTGTATGTATACAGGCATACCCCGCATTAACATACGCAATGGGACCGGAGCATGTATGTAAAGCGAAAATGTACTTAAAGTGAAGCAGTACCTTTTTTCCACTTATCGATGCATGTACTGTACGGCAATCGTCATATACGTGCATAACTGATGTAAATAACGCATTTGTAACAGGCTCTATAGTCTCCCCGCTTGCGCACAGCTTCGGTACAGGTAGGGAGTCGGTATTGCTGTTCAGGAGGTGCTGACAGGCGCATGCGTGAGCTGCCGTTTGCCTATTGGGCGAGATGTACTTACTCGCGAGTGTACTTAAAGTGAGTGTACTTAAAGCGGGGTATGCCTGTACTATAATGTATAGATTTTTTTTTCTCTTGGCTGCAGTTTTAAGACCTTTCTCGAGTGACTAAAATATATATTTCAATATGTGGGTTATTAAGCTCCCGCGCTGAAACAGGAAGTGGGATTAAAGTATGCCCTTTTATTAGCAATCTTTTGATGTGAGAAAGCGAAAAGGGGAATGAAAAAGAAAAACATCCCATATTTCAGTAGGGTCTCTTGTACAGTAAGACATGGTTTGAGGAGGGGGGTTGTGGCTTCATATATGTAAGTATTGGTTGGAGAGAAGGACAAGCAGGAACTTTACCATTCCAAAAGGCAAATGTTTGTTCTATAGGAGATTTGCAGACATTCAATATATACACCCAAATAGGTGACACTGTTTAGATGAAATTATTGACTTTCCTTTTTAATTTATTTTTAAGGTCTACTAAACATTAAATGTGTCGGCTTCTCTGAGCAGAGGCCTCCTTTTTCATTTATATATTGAGCAATAATACTATGTTTTGTTATTTTCCTCCGTTCCACATTGTACTACGCTGCAGAAAATGTTGACGCCATGTGAATAAAAGAGAATATTAAAAATATGTTTTTAACAAACATTTTTCCTGCGTATCCCTTCAAAGATAAAACGGTAATTAACTTTTGGTATCTGCAATATATTATGCCAGCGATCAATTTTCACATCGGATTGACTTCTCTACATTTCCTTTAGCTAATCCGCATATTCACGGGTTTACCATGAAAGTAATAGGGCAACTACGGGTCATGCGACTCTGTGATCTGTTATCCAAAAACAACGTCTGAAAGTTAAAACATGAAACCCTATTTAGTAGCGATGGGGATCTCTAATAGTCTCATACTTAACGGAAAATGAGAATCCATCCCTGTGTTTTGCAATGTTTGACTGTATGAAAGCCACATGTTTCTTTAATTCAATGTCAATGTGGTGAAGCTTTGAAGAAATATAATCGCGCTTTGAAATATTTAGAAAGGTCATGCAGATTAAGATTCAGTTGGACAGTTTAGTATAAAAATGCTATAAACAATAATTTTCCAATGTAACAGAGGCACAGGGGTTTAGAGAGAATCTCTGAGTTTGTAGTCTGAAGGTACAGCATTAGCTGGTATCGACTACCACAACTTTTTTATGTACTGACCAAGAGTAACACTACTATTTTTTTTTAATACTGTTCATTTACTGTATTTCAAAGTTTTACTTCCATTTATATTAACGTCCAATTATAAAGTTATAGTTGGAGACATGTAGCATCAAATTGGGCACAGATACTTGTATACTACAGTATATAGATCCAGCATTCTAATCATACAATGTACTGTAGATAGAAAAGATTGTTAATGAACCACAAGCAGTCGGCAATGGTAGGTGGGGTAATATGCTCAACGCTGGTGGCCCGCTGCGTACCATTTCCTCCCGCCACAGGTAGGCATGAAGGGGGAGAGAGCTGATGAGGAGGGGGAGAGATGACAATGGGAGCTGAAGATGGGGACCCTGAATTTCTTTGCCCGGCGGCCCGTGCATGTCTTGCTACTCCACTGGGACCAGATATCACATAACTTTTCATAATTTCCATTAAGGATGCTAGTCTTTCCAGAAGCAGAACATCATTCATTCTTCGAAAAGTGTTCTCCATTTGGGGAGATTATATAGAAAACCGAATATAAGCTCGAGATACAGACCATAAGATCAAAAATATGTATGTGAATATAAATGAATCAAAACGGAGCATAAGTCTGGTTGAGAGGGTGTATATGTATATACAGGAGGATTGGAGGAGGTGCCTCAATGGGGAATTGTAGAATGTAACAGTTGGCACACTCAAATGAGATTTGAATGAAGTCCTCAGTGAAAGTCCAAAACTTATATCTTCTCCCCGTGTCTCCGGTATACCCGGTGTGGAGTAGTAGCTTACTCGTGATCATTCACCGTCCTGCTCCTCCAGCTGAGGAAACTCACATGTCGATCAGGCTGCGGCTCTTTGAAAAATGAAAACTCGCCAGCAAATGTAAAAATAAAAAATGTTTATTAACCTACATAAAAATTATTTGGGGAGATTCTACCTGCTCCCAGTGATTTTTTTTTGTAGAGCATTTTCTAGCTGTTAGAATGAAATATTCATGTTTGTGTGGGTTTAAAAAATGTTTTTTTTTTTTTAAGTTATACTGTATCTGGGGCACCCATATTTAAAAGAGCAATACAGGGACCATGAGGAATCTTTACCTTTTAAAATGTCATGCATGACACTAAATATCTGGGGCCATGCATTCTCACTGGAACCTGGTACCACATAAACAATATCTCTCTATCCATTTTTCTCGACATTTGTACACATGGAGAGCGTTGACGTTCTAACGGCGAGTTCCACTTTTCACTATATAGTTCAATTCTCAGCTCTTTTTCCCAATTTAAAATATATGAGCATCTATAATCCAAGTGTATGTCCTGTAACATGTTAAAGTGTAAATTACTCCTTTCTTAGAAGAATAGTCTTTACAGAGCCATTCAAATCGAATTATTGTATGTAAATTACCCTCTAGTAGGTTCAAAGAAGAGGCCAAATACCTTGGAGGTCATCTGTAACATTTGGAATCCACAATTTGATTTGGCTTGAAGGTCAGAAAAGGATCTTAAGCCCTTTTTTCAAACATATGAGCTAGTCTGGTAATGTCCACTTCCTGCCATGTATGGAAATTACTTTGCTTGGAAACGCAGATTTTTCCAAATGGGTGTATTCAAAGGCATTAAAATTGAGATGCTTTGATTAGCTTTTTCAGCCCCTTTATCCCAGATAGGGAATTAATAAGGGTTACATTATATACTTCCTTGGGTCAAGCCGACCTCTGAATATCTAACGTTATATATATATATATATATATATATATATATATATATATATATATATATATATATATATATATATATATATATATATATATATATATATATATATATATATATATATATATATATATATATATATATATATATATTCCCTGCTAGTTACAAATGCAATCAGATTTATCTCTGCCCGGTCCTACACTTGAGCGGGTGAACCGAGTCCAAGTACGGCCTGATTACTGCCAAGTTCAGAGCAGGGGGAATTTCCCATCGGGATTAACACATTTGGCTTTAAGAAGTTGCTTTATTTTGTCTGGGATACCAATGGTCTTATCCTCTGATTTTTAGATGTTTATTTTAAAATCAGAGATTGCTTCTGATCGTTACAACAGTTTTTCCAAATTTGGAAAGGAAATGAGGGGATTAGTAAGTGTAAGCAGTACTGTATATCGTCTGCAAATAAACTAATTCTATTGAGCCGGTCTTCATTACAAAAATATCAGGACAGTCTCTGACGCTCATTGCAAGAGGCTCAATTGCCAGAGCAAAGAGAGTAGGAGAGATCAGACATCCCTGGCATGTCCAACAGGAGCGGGAGAAAGGATCAGAGAGAAGGCCTGCTGCATTTACAGTGTCAGTAGTAATTGCATAAACCGCCGAAACCGAATGATATATGTTCGATATATATATACACAAACGTATATATCCAATCTAGACGATCAAGAGCCTTTTCAGCCTCTGAGAGAAGTACTGAACGAATTTTGTGAGAGCGTACCCAGTGAATAAAATCTCTCCTGGTGTTATCAGCGGATTGTCTAGTGGAAATAAAACCCACCAGGTATGGGTGAAGTATTGTATTGTATGTCTTTATTTATATAGCGCCATTAATGTACATAGCGCGTCACAGTAGTAATACACATGGTTATCAAATAAATAACAGATAATATAAATAACAGATCATGGGAATAAGTGCATCAGACATAAAAGTAACATTAAGGAAAAGGAGTCCCTGCTATGAGGAGCTTACAGTCTAATTGGTAGATAGGGGGAACGTACAGAGACAGTAGGAGGGAGTTCTGGTAAGTGCGTCTGTAGGGGGCCAAGCTTTATGTATCATGTGTCCAGTATAATTCACAGTGCTATTCATATGCTTCTTTAAGCAAGTGTGTTTTAAGGTGGGTCTTAAAGGTGGATAGAGAGGGTGCTAGTCGGGTATTGAGGGAAAGGGCATTCCAGAGGTGCGGGGCAGTAAGTGAAAAAGGTTTAAGGCGGGAGAGGGCTTTAGATACAAAGGGGGTAGAAAGAAGACATCCGTGAGAGGAACGCATGAATCAGTACCTGTATTGATTAAAGAGATTTATTCAAAATTAGAGCCTATGGAGTGTTCTTTTTCCTCCTTGGGAATTGTAACAATTGTAACCCAGAATGCAGCATATGTAAAAAGTAGTCAAGTAGTAGCTTCATTTTTCCCTCCCCCGCCCCCCCCCCCCCCCCCAAAAAAAATCTCTACATATACCGACATTCTATTTCAGTTCTAAGGTTTGTTACTGTATCAGAGAGAGCCTGTGGTTGCCATCTCCTCTCCCAGAATCCCTTGCCCGTATGATCCTCCCTGTTTCTTGGTTCTCCCATTTGATGTTAGAGGCATGATCAGACCGGAATTGATGCTCATTTGTTTCTGTTCTACCATTGTCTATGCTACTGACCTTTTCCCTCTTATCCAGTGGGTGTTGAGGCCTAGAGGGATGTTAACCGTGAGTTAACACTGAGAATGCAAAACCTCATTTGTTTGTCAATGTTGTTGTGTTCCATTGCCAACACAAAACCAGTCTCTTGTCTGTTCTTAGAAAACAAATACATAAATCCCGCGCTCCTCCCAAATTGGCTTGCAATTAAAGTCTACATTTTGATCCTAAGTCTAATAACAAAGGGGTAATTTAGCTGCATCTTTTTCCAACGCACCCATTAGCAAATGGGTATAATACACTTTAGTGGCAGTTTAAAGTTCACTCTGCTGAAATCCGTGAGTGTCTGACATAAATAAGAGAAATGTGTGTATATATTATTACTTTACACTAAAGAATTTGTGTACTCCCATTTTCCCTTCATAATGCTAAGGGAACCTTATTTCTGGCTTTTGCCATTTTTTAATTGAACTGAATCACATATAGCATTATGCTTCATTCATTTATCCCTTTAGGCACATGCACAGATTTAATTAAGTATAGTCCACAGGACAATAAGAAACAATATGTATTTAGTGTAGGTACCTGCTGAAATGGAGTTTGCCTTGATGGGGTTAGTAGGCATGAATCATGTTTTTGTTTTGGTTTATCAAAAGATGCAACTAAATGGCTCCTTTGTTATTAGACGTGGATCAAAATGTAGACTTTAATTGCCAGCCAATTTGGGAGGAGTGCAGGGTTTGTGTATCTTGTCTGTTTCTATTAGAAAGTACTGGCATCGCAACCTGTAGCTAAGAATATCTGCATTTTGTATATACCAATGCTGTTGAGAACAGGCAAAATTTTTATTTATTTATAAAATATTTTACCAGGAAGTAATACATTGAGAGTTACCTCTCGTTTTCAAGTATGTCCTGGGATAACTATGTACATCAGAAATATATTCCTTGGTATGCTTATAGATACAAGGTAGTTCTATATAAACTATGCATACTTGATATAGATGTAGCACATTACATTGTTCCCCCATATAACACAACATATCCCATTATAAATCTTCACTTGACTCCAGGAGAGCAACCAGCTGTACAAAATATTGGAGAATGAGGAAGAACAAGTAGAGATGCATACAGTGTAATACTGTCAGGGGTTAGTCACTAAAAGAATAAACATATCCTCATGCAGTCCCATTTATAGTGCGATCTTTTAGGCATCTCAAACAACCAGGGATCTTTGGTAATCAGGTGACTATACACTGGTCTCCCAGTTTCACGTTTCCTCTCAGAACAGTTCTCCATATAATGGCAAAAAGAGGTAAGTACAAGGTGTAATATGTCTAAATTGTATTGGTAAGCAATCTAAAATAACAATCAATGCACTCGCAGTTGTAATTAATAAAATAGCACAAAACCATTACAAGGTCAGGACCTCAGACCCCCACAGCACGATACCAGTGACCATCCTCAGCACTTACTGTTCGATCCGGGCATCCTACATAACATCTGGTGATGGTCGCGAGTCACTTCTGGTTGTTTGATTGCGCCCTCGGATGTCTGGACTGCGCCCTTGTGTCCGAGTCCTCCCACTCCACGCATTACACCTTGCTGCTTCCTTAGGAATGTGCGCATTAGGGCTTATCCAAAAGTCAAAAATAACATAGCCTTGTTAATGCACTGAACACCATTTTAAAATATGATTTTCTTCACTCTATATGATATGCAGATACTTGTAATTCTACATAAAATGTAAGTAGTGTGTGACCATCTTATGTCTTAGTTCTGTGCTTTCTGTTTTCTTTGCACCAGCATCAAGCAATCCAAATCAACCACTTTGAATGGTTCACCACGGTAGATTGGTTGGAAAACTTTGGAGGGTTGGTTTTTGAACCATTCGTGCAGCCCTGTCAAGTTGCACACATTAGGACTGCCTGATACTGCCTGGAGTCCTGAGGTGGTCCTTATCTCGCCTCCACACGTCATTACCCCAGACTTAACGTCATGGACCTCACCTTCAACTTAAGTCCCCATCCCTGGCATCAGAGACCTCACCCCGAGACACCCAGGTCCACTGCTCAGCTGTTGAGAAGGGGTCTTAAGCAAGTGTCACAAGTATGTGAGGTCCATGCTCACACTCTGGTGGGACTCCCTTGACAGAATTGTTTTCTGTATGTATAGCATTCACAATGACAATACAGCCCCATGTGAGTTTCAGGAAGAAATGTCCTCTTTTGGGAACTTGGAAGAAAGACAGGGCAGCAGTATTTCTCTTAACAAACGTTTCTTTCCCAGGCATTTTTATATAAAGTTTGTGAAGTTGAGGGTGGAAATTTCCCTTCCTTATAATACTACTGCCTTTGTATTCCCAAACTGCTGGAAAAGAGACAGCTGTATATTTATTGCTATGTACGGTCAAAGCATTGCTTAAAATCTTGTGAAATTAGGTAACGCAAAAAGAGCCATATGATATGTTGGGTTTTCTTTTATTTGTTTAATAGTTTTATATCGGCACCATCTGCTGCTATTAGTTTTTTCCGTAAATTGTATAATACACTAGCTGTTAAGCCAGCAGAGCTATGAGACAGCATGGATACATTTGAACTAAAACTTATTGTAAAGCTATTATTTGATTCATAAATGTATAACAAAGCTGTCATTGATGTGGCATTATTCATTTTATTTATTTTTATTATTTGACATTTTCTCAACGTTAAGAGTTTCGCTTCACATCTCCACTTTCCCTCCCTGTGGATATAATTGAGTTATTGTTCCCTCATCTCAGGCTCTTGTTACGTGTCCATCAAACCTGTACTGAAGATGAAAAGTTCATCTTAAATAAATATACAAAAACAAAAGGTAAATACTACTTTTCCTAACAAGTTTGTGCTTGATGGTGTCCTTAAACTGTTAGATTTATAGATTGTTCTTTCTCTGGATTCGGATATAATTTATTCAATCCTACAGTGACGTTCAGTAATGAGCTAACTGAATGCTAAATTGTGTTTGATTATTCACTAAAAGACGGTCACAGTTATTCTTTGAGATCCTATGGTATTCAACTGTTTAAAGGGTACGGTTATATTTGTGAGGTCACCACTTTGATTGCTATGTTTTCATACAATTTTCATGTAATTTTGGTTTTGAGGAACCTGTAATGATGCTGAAAAATATATGGTACTGACTCTGCTCACACAATTATGAATTGAGTTGTATACAGGACTCTAGTGTGGGCTGAGTTCCTGTATAGTGCATGGTCTTCCAATAATAATAAATTATGTTCTCCAAGTATAAGTAGCAGCAGAAAGAATGGCTGGTTAGAATTGTTTGACTGTTTGTTTTTAATGCAAAAAAAACAGTCTTTCTTCACTTGAGCCTTAGCTGTTTCTCTGTAAGATTTGTGTTCCCACTTCCCAACATGCCTTGAGTCAAATGTACCTTTATAATGTTTCCATTAGTTAATGGTTTTAAAAATGATGCAATGTGGCCTAAAATTGTGAATCAAATTATAAAGTAGCTAGTGTTTCTCAACCAGGATGCCGGGGGGAAACCCTGTTGTGCCGCGACCCTCTGCCAAGGTTGCCACTGCCATATCGGAAAAACTTTGCTGGCTACTTAGTGGGTAAGTGATGAGGCGGAGAGTGTGATGTCTTTGTGTGAAGGAGGGAGGGGGGGGGGGGGAATGGGATGTTTAAAAAAGGGTGAGTGTGTTGGGAGAAAAGGGGAATACAGTGAGTCCTCGCTTATCCGACAGAATGTTTCCCTCAAACCGCTGTCGGATAGCGGATTGTTGGAAAGCGGGACCAATGTTAACCGGTGCCGATTTCTGTCGGATACGCATTAACTGCTGTCTGATAACGCGTACGATGGAAAGCGGAACGTCGTAAAGCAAGGACTACCTGTACATGTTGAGTGTTTGAGTAAACTGTAAGTGTTAATGTTGAGTGTGTGAAGACGGTGGTTAAATGTGTTGGGTGTGTGCTTTGAAGGGCGAGTGTGGATGCCTGCAAGCGAGGAGGGAATGAGTGAGGTCTGAAGAGAAGAGATGCCCCCATATTTTAAAAATCCTTAAGCGGTGCCCCTGCTCAAAAAAGGTTGAGAACCACTGACCTAGCTTGTAAAAGATTCAGTGCACCCCCTGAGACAAATGGCTGGTTGTTTCTGAAGTGAAACTCCTATGCTGGCACCTACCACATGAAACATTTTCCTTGGAGTAAATCTCCTTGTTGGAGACGGAAGTGCAGTCCCGGAAGTGACATCATTGCTGACAGAAGAGGCCATTATGGCACTTGGCGTGCATGCAGAGCCACCTACGCTCTGTGCACATGCGCAGAAACCTTTCCCGACATCATGGCACGCCTGCGCAGTAGGCACTGCGTCCAGGCGCACTTGCACAGTAGGCACTGCGTCCGGGCACACTTGCACAGTAGGCACTGCGTTCAGGCGCACTTGCATCATGGTGCGCAGTTGGCAACGTGAGACGCACCTGCGCAGTAGGTGCCGCGTGCAGGCGCCACTTACACAGGAGTAAATCTCCTTGTTGGAGACGGAAGTGCAGTCCCAGAAATGACGTCACTTCTGGCAGCAGAGGCCGTTATGGCACCTGGCGCGCAGGCCTCCTACGTCCGGCACACATGCGCAGGGGCTGTTCCCAACATCACGGCACACGCCTGCACAGTAGGCACTGCGCGCAAAAGAGAAATTCAGTTACTATACATATAGAAGTACAAATAGGTAAAACAGGGTGTGTGTGCTGTGCACGTACGTAAGTCAAACTGATTTGCGTTTTGGCACTGAAATTCTGTTTTGATTTTTAATAAAAAACATCACCATCACAAATACAATTTCTGTGGCAACACGAAGTTTTGCTTAAAATGCGCGTGCTTGGCGCGCGCACACATTTTTTTTTGTTGCTATAACAAGCTAAATAATGAAAGATGTTATTACTATTGTAAGCCTGTTTTGGAAAAGGCAGTGTACTATGCTGTAAGGAAGAGGTGCGCAAAGTTTATTAACTGAGCCGCCCGTCCCCCGAACCCCGCTTTCCTGTGACCTGACATCAAATGACGCGGCGGGGTAATGTGACGTCACGTGACCCCACAGTCATTTGACGCGCGTTACTATGGCAACACACATCACATGACCGTGGTGTCATTTGACGACGTGTTGCCATGGCGACGCGTACTGAATCCCAGTAAGTTGAGGTTGCAGAGGTCTCACGCGGCGTTTAACTTAAATGCCTCGGGGAAGAGCGCGGGGCCTCTGCAACCACCGCGCCCCCCAGTTTGCGCACCCCTGCTGTAAGGAACTATCACTTCCTTTTGCATAGCACATACTGAATATACATTTTACTGTATTTTATTTACCGGGATATATCATTCAGAATCTGAGTTCACCAAAAACATTGCCAGAAATAATTTTGTGAATAAATGCTTTGCATTTCTTAGTGAACGCTTTGACCGTTTAGAAATATATTCAGCATTTGTCAACACTTTCAGCCTTAAACCATCTGCTAAGTAACACAAGCTTACATGGTCATTGCTTGTTGAGAACTCATAGTTTGTAGGTTAATTTCCTAATGTGAAATCGAAGGTGTTGAAGGAAGAGGTGTTTTATTTGACTTACAGTTTTCCATGCTAGCATGAAAGACTATGTACTACTATTCTATATAAAGAGGAAGCTGTGATACTACGGTATATGCTACTCTATAACCTTGGCAAGGTTAGCTGCTGCACATATAATGTAGGTCGAGTGAATGCAGTGGAGTAGAACAGAAAATCTATTATTTATAGAACACAACCAATGTATTTTTAACATTGAAAAGATGTTTTATATATAATTCCTTATTCAGAGCACTGTCTAGTTATATTCTTTTTATTAAGCAACATAAAACTGGTATTAAAATAGTGCTTACAAGGCGATTCTCTGCTTTCAAAGTAAAACTGGGCAATGCTTGTGTTTAGTCTTTGCATGTTCTTGAGTTGTATTCAGGCAAAATGAGATGATGTGCTTAAAGCTGCAGTTCAGTCAATATCCTGCATGTGTGTTTTTTTTAATAAATCAGTTCTGTAGTAAGAAAAAATACTTTTAGCATTTTCTGTTTTAAAAAACAACAACTTTGAAAGACCAATTTCCTTGTATTCTATTTTAACAAGCATTTGCTAAGGCACTGCCCCTCCATGTCCTGTCACAAGCCCTGGCACACCCCTTTGTCTGCCCTGCCCTCCCTCTGGCACATGTCAGTGCAGGAGTGCTCATGAATATTCATGAGCTTCCACTGAGAGAAAGAAGCAGAAGAAAAACATATGCCATCTCTAATTGTCACCAAATTTCGCCTATCAATAATGGAGAACGAATTGACTGGCAGCTATACAGTTCTTTAGGTAATTAGAGATTGCCCACATGAAACTATTGAAGTAAAAAAATTAATTAAAAAAAAAAAAAAAAAAAGACTGAACTGCAGCTTTAACTAGTATTATTTGGGTGCATGAAGCAAAGGCCAACCATGTTTCTGTAGTGAAAAAGAAACAATGTAAACTTTCCTTTTCCAAAGGTGAAAAAGTCCTGAGATGGCAAGATCCCTTCAAAGTGTATTTATCATCGTTAAAAACAGACACAGCCAAGCGGTTAAAGTGCCTTCATAGTTGGTATCAAAGGAGCAATCCATGCAATATCCTACATGTATTTTTTTTCTTCAATAAATCAGTTCTGTAGTATTAGATAATACATACTACTTTTAGTTTTAAATTAAACTCTTAATGCCATTTTTAATGCGTTTTAATATACTGAGCATCTTTTGATTTCTATCGAAGGTTTTAAACACTTTTCCAGCTGTGCAAGGTCTTTGTAACACTTTCCTATTTGTGATAATTTGTTGCCAATATTCCCAGCAGTTTGAGTTGCAAACTGTAACAATAGATAATGTTACTGTAGTAATATAAGGCTACATTGTAGCTACTAAATTACACTGACTGAAGGATTGATTTGAAGGATTTTGCTAATCGATTTATGGGCAAACAAATCGATCGGCTCCTTAGGCAATTGGTTTTCAATAAAGGTAATCAAAGGCTGCATATATTATGACAATATATATATATTTTACATTTTATTTTTTAACTGCTTGGATTGCGTCTTTAAGCTAAGGTGACTGACTTGTACTCATTTTGATCTATGTGCCTATATATGTAACAAATATAGTATAGTTTTGACCAATACTATGAGGTGCAATTATTTAAAAAATTAACTATTTTTTTAATTTAACTTAATTTTTTAATCCGTATTTAAATAGGTTTAACAATTTACAAAGATATAAACATAAGAAAAAGGGCATTCAAAAATATTATAAATAAAATATTACATTCAAGTCAAGTGGGGACAGTGAGCAGACATCCATGTGAAGTGGTTTCTATGAAGCGTCTCACAGTTTTCATTTTTTGACGTGTGTTTTATTGATCTTTTGGGCAGCAATTTTTTGTTTTGTTTTTTGAACTTAAAAAAACTAGATCTAAACAATGATTCAGGGCAGAGTTATCTTTCCAAGTCCATAGAATTATCTGCAATCCGCTTTGCTTGTTTTTTCTTTTCTTTAAAAACATTATTTACCTTATTTGAAACCAGGAGCCCCCCAGAGCTGTGGGGATCCCAGTTTAATACATTTAATTCTGAAATTCCATTAGAAGAATTCTTCTCCTGAAGAAACAATATGACCACTTGGTTAAGCCTCACTCTTGCGGCCAATAGAAAGCTGTGACATCATGAGATGACATATGCAGCTTTCGATTGGTTGACCCAGCAGCCAACTTTGTTTTACCTCGTAAGTACTAGCAAAAATTAAAAATGAAGTAGCTCAGCAATTGTTGGGTCACCAGAGCTTTTGAGTGCCCACTAGTTCATACAAGGTAAAATAAAAATACTATATTTTTGGGCGAAAGGGGGAATGCTACTTAACCTTCTGGTGCCAGATGTCAGGAGGCAACCATTTGCCACTGAACATCTGGGATTTGCGGCCATGTCATCACTTCCGTAGTAATCGTAGTAATTCGGATAAAGCAGTCAGCCTGATCATCCGCTAGTAAATAAGCAATAACATGACATACCTGGTACATCTCGTGAGCCTGGACCATGCTGTACCAGGTACAGCACGTCATCAGGACAGTGTAAGGCTGAGATTATACCAAGAGCTGCAGGGCGGCAGCGCTATTCTGTGACATCACCCTTGCGCTGCCGCAGAGCAGCATGTTGATTATACCAGGGAGACAGGGAAGAGGAAGCTTGGAGGCGTGGCCATGAGCGGTTCACCCTCATTGGCTGAACCGCTCACGTGACACGACCATCGCCAGAGAAAAACACATTTTGATGTCTCTTCCCCAGCCGTCCGCTTTGCAGTACGGCGCGCCACGACTGTCACCATCGGTATGAGCACTTTAGTTGGATTTATGCTACTTGTTTTGGCGCCACGTGATGCCGCACTCTTTTTTAGGTATAATCACAACCTAAACCTTTAGTATATGTTTAAGATGTTTGTACGTTGGTTGAACGTTGGCGTTTTACTTAAATGATTTAATCGAAAGATACCCAACTTTAAAAGAAACTGTACTTTTTTTCTAGTTAAATAGCAACTTCAGATATTTAAAATATAAAAAATATCTTTATATAAATCAATAAAATGTCTTGTTCGCTTCACAAAGTAGTTTAATGTTTCTTAAAGTTGAATGCTGAAGCTCTATATATAGTGATCCTCCTCTCTCTCCTCTCTTTCCTCCTCCTCCTCCTCCTCCTCCTCCTCCTCCTCCTCCTCCTCCTCCTCCTCCTCCTCCTTCTATCTCTCTCTCTCCTCCTCCTCCTCCTTCTCTCTCCTCTCTCCCCCTCCTCCTCTCTCTCCCCCTCTTCCCCTTTCTCTCACTCACTCTCTCTCTCTCTTTCTCTCTCTCTCTCTCTCTCTCTCTCTCTCTCTCTCTCTCTCTCTCTCTCTCTCTCTCTCTCTCTCTCTCCCCTTCCCCCCCGCCCCCTGTTGACGGCCCTGTGTTTATACATTGTACCCCTACTCAAAACAGCATTCCTATTCTAGAACTGGGTTGAAAAGGATAACTATCGTTAGCGTGCTGTTTTTCGTTCAACCGAGTCTCGTATGACACGCAACTTGTCATATAATATTACATTTGTAATACTGACCGATTAAATGGTATGGGGAAAGAATAAAGAAACTTGCTTGAAAATAGAAACCTGAGGCATGGCGATATTGTAGTAGAACACATGCCCTGTCATTTCATATTTAAAGGAGCATTAAATATAACATAAGTGCTGGGAACAATACAGCCACAGCAGTTACTAATATACATGATTAAGGACTCTGGAGCTATAGCTAGGAAGTTATACCATGTCTACGACACCGTACCTTTCCTTATGATGAATTACTGACTGTAGTTATAGACTTGCAATTGCACACAGATTTTTCACAGTATGGAGAACAGGTTAAACTGTCTCTCTAAATGACTAGAGTTTCTGAGTTCTAAACATCAGTAGAAATACCAGAAACCTAGGAGAAGCCTCATTGAGAATCAACAGGGCAAATATGTACATGTGTTTGACATTTTTGCATATGACCTATGTGATCGCTAAGGCGGGGTCCCTGTTGGTCACGGCGGGGTGCGCTGCGATGTGCGGGCCGCACACCAGATACTCTCGATCAGGCAGGCCCCGGTGGTTTCTGTTGTCGTGACTCACGCAGCGCGAAGGCGCGTCAGCTAGCAGCCCCCCACCACCCTGTTTTCGCCACCCTTCTATCGCTCCCTACAGACTGCGGCTATAAGGTGTGCACAGGACGCCAGGCGCGTGTCCAGCAGCCACAACTGGGACTGTAGCCTTATACAGTACCACATGGCCTTGACCCCTCCCTCGACATCCTGGATTATAAGAGCGGCCACTTTCCATTTAGATCATTGCTTTGGCTCTTGAAAACCAGTAGTCGCCATCACCTGTAAAGAAGAGCAAACATACTGTTGAATCTTCTTAAATACATTATATTTTACCTAGATATAATAATTCCGCAACCAGTATAACACACAAATCATGTTTATTTGTCTGAAGTTATTACTTGCATATCACAGATATATGGTAGCTTACATCAAATATGTCTCGTGCTTTTTAAAGATATGCTATCTTGTTCTTCCTTCCCCTCTGGATGGAATCCCTCTTTCTGTGTCCTGGTGTTATCTTTTCTGACTCTGATCTGATATTCTAGTCTTCCTATACAGAGTACAAACATATACACAGTGTTTCTTTTCAAATAAGGAGCACAAACTAATATCAGAAGTAATTTGTCATAGTCCTCAAATATCACACATTATTTCTTAACTGTTGTTTGTAGTAAACCTAACTCCCTTATTGGCCTTCTCAAATAGCCCAAGACAGCTCTGTCATCTATCCCTGAAATCTAACTTTAGGAGTTGGCCACACCTCTTTACTTCAAATAACCTCCTTGTCATATTATCTACTGCACATTCTTTACCATCAGAAATAATCTTATGTAGCATCTGTTTATCAATCATACAAAGGTGGATTACAATTTAATAATCAAAAGGAATATCTAACAACCTCTCTGATTTATATTAAAATTATAAATAAAGTCCCTGCAACAATCATGCATCATTCCTATCACATTCAAAGATTACAAAGACCGTATGCTAAAAGATCTTTTGATGGTAAAGAATTCTCGCTGGTGAAATGTAATGTCTTGTGTAAATTCCTGTACATTTTTTCCCCCCAATGTTTCTCCTTGAAACATTTCTACCTTTATCTGTGTATACATTCTTTTCATAATACATATTACAAATAGTTGAAAAACAATACATAATAAAGCCACACAAATGAATTAAATTTTTTTACTCAAAGCTGAGGTTACACAATCATTTGATAACACTGTAACAGATTTTGTAAAACTTATTCCACCAAGAAGATCCTGACATTACAGACCATTCATGTTCTATTTCTTTCAATTGACCCTGTTCATGTTGAAATACTACAGTGGCGGCCGCCTTTATCCTCGTGCGGCCGTATCGGCGCAACTCTGAAAACCGCGGGCAGATGCAGTATTTGATGCGGTATGTTCCGGTATTTTAAGACGCGGCCGCCTTTATCCTAGTGCATTGTATTAGCGCTGTCTCGGCATGAATGCGGCATGAACGCGGTGAAGTGCGTGGCATTCGGAAAAAATACCCAAACAAAATCGGAGATGTTAGAGAATAAAAGGGACCGTGACAGTATTTATGCTTTTTTTAAATTGTTTTTGTAAAATCTGAAGTAGACCATTTCAATTTATTCAGTCCA
Source organism: Ascaphus truei (assembly GCF_040206685.1). NCBI lineage: Eukaryota > Metazoa > Chordata > Amphibia > Anura > Ascaphidae > Ascaphus > Ascaphus truei. Next base: position 385,738,299 of record NC_134484.1, on the reverse strand, counting down.
TTTCTCCCAAGGAAACTCATTTATTTGAAATATATTAAATTGTAACGGAACTATGTTTTTTTTACATATCACAAGAGAATCTGTGACATATTGAACTGGATCTCATGTAGATATATTCCTTTTGGAGTTCCTCCAATACAATGCAATTCCTTTAATAAAACTTCAGAATGTGTACACATAGGAAAGCAAGCTTTCACTATTTAATTATCTGACATAAATCTGTACACATACCCTTCCTACAGGAGTAACAAGATCATGAAATGTTTTTACTATCTCAATACAACCTAAACATGAGTGTGATCGTGGAAACATGAATGATAGTCTTAGCTTGGTATTGCATAATAAGAGAATCTACTTATTAGAAGTTTTGAATGCCTTTCTGCATTTGTATAAAACAAATAGATCCGACAGCATTTCCTAGTCTATTTAAGTCCTTAGGGCCCAAGGAAAAAAGAACCACACAGTCCCTCAACAATATAGAAAATATTAGATCAACATAAGTGAAAAACCAACCTAAGTCAAATAAAGGTTAAAAAATGTATTTCAAATAGTAGTTTGCAATACAGAAATTGATAATGAGCAACAGTTGGGCTTTTCAGACCCATTGAACATTAATTATCAAGCTGTAATGTTATCATAGAACTATTTTGAAGTTTTACTTATCTTTACTTATACTTACATGGTAGATAGAAGCGAATTTACGCAGTGGAAAAAAATGGCACAGTGCAATAAAAAAAGGAACTCTCACTATCACTATAATAACACGGTATAAGAGATTGATAAGGCTAAAAAAAAATAAAAGCTCTACAAGGAGGCTACTGGTGAGGGGGGGGGGCAACATTTTAGGGTCTAGCTTCTTTGGCCCATTCCAACAGCTCCACAAAATATTAAATATTTTGTGTGTATCTGTTGTCTACCTATGTACATGTTGTGTCAGGACAACCTCACTGTGGGGTCAGTAAGAGTCTTAGTGGGTTAGGCTTTAACTCCAGTGGTTTATTCTCAACAATAACAGAATAGGCACAGTGTCCCTTTAAGGAAAACACAAACCATAAAATAAAACACTACTCCCCTTGGGAGACTTACTAGACCACACAGGCCCTGTCTACCTGGCTGGCAAGCTAAACTAGTTACCAGCCCCAAAACATAGAATACAATAACGGGGAACAATATTAAAGTCCTTATATTTCAAATGGGGAACTGTGTCCTATGCGAGTCCAGGCAATCCCTCTGGTCACATCAGAGCTCCGCTTCCTCCTTAGGTCTAGAACATTGGTTCCTTGGAGCAGGGCCATGTCCTGTAGTCTGTTAATGCCCGTGACAATTTTGGTTTCCTGTGTGCGATTCCCAGATGGTCCCAAGGCCCTGCTCTCTACATGCCTGATGATCAGACCAACCAGTATCCTCCTGGTTGGGGAAAAGTCTCTCTCTTTCTCTCTCATCCTGCCTGCCTTTTAAACCTCCTGTTCATTCAGGAGTTCTGACTTAATTGTCTGCACCTCCAGCTAGCCTCTCCAGGAGGAATTGAACTGCCTGCAAACTGGAAAGCACACATACTGCACTATTCCAGTATACAGAGATAGTGACTCAGTCACAATGTGTACATACATGTTACTGGCTTACTTTGTTTGCAACCATGGATCATCTATCATTAATTTACAGAACACTATTTGTCTTCTTTTTTCGTTTCACGTTAAACACAAGGAAAGTAGGATAATGGGCCAAAGTACGAGAAATGTTTGTTGCAACTAAGATTCCTAAGGTAAAATATTTTAATAATACTGTACGTGTGTGCGCCATTATATGTTGATGACTATTTAGAACAAAGAAAGGGAAGTTGCCTGGTTAATCTACAACCGATCCATTGAACTTTTGACTGAGGTTATGAAACAATAGTACTTCACAAACTTGTTTGAGCCCAGCCTTCACATTTTTGCCAATTTTAATAAAACACAGTTTTTGGACCAGCATTGTGTGAATACTGCACAGTGTTCTTGCGATTGTTTGAGTTTTTAACCTCTTATCTACGTTTGAAAACACATAATGCAATATGCAGATGGCGTCCGTCACCCGCGATGACATGACCACTTTGCCAAAGCGATCACGTGATCACTTAATCATTGATGACTGAAAGGAAAAGGAGTCCTGTTCCGTACCTCTTCATGTAACATCCTGTGGAGCACAGAATGCAATGTTCCCTACAAAAAGGAGGAAGTAAATTACAACGTAGCTACTACTTTTTGGAGCCCCTGTAGTACCAGATCCCATGAAATAGTAGCTATGTTCTGGGGCACATAAAGGGTTTACCGGAGGAAGAGTCCCACTTACTCCAACCATATAACTAATGCTGTTGGTATGTTTACTAGGTTTAAACTAAGTTGACTATTGGGCAAGTACGGATATCACAAATTCTGTAGCGAAGCAAAAGACTAGTAATTACTCTCTTTATCTTCGTCGTTCCGCTTCCTTCCCCGTGGTTAAGGCTCACAATTATAACTGTATGTATATCTTTATCTAACGCCCTCCATGTGCATAGTGCTTTACAGCAGTAATACACGTGACATAATAGCAATAAGCGCTTAAGCTCCAAAGTGCTTACAATCTATGGTAACGAAGGTAATTTTGACTTTCACACTGGAAGCAGAATGATCTCCATCAAAACATGTTTTTAAACAATACATTTGTTACGCCCATCCCCTGGCTGTGTGCCTACAGAAACGAGCAGTACACTTATGTTTTTATACTGCAATTGTACTAAATATAATAGATGATTCTTTGTTCATATTGGTTAATTAAATATATGTGTTACTAACTGGAGTATCCCTATTCTTTACTAATCTGAATATTAAAGCTGCAGTTCAAGCTGCCGTAAAAAATTAAAAAAAAAAAATATTTTTTCCAATTCAATATGTGAATCAGTACAATCTGCACACTGACAAGTGATTAGCTAAGCTGCAGCTCGATCCGTTCTCCTGTAATCAATCGCTTTGCTCAAGGTTATTTAATTCAGCATTGTGGGCAATGTAGCTCTGGAATATGATTGACTGGGCAGTTACTAGATATGATTGGTGCACTGCTAGAGAGAGGGCGGGGCTCAAGAGCCAGAGGCTATCAGAAGGGGAAGGGGGCTGTCACTTTGGAAATGCTTCCTACATTCGAAACATTCAAAATGTCTTTAAAATATTTTTTTTAATTTAAATGCTACATGTATTTTCTCATAGTACAGAAGTGATTTATTTCAACAAAAAAACACATGTAGGATATTGCTTGAACTGCTGCTTTAATGCGATCACAAAGTGTCAATGTCAATGTGATAGTGAAAAATGTTTGCAATGAACAGTAGCTAAACAACTGCCCTTAACAATTTTAAATCCAGGTGAAATATAGGAAACTAGAAGTCCATTGCACATAGGAGACTTGGGGAAGGCATTACGCGATGCAGTCTTAAACTGGATGTGTCAGAGGTTGATGGCATTATCATACAGCCACTGTAAGACACCGAAATTGCATGCACAAATAGAAGATCTTTTTAAAATGTGTACGTGTATAAATAAAATATTTGTAATGTGAACAGGTAGCCGGTGCTGAAAATAACGAGGTAGAGCACAGGAGGGTCACTTGGTTGCAATTATGTAAAACAAAATACATTTACGGTTTTGCCAGGATTGCTGCTTGAAGTAGGCGTTTTTTGCGCACACATAAACAATGTTACAAAAAAGACAGATTACATTTTTTTTTATGAGAACACGTCCAGTTGAATAGGAAGGCAAATAAAAGGGCACATAAATTAAGTTACTTCGCTATTACAATGCCAAATGCCTATGTTATCATAAACAAGCATTATATAAGTAGGTCAAGCTATGCAATTCATAGTGTCTGCTGTACTAGAATTCCTCTTTTTGCTTACAGGGCTTTAGGTAGTATTTAATAAATGGGTAGCCAACGCCAATCCCCAAGGGCTACCAACAGGTTAGGTTTTCAGGATATCCCTGCTTCAGCACAGCTGGCTCAATCCGTGGCTCAGTCTTTGATTGAGCCACTGAATGAGCCGCCTGTGCTGAAGCAGAAATATCCTGAAAACCTAACCTATTGGTAGCCCTTGAGAACTGGAGCTGACCACACCCCTGTTCTTGACACTTGTTTTGGTGTTTTAACCTGTTCAGTGTAGGATAGAAATCCAACAACACTATTGTGACTATTTACTTGATGGGATCATGATGATAAAATAGCAATACTCGCTGACCTCATTTAAACAAACATGTACGGTAATACATTTTTTTTTTTTTAAAGCACCGGCCTGTAATTCATATGTTAGGTTTAACCGTATGGCAGTATAGATACTTTCTTGGACTCTTACACTGTTAATTATTTAAAAAAAAATACTTGTAGTAATGTTACATTCTGCATCAGTTCTCAGAATGCGTTCGTGTCCTGGTTTCTGATTCTGTGTTAGTTTCTGAGTTTTGTCACATATGTTTACATCGACCATGTGACCGGAGCAGGAGAAGAAGCTTTCCTATTGGACAGCCGGCTATCCAATAGGAAAGCTTCTTCTCCTGCTCCGGTCACATGGTCCCCGCTCACAGTGCAGTATGGAGTCCTGCAGCTCCCGCGCGGGCTCCACACTGACCGCTGATGCTGCCCCACCGCCCGCACCTCTGCTTACCTGTTCAGATGTCCGCGCGGGCTTCCAGCAGGTAAGTAACTTTTCAACTACCCTGACATTACCCGGATACCCGGCGCCGGTTCCACTTTCCAGCTGCCGGGTCCGGGTAATTTCCGGGTAGCTGAAAAGCCACCGTACCCGGTACCCGGTACATCACTATTTAGTAGTTTTACTTTTTTGCAACTCAAACATGTTGATGTGGCACTTTTTAACACTGGGTTTCATTGTAACTGGGCCTTGCATCAAGGTTTTCATAGCTAATATAGTAAATGTGCAGATACACACACAAAACGTACAGTGCTACATCAGTGACACAAAATAGTTAAGTAGGGTTAATGTCTAGACTGAGAGGATAGGTCTTGCGGCTCTGATATCCTCATGGCTATCCCTTTATCAGATTCAGTAGTCATAAACGTGACCCATATGAAAGCAAAGAATAACAGGATCACGACTCAACATTTTTAATAGGAACTATTTTCAATACAACTTCACATTCTGCATCTAATTAATTTGTCAAATATATATTTTTTTTAAGTTCTGCTGAAGCCGATTTATTTAAATAAGCCATACTTTTGACATCTTATTAGGAAGTGAAGGGAAGCAAGAGTTTAAGGTTTAGAGGATATATCTGTCATGTGTATTAAATCTCTGCTAGATTTGGAGAATATGTGCAGAGTTCAAATCGAACCTCAGAAATGTGAGTTTAGCTGGATAAGTCTGTTGGTGGCCTTTGAGGGCTGGTGTTTGATATAGACCAATCATTTTGTTATACTATAGCCCGAAACCCCCTTGTCATGCCAGGGTAGGCGTTTCACCTGTTTTTGGAACTCTGCAGTTATCCTTTTATTTGTTTCAACAGCCTGAACCAAAAGACATTTAGTAACCACAGCAGAGAACAGAGTTTAAAATAAAAGCACTAAGAGGAAGCAGTGCAAACAGTAAAAAACATATTTTATTGTAAAATGTAACTATTACTTACTAGTGCTGGAAAAAAAGACTCTGCATTACTGTATTACTATCAAATAGAAATTGTATTAGTCTTGTTGCATAAAGGGATGTATTTGTTAATAAGTCAAAAGGTAATTTAATGTCCTCGTCTTGGGCTAAATTGAGTCGAAACACTTTTACATTGGCAGAATTAACTTATGATAATTATGCTTTGAATGGTCACACAGACTAGTTGGTATAACTTTCTTTAACTAGTATAAAAGATTTAACGTTAGGAGAATAAAATGAGTGCGATGGGAGCATTCCTTTTGCAAATAGTTTTGTGAGACTTTCAGAGTGTTCTTTCTTTCATTTTATGTTTGCATCTCTCAGTTTCTCCACCTGATCTTGGAACAGGATTTTCTGATCTTGTACATCTTTAGAATGCAACTTGTACATATAGCATGACAGCATTGTTCCATAGTCGGTTTTCTACCAGAATGTATTACTGATCTCAGTTTTATTTATTTATTCAGTAGGGCTTAAGCTAGAAAGGGCCTCTGGTATTTCCACCCTTGAATTAGCAAAGGTTCAAATTCTCTGTATTTTAAATATAAAACCTAAACTTTGATCTTTTCACTCTTTTCACTATTTACTTAGCGTGTTAGGTTGAGTTTCCCGCCACCCCCCCCCCCCTCTAAAATGTACATGGCTGTGTAGATATTTATTGTAACTGTACTAGTGCAAAGGTCATTTACTCAACCATATCACTGGCTCATAATATCAGTTTTAAAAACGTGCCACCTATTCAGTATTTGGGTTCTTTAAACTCTTGTTCATAAAAAAAAAATGATAGTGTGTATTTCATGTAGTGTGTTGGCCAATAACTCTTCCTTCCCGTGTTGCAGCTGTAGTATCTTAACCCTTTCACAATTTTTTTTTAAATGTTTATTTCATGTATTCTAAAGAGGTATATTAACAAAATGTGATTGCCATTATCATTGGTTGAACGAGTGTTAGACTATTGTACGTTAGTGTATACCACTATGTCTTTGGAAGCCTATTGATAAATTACCTGTCGTTGTTTTTGCAGTTTCACTACAGTCATCCAAGACAGACGGGAATGGAATGAATGAGAACTGCAGAACAATAAAGCCAGGAGAAGAACTGCGTTTACTAGAAGGAGAACTTTTATTACAGGTACATTTGGTGTTGAGGCACAATAGTTTCTTTAAGGTTTCCTGTTCAAATTGCAGTCCCGCCAAACGCCCGAGTCCACAAATGGTACTAGCAAACTATGATAGTGATGGGTATCATGGCAAAATATGTACTGTACTGAAATGGTAAATCCATTTTATAGGAGACTAAATGGTTTTTGTCTTCTCTAAAGTAATTTAAGTACCATGTATCAGAATGAAACGAGGATCTATGTTTTATTTTGCTTCAGTTTATATGAGGGAAATTGGCAAGCAAGCAAGTTTTACTGCGATCTTCCTTCCTGGTATTTTGTGGATTGCTTCTGCCTCTATTACTGTATATGCCACTGCAATTTCACAAGCGCACTTATTGCTATCAACTGGAGGGGGTTACTCATAATATCCTTTGTTTGACACAATTTTTTGCTCAGAAGAATTTTGTGTGTATTTTTTACACACACACACACACACACACACACACACACACACACACACACACACACACACACACACACACACACACACACACACACACACACACACACACACACACGTGTGTCAATTATGTTAGGCAATGTAACAGCCAGAACAGAATTTGAAAGACTAGAAAATTATTAATACCTTTTAAATATATATATATATATATATATCTACCATATATATATATATATATATATATATATATATATATATATATATATAATATATGTATATATATATATATATATATATGTATGTGTTCTGTTGTATCTGTTACATTACTAAATACAAATATATTTAAATACTAGCGTAAATAATTTTTTGATGCTGCAATTAAACATAATGTAATTTCTCAACTTAAAACATACAGATCCACCCAAAATCAACTTTGTGCTAAACAGATCATATGATCGTGGTCAGCAATCAGTAGTAGCCTAAATTAAAATAAATAAATAATTTCAGGTTGGGCTAAAGGTGTAAGTGGAGTACTGAACGTTCAGTACTAGGACCACTGTTTCTAACTTGTTTATTAATAATTTAATTTTTTTGTCACAGAGTGCAGAGTCTCGATCTTTGCTGATGACCCTAAATTATGGAAGGTAATTAAATCAGAGTAGGATGTAATTTCTCTCCAGAAGGGCTTGAATAGACAGGAATGTTGGGCAACTAATTGGCTGATGAGGTTTATTACAGATACATGGAAGGTTATGCATTTGAGCAGTGAGAATAAACAGGTTAGATACAAACTAAATGGGCTAAAATTAAGTAAATCTTTAATGTAGAAGGATTTAGGAGTGCCTGTAGACCATAGGCTTAGCAATAGTGATGAATGTCAGGCAGTAGCTGCAAAGGCAAATAAGATATCTTGCATAAAAGGGGCATGGAAGGAAAGGCCGCATCATTTTGCCATTGTATAAATACTTGGTAAGACACCACCTTGAATGTGGAGTACAGTTTTGAACACTTCTCGATAAAAAGACATTATGGAACTGGAAAAAGTGCAGGGAAGAGCCATGACATTAATAAAAGGGATGGAAATTCTTACTTATGAGGAAAGGCTTGCTGAAGTAGATTAGTTTGCATGAGAAATAGAGGGAATATGATCACTATTTACAAATATATTCTGGGGTCAATACAAGGGACTCAAGAGAACTATTCATCCCAAGTACTGCATAAACACACAAAGTCATCCCTTGAGATTGGAGGAAAGGAGATTTCACCAGCAGGAAAGGGGTCAATACAGTTAAAATGAGGAATTATTACCTATTGATGGCAGATACAATAGATCTCTTCAAGAAAAAGTTAAAACATGTTTCATTTATAAACATAACAAAAAAAAAAGTGTTCAGGGTAAATCAAATAAGTTAACATGGCAAGGAAGTTGATCCAGGGAGAAACCAGGAAGTTATGATGACACAAACCCTGCACCGTACATAGTTTTGATCGATCAATCGTGATAACAGAATCTCCCTGTGTGCCAATATAGGAGATTGCCAGTTATTGCGATATTTATGGGTGCCAGTGCAGTGAGAGAAGCTTTAAAGCAGCTGCTGTGCTATTTCTCTGCCTCTGTCTTCCCATGTCTCCCTCCCATCCTGCTTCTGAATGCTGCTGACTCAGGGAGAGGGTGAGAGCAGAGACAGTGTGAAAGGTACAGTAGGAACTCCACAACTTCCTTTTGTTAACCCCTCCACCTCCCTCTCCCTGGGACACTTAATCCCTCTCTCCTCCCCTTGGGGCACTTAAACCCCCCCCCCCTCCCTTCCATGTCTGCACCACCTTTTCTCACCTACACTGCTCCCATCACCTCACACTTTATGGAAAGGTTAAACAACTAATGAAGAAAATATTTTTCGACTATTTTTGATTGTGGGAAAACCTGTTTAATGGTTTTAATATTTTATTAGTGAAAAAGTAATATTAAATGGAGAAAGTATTTTGGATGAGGGGATGGGAGCAGTGCGGGTGAGAGTGATGGGATGAGGGGGATGTTGGGACGATGGGAGCAGTGTAGGTGAGAAGGTGAAGTGCAGACATGGAAAGGGTTGAGACTGTTCCAGTAAATCCGAAGAAAATGTATTTATTTTGAGAAAGTAAGGATGTTTGCTGCACACCAAAGGAAAAAACAAACAATAACTTGTGGTACATTTACCGATGCTCCTTAGTCCCAGGGAAGACCTGCATTTCATTCAGTGTAGTTAATGGACAAGGGCACAAGGTTTTCAATCATAAAGAATTTACTGTGCCATAGAACACACCATTTTGAGAATACATTTTATTTAGATTTGCTAAAATATTTTCAGACTTTTCTTTTCTCAAATTTGATGTATATCGTGATAAATTTCTTAATATCGTTTTCGGGGTGAGAATTTTGATTAACTGTACAGCAAATAAAAATACCATGTATGGGCATATTCACATCTCAGACAGGTCCACAAACCAGTGAGGGTTTTTGTCACTTTTTTACTCAACATTACTTTGTGTATCTAGTGTAAACCCCTTTCCCTATGCCTAATGGAAACCTGGAATTAAAGCATTGGTTACCGTGTTCGATATTGGCTATCCCAGGCAGAAGAGTTTCTCGTAGAGACTTTTTTCTACTTGGAAAAGTTAAAGGATGTTGAGGGAGGGGGCGGGGTGGGGGTGGAGCCTTCAGCAGTTTTGAGGGTGAGCTTTCAAAATAGGTAGGAGGAGCCACCCTCCAATCAGCTAAGACCAGAACATGAAATACAGACAGAGCTCAGTGCACATCCAAAGAAACTTATACACTGTACAGTACAGTATAAGTTTCGTTGGATGTGCACTGAGCTCTGTCTGTGTTTCGTGTTCTGTCTCTGGTTTTAAATATATATTGCCATGCTCAGTAGCACTCCTCTGTGACACTTATATGCTTATATATGATGTGGTTATTTTGGGGGTTCAATATGAGCTTGTAGGTGTCCTGTATGTTTTATAAAATAATGTACTCTGAAAGCCTTCGTTATTTTAGAAATCATTAATTTAGTTACTGACGCTTTTCACTGCCTGGGAACATTTCTGTATACTGCTTAATTTGCAATATCTTTCTGTTGTGTTCCATACCTCTTGTTTATATGCAGATGTTTAGTTGTGTCTGTATTTTAAAGTTGGCCCTGTTTAGGTTTTATTTTCTGTATCTAAGTGATGAGTAAGAACAGTAAGACCAATTATACATTTTCCATACCTCCATTGCTGAAGTAAAATTGTCACTAGTTAATTTAAGACCAATTCCCTTGACCTTGCCTGACCTCTAGTTTGCCTGTAGCTAAAGATGTTATTTTTTATAACGTTAAAATAGTCACTTTTGGCAGTGTTCTAAATCTCACAATGTACTGTTATTTTAAGAAATTTGTACTGTGATGTTTTATCATAAAATGATATTAATATTTAGTGACATGTAGCCTTTTAGTGACTTACTAGCTAGCCTATTTAGAATTAACAATATTTTCCCAAATAAATTATATGCTTAGGAAATTTTATTAAAGTTATATTAAAAATGGCACACTATAAAGTTTAATCAACATTGTCATGGGAGACCAGAACTCGTTCACTGGATCAAGCATCATACAGGACACAGATTAAATATTTATTGTGTATTTATTCTGACCCAGAGACAGCAGACAACACAATATCACCAACAGTGCTACACTCCACACAAAGAATACAGGGGCAATCCTAGTTGCCCGGTGCCACCAAAATGACTTAGGTCTGGGACATGGTGCAGGGAGCAGCGCTGGGCAGCGCTGACGCTCATGCTCACCTGCTCACGCAGGAGATTTTTCTTGTCCCTGCATGAGCGTCAACGAGTGTGCTTGTGTGCAAGGTGGGAGGCGGGCATGGAGGCAGGCGGGGCTAGGGTGCCACGTCATGGCGCCGATGTCACGGACTGCCATTGGCTTCTGGCAGTCACGTGACCGGCACTGCGCTTGCATGAGCGGATAAATTAAAACTTTATGTATTTTAAATGAAAATATCACTTGTGAGCACATTCACGTCTTAGACAGAACTGCAACCCTGCCTTTAACCATTATCACCTCCTAGCATACAGTGCTTCCACTGCAGCAAGGGATTCTGGAAAATGACATGCGAATGAGCACACACTGTCACCTTTTGCTTCAAATCCATTTTGACATGGACCCTGTAAGCTTATGCTTGCTGCATTGCACAGCTTTTCAGCACAGACTGGGTTAAGATGCATAGCCAGTAAACCTACTCACAGACCGTTGTTTTGACCTTTTGGGTCTCATCAGTATGAGGCTGGTTATACTGGCTTTGTAATTTGAAGCTTGGATAAGTATCCACCACACATTAGATAAGTTATGGAAATTTTAATTTTAACAAATATTTAGGGGCACATTGATGAAACATAGGTACCGGTTAGCAAACCCAATCTGGTGTGAACGCCCATTTACTTAAATGACCAATAACGCCAGATTGGGTGCACTAACCCGTACAGGCGCGTTGTGAATCAGGCCCAAAATTTTTCCATTGTAACCAAAAACATGGCAGAAATTTTACAATCCATACCTAATCTTCATAATTTTTAACATCTACATGACAGATAAGAAAAAAAACATATATATATTTTTTTTACAGGACACAGTCATTGTTTTACTTTAAGGGAAATGATCTTCGTAAGCAGGGTGATGCACTGACGAGGATTACATTTGGCCATTATATAGGACTGACACTTTAGACTGTTATATAGTGGGGGGGGGGGGGAATTGTTTTTATTTTTTGTTTTTTAAGATTTCCAGCTTCACTTATTTCTTCTGTCATTACAGTACTCTGTTAGTAATTCAAGAATTTCCAATGGTTTTTAGGCAGACTTTTTTCGAGACTAAGAGGTTAGATAACACTTTGTTTATGCTGGGTTTATAAAGATGGCTTGGTCCTTGATGAGCATTTAGTTCTCTGTTAGCTATCTAAAGGACATTTATTGATGAGCTTTCTAAGCATGGCATTTTCCTGCTAGAATTTGTAGGTGATCTTTTACATTGAATGTGCACTGTTTATTTTAAATTTAGTGACGGATTGGCAGTTAATTCATTTATTTTTTTTGCTTGAGGCAGCATTCAGCCCTCCAGAGCTAGGCCGTGCTATTTTCAGCTCCAGGCCCCCTCCCCCGAGATACTTACTAGTGAAGTTACCAGATTTAAATCTCCCTCCAGTGGAAACAGGCGAAAAGCCGGATGGGGCTCCCCAAGAGCTGCTCCCCTCTGCACAGGACCAGCGTTCTAAGGGTTAACATTTGCTTGTACTTTGTGGAGCGTCAACCCCACCCACTGGAATGTTAGTGAGTAAAAAGGAAACAAAGAACTTTTTGTTCACAGCTGAAAACAAGAGGTAACTCTCAATGTATCACTTCCTGGTAAAACATTTGTATAAATAAATAAAACAAAATGGCCGCAACATCTCTGTTCCCTAGGATGTCGCAACATGATCGGTTGTTGCTTCCTGTCGGATAAGCATTTAATCTCTTGCCTCAGCGAAACCAGGTGATGTAATACTGGTTGCTCTGGGGCAAACACCCCCCTCCCCCTCCCAATTTCATTCCTGTTTTAAATGGAGAAACAAAGGTGTATGGGGTAGTTGCTTTTGTACCAATGTAGCAAGACTATCTTTCATTTTATTGAGCCATGCCCAAGTATTCTGCAGCAACGTTAGTATTCAATCCTATGGAATCTCTTACGGCATGCCTTAGGCTTTGCCTATAGTGCCGCCGAAGGGGACACGATGGGTGACATCACCCGTTGCCGTCGCCACCGGCGAAAATTATGTTTCGCCGGTCAGCCGCATCGCGGGATTCCCGCAATTTGATTTGTTCAAGGGCCGTCACGTGACGCGACGGCCCTTGAAAAATCTAATTTTGCAGGCGGTGGGTTTTCGCGACGTCGCTTGTCGCCATCGCGTGCACTTTAAGCACACGCGGTGGCGGCAATGCTTTTGTTTTTGGGCAAATTTGCGTCGCCGTCGCCGGCACTATAAGCACGGCCTTAGTAGTTTGAGGTGTCTGTGGGAAGATCTATATTTCTCATTTGTTTTTGTTATGCCCTCATACCGTCATGGCAGATGAAGGTATAGTACACAGCTTCTTAATGATCAGGTCTTGCATTCAACAGTAGTTTAGCACTACGCTGGTATTTAAATAGGGCATCTGGATCATTATTTAAACTGTTAATGTATTAAAGAAAAATCACTTGTTTCGTAACTTCCAACCTCAGATCAGTTTTGAAATAAAAAAAAAACATTCTTAGATTTTTCGATATGGCAGTGGAATATTTTTATTGAAATAGGATCGTTAAACAGCTTAATGTATTTTAGCTGGCGAAGATAGGCTTTTGTTAAAAGCTCTTACTGGAAGTTAATCTGAACATTTAGACGCCCAGCCAAATTGTTCTGTTTATCAATAGGCTATGTTGATATGTTTAGATAAATGCACTTTCTGTGACTTCTCATAAAGGAGCCGTTTTGTCTACATGTTTTGCAAAGGGAGGAAACTCCTCTAAACGTTGTGTGCTCATGTACGATTTAGAAAGTGAACATACTATATATTTGCCCTGTAACTGTTTAACAACCTGGATTATACTTTGTTCCCAAAGTTTTAGCCAATTTGTTTCAGTAAAAATCTATGGATAATTGCATTCTTTTTATTTATTTTTCTGCAAAGTAATACTGTATGTTGGATGCCCTACGGCAGCAGAAATGTTATTTACTAGCATACAGCAGTGCACTATGAAAATGTGCAGGATTTTACTTGACAAAATAGTATGAAACTAACACTTAAATGTTAGTTTTTTTTTTTTTTTTTAACTTTATCTAGTTCAAAGTTTCATCAGCACTGAAAGTTCCGGTCACCCTCATCCAATATTTAATAATTGAGCAACTTGTATTTACCCAAGCAGTCACATTTAAGGCTAAAAACCTTCAGCGAGATAAACCAAGTGATGCACCAACCCAGCACATTTGTCCAAAAGCAGATGAAAATCGCAACATAATGCTTACTATGTTAAATAGATTAATAGTCGCATCATTTTGCATAATGCCGCTTTGTTGAAGCAACATACAAGTTTTAAACGCATGAGGTTTTAACACCTTAAAGTTCTTATCATAATGCGACATCATGAAATCACACGTTTCAAGGATAAGGGGTTTTGTCCCACAGAGAATAACTCAATGATTATTGTTTTGGTCTCGCAAATGGTTATTACAAAAGTACTAGTAAAACCTCTCCCGATCCAGTATACTGTAGCTCATCAAGGGACTAAAAAAATGTACCCCACAAGTGCTTTATTGCAAGTCTTCGTTTCTCTGGTGATCTAATTTGTCTTTGGTTCCAAACATGATTCATTTTTATGTATCTGGAATGTAAACATTTCAAGTTGAATACATTTGTATGCATCCTTTGCAGAATAACATGTTTCTTCGAACCTTTCTTTTGCAATTGTGCATGAATTGGACCCAGATGACAGTGTTATACAATGCAACATATACTCTTTGTATACATTAGTTAACAAAAACATTCTACAATTGACAGAAAACAAGTCCACCCCCCTCCCCCCAGGACCAGTACTGTAGGGCTACTTGATTTGTATAACATGAAAATGATGTGTCTTGTGTTGGCTGTTTTTTCCCCATGAAGAATAGCAGTTCTAGGTGATACATGTTGTTCCAGAAATATAAAAGGAGTCTGAGGTATGAGGCTGATAATCGTTATGCCAACATTTTGACAATGGTACACTGTGGGTACCTTTGCACTTCAGTATATTTCCTGTAAAGAAGGCTTTTGTGTCTGGCAGAAGTCTCTGCGAGAACAGGTTTTGAATTTTCTTGGGTGTTTTCATTCTGATACTATTGTGTGTTCGAATGGATAGAAGAACCTATCATGCGTGAAAAGACTGTTTTGGCCCTTACATCAGCAGTCCTCCGTGTAATCCAAAACTCATTTGTTCGTGTATATTTGTTTGTGTTTCTCCCTTATATAGTTATATGGTAACAGAAAGGTCCTGTGGTCCATCTAGTAGGTTCCCCCCTGCCACATGTTCATTACTATTTTAGTTCAAGAATGTATGTTGTTGTGTTCCATGAAACGTAAATAAACGTTTCAGTGAATCTTAAAGCCGCCCTCGCCTATTTTGCCTCTGGAGCTGAACCAGGCTGTTTTGAGCTCCCAGGACCCTGTGGTCTAGTTGCCAATGTTCGTTCCTGCATTTTCTAAGCTGGTGCCCACGGTCATTCAGTAGAAAGCCTCAAATCATTCTCCCATAGGCGTTGCGGCTTTCTTTGCAGTTTTTGGCAGATATATTTGAGTTCCCGGATAAGACTTGAGACTCTGGCAACTAAACCAGCAAACATCTCGGGAGACGGGGATCCCCGGAGCTAAGAATAGGGCAGTTCGGCTCCGCGGGACCACCCAGTTTAAATTCTGTCACAATAAAAAATCCATAGGGGAAAGAAAAAACAAGTAGGCGGGATTACTACTTTAAAGGGTCGTTATGAACTTGTAAATAAACATGAATTAAAATATCTTCCTGAACTGAAAAAAGCATGATAACTTAATTTGATACTCTTCCTGTCAGTACGGTTAGTTGCAAAGCACTTCGGTTCTCCCAAAAGTACATTATCATTTTACTTTAGATCAAATGAAATGGTTTTCTTTCACTTTAGGATTTTCCTATAGGAGAAAAACGCACCCAGTTATTTACAATCGTTTTTTCTTTAGTGCTAATTTTATTTATAAACCAAACATTTCTCAACTAATGACACATGATTACATGCCTAATACATTATATTAGTTTGTGAAATGAAGGCAATTCATTTTTTCTATTTAAGATTGAGTTTAAGGAGTTTTTACACTTGACATGCTTTAATTTTTTGGATTGAACATTGCCTAGACGTTATCTCTGATTATCTACATCCACGTGCTCACCTGTATAAATCAGTGCGTGCACCTCTACACACCTCTATACACCTCTTCCTACAATTATACTTTCATTTTTAGTTATGTAACGCAAATTATAGGCTAAAGCTATGATGATACCTGCAGCTCTGGAATCAGATTTACGACAATTATTCTCCCAGTAAAGCCAAAACATTTTGGCACATGTACGTATGTATATTTTATTTAGTGCCATCAAGGTACATACAGTAGCTCTTTACAATACACATGACAATATAACACAATTGGATTAAGCTCTTCAGACAATAAACAATAGGAAAACGAGTCCCTGTCCCAAAAAGCTTACAATCTAATTATCAAATACATTACTCACTTCATTTTGTTTGGCGCATGGGTCAGTCCATATGCTCGACTTGCTGTTGGTAGCGGGGAGGTGGGGCATTGGTAGGGAGTGTTTTCAAATGTAATATGAATATGCTACTCTTTTTCAGGCTCTTAATGGATTTGTGTTGGTGGTTGCCTCAGATGGCCTTGTCTTCTTTTCTTCTTCCACCATTCAAGATTACCTGGGATTTCAGC
Source organism: Ascaphus truei (assembly GCF_040206685.1). Taxonomy (NCBI): domain Eukaryota; kingdom Metazoa; phylum Chordata; class Amphibia; order Anura; family Ascaphidae; genus Ascaphus; species Ascaphus truei. The sequence continues at coordinate 385,721,534 of NC_134484.1, read as the reverse complement.
AAGTATGTATTATTTTCTAATTATTCATGTGCTTTCAGATGCTAAATTGTATTTGCAATTAATTAGCAGTCACTCTCTTTTAAGGAGCATTGTATCAACAATCCTTGCAAAATATAGGTGACCTTGTCTATTACAACTCCATCCCGTGTATTCAATGGCGTGATCCAGGCAGAAATGTCATATTTTATATCAATCACCCGCTTGACAAATTGGTGATACACCTCGATTAATTATTTGAACAGCTTTGTGGGGATTTTACAGACTGGACCATGAGATTGAACTGTAACACATTAAGCACAACTCTTAAGCTGGATACGAAGCATGAGAGAGAATTGCTGTTAGACTTTTTCTAGCCCTGAGATGCTTTAAGCCTGAATTACAAAGCATTATTTAACTCCTTTATTGCCTGGGTTTATGCAGTTCTGTCTCTCTTACACTGGCATTGTTAAACAATCCTCTTTGTGACTTATTATTATTCAGACATGATGTCCAAGTCATGAAAAAGTTGCGTGTGAAGTTCTAATTAAATACTATGACTTTGATTACTTTGGTATTTCCTTCGTATCAGCTGGCACAGATGATGCTTTTAGAGGCCAAGTAAAATAGAAAGCGTTTTTTTCTGGTCTCTATTATATTACTCAGCGTCAATAGCAGGAGGAGGATTGAAGCATTACTTGAGATCATAGGTTGCAATGCAGCTTACAGTCTACACAATCTTAAAGCAACAGTGTAAAGTATTTGCCTGTACCTGGAATCCATACTTTTTGGCAAGCTTAGCCAACACGGTCAGACATAATATATTTTCAAGAGTTACGCTGTGGTGTGAGAATAGTTTTAAAATAAACCATAGCAACCAACACACAGACTTGGTCTGCATTAGAGACTATAATGAACCCTTTTTATGTTTAGTTTGCTATAAATGGAAGGTGGCTGCTAAGATTTCACATCAGAGATGGCTGCATGGATACATCTGAACTCTGATTTGAAAGTGCACTGTCTGGGTCTTTAAAGTCCCTATATTAAGATACATAAATAAGAGAAGGATTGATAAAGCAAAAGGAATTTTACGCACTTAAACAGTAAATAAAAATCAGACAATAGGACAGGGATTAACAAATCCAGGGCAGGAAAACTTTTGATAGGCTGAACTCAGCCTTCATGTATCAAGTTTACTGTTAACAAAATCTGAAATTGAAGTCCAGTTACATAATGTTACATGTTTGAGCTGTGAAACCCTAATCTGTTCATATCAAAAGGGCATAAATGAATCACTCCTCAATTAGAGGTATGTTGATGTTTTTGTTGGATGCTGCTGCTATGAATTACTGTACTTATGGAATTTAGTACTGTTATGTTAAAGTTGTAATCCTGTGTATACATTACTTGACGTTTTTTAAATGCATAATTCGATCAAATATTCTATGCTGAACTCCAAGCTAGTGTTCTTTATTAAATACAATGCATACTGTTGTTGCAGACGCGCACACACACTGGTTTCTTAATTTCCTAATTATACCTACTATTTGTGTCTCTATATTCCACAACATTCATTCCTCATCTACAGTGCACACATTTCTTCACAGAATACATACATTTGGTACTATGGTTCTTTCTCAACTGATGTATGTACAGTAGATTTTATCTTAAATATGTGAATTTAACCAGATGACTAAGTATAATAGTTTTAAATATTTTCCTTTTAAATACTCGGTGAAACTTAAACCACAAAACATTTCCTTGTTTGTCTGGATTTAAATTATACTTTTGTTTGCTTGCTATACAGGAAATCTTACTGTGTAAATACATTGTGAAACGAGCAAAAACACATCTTAGAGTTATCTTTTAAATGCATATAAAATAGCTGCCACGAAAGCATGTTTGGGAATGGATACTTTCTTTGGACAGAGAGAGCTGCAGTATATCATTCCTCCACGCATTGCTAGTTCTCCCTCTGGTTGATCACTGAGGAGTTTCCGTTATGAAAATAGGCTGAAAACTTTACAGGGTAGAAGTGTTTAGCCTATCAGTAACGATGTGACCTCAAAGGTGTAGAACCATTTCATGTAATCTCACCCTCCCCTCCCCCCCCACACCCACCATTTAATATGTTTACAGGTATAAAGCAATGCGACTCTAAAGTGGAACATTTTTTCCTAATGAGATCTATGTCCCAAACTAATGTATTGCCAAAGTAGCATTTATTATGTGTTTCATGGCACGGGGCTGGATTTGGAACTACATTTACAAATTATTATACAACAAATGTTAAAACATGTTTAGCTCTAAGGACCTCCTGTTCCTGAAGATACTTACCGATGTAGTTACCGCTGTTACTTTCTGGACACTTAAATGGTCGTCCAGTAGGAAGCCACAACATCCTTCCCCCCAATGATTACAGTATGGGGCTTTCTGTTGGCCCAATGGGATCCGCAAGATGTGGAGACTCTTGATTTCCCTAAAAGGGAGGAAAACACCAGCAACGGGAATTGAAAGTATCTTTGGAATCGGGGTGTCCTCAGAGCAACAAAAAAGCATAGTTCGTCTCCTAAGGACCAGCTGATCAAATTCTGTGTAAAAATTTTTCATTTTAAAATAAATGAATTTTAAAAAATGGCTAGGCAGATTGTTCCTTGTAGCTGTAACCTGGCAGTGGGATCATGAATGGAAAAAATAAATGTGTATGGTGCGGTAAACCGAAATATTGATAACTTTGTTTCCATAATAATCAGAATCCAGGGCATTTAGTAATGATTTCGAAAGCACCAAACATGGCTATAAGAAGAAAAAATATAAATATCTCAATCATTTTATTTTACATCTACTGTTTGCAGCTTTTGTAGTACGCAGCTGATAACGTTTCTATGTTATTCTCCTTCATCAGTCTGATGTGATTCACCAAAGTGTATATGAACTCATTCATACAGAGGATCGGCCTGAATTTCAGCGTCAGCTTCACTGGGCTTTGAACCCGAAACAGCCTTCCGACGCTGAGCAAAGATCTCAAGGTATGAAATCCAGATGTGCTGGTATTAATGTCATTGTATTTGTGCTCATGTGAATGCCATAGCCTATCTAATCACATGGTAGGCTGGGCTTCTGTTATTGATACAGTGCAGATTGTTTGAAGGCACCTGCAACAGCAAACCTATCTAAAGAAATGCCTTGAAAGGCACAATTTATTTAAGCTATTTCAAATATTACCGACACGTACTTTGACATGACTTCAGCGATTCTGAGCCTATAGATCAAGATGTTACCATGATGTAACTACTGAGTATTACTGCACACATCCAGCCAACTAAAGCTGTTTGTACGTAAAAGAATGGAAATGCCAAAGATAGGGGCTTCCTAAAAATGAACTGGCAGCCACCAACGCCCCCTGAGACATGTATTCCCTTGGCTGGTAGAGGGGCCTGCAATATCAAAACGGTGAAAGAAGAACATAGGGTGTGCTGATAGACTGCTCTATTAATTGTTCCTGTGAGGTGAAAGGTAGTGGGAGTAGTGGAGCAGAACAGAAACATTTCAGACATGGTTATGCTCTACATACGTTACCTGCTTTCAGTTTGCTTTAAGACCGATTTCTGTCATGTTGAAAGCATGTACACATACTAAGGAAAATTGCAGGGGAAAAAACATTAAAGCCACTCCATAAACTCTAATTTATGTAAGATGATGCTCACTTCGAATTACATCAATTGGGCAGAAAATGTAAGAACACATTGGCACTTTGTCTAGAAAACAAATACATAGATGCTTACTATTTGCCCATGGTGACTAGTAAACATGATCTGAGGATCTCAAGGAGGAGGTGAGGAAATAAAAACAGGTATTCAATGCTGAAATGAAATGGTGTCCATTTATGAAATACTAACAATAGAATAAAAATCTGTCCCGTTTCCTCTTTGTACTTCAAACAAGACATAAACAACAATCTGTTATGATGTAAAACTTAGCCAGAGCCACATAGAAGAGAAGATGTGGAAACTGAAAATATGCAGCTATTGTTCGTCCGATCTATTGTTAGTTGTCCTGGGATACTCTTTGCTTTAGGCGTTTGAGAATGAGGAAAAATGTCTCAATTTATCTCAACCTTACTATTATTTTCTACCTAACTATACAACTGTGCCTTGCAGGCTTTATATCTCTGATTGTGTAATGTAAACGTCTTGGCATAAATGGCTAAATAAATAAAACATCTAGCCTTTTCTCATCATTGGAAATTGAAATGGTAATACATGTAATTTCTTACGTTAAAGCAGCAGTCCCGCCTGGAATCGCTCTGTGCGTGTGTGTTGCATATTAGCCGATGTGACCTAATCAACTTTCAAAAACGTTTAGGATTTTTTTTGATTCCTTGCAAAGCAGCATGGAATAATTAATGTTTTTATGTGATAAAAAGGAGTGGTTTCCAAAGTAGCATTGCACTGATTTTGATGCACCAGAACTTCTTTGTATTGTATGTCTTTATTTATATAGCGCCATTAATGTACATTGTGCTTCTCAGTAGTAATACATGTGGTAATCAAATAAATAACAGATAATATAAATAACAGATCATGGGAATAAGTGCTTTAGACATAAAGGTAACATTAAGGAAGAGGAGTCCCTGCTCAGAGGAGCTTACAGTCTAATTGGTAGGTAGGGAGAACGTACAGAGACAGTAGGAGGGAGTTCTGGTAAGTGCGCCTGCACTTTCATGTAATTACAGTAACTAAACAATGACACATCCAGACACAAATTAGATTTTCTAAAAGTAGACAAGCAGAGGTATCCTGCGATGGGTCACTTTAAACTGTCATATGGTTATATAGACTGCTCCTTTCTATGGCAGCTAGAAAATGAAAATTGTTCGATTCTTCTATGCCAAAGTAGTGTGCCCTTTGACCCGCCCACCCCCCTCTGACTGATATGAGAAGGTACTACCAAAGTCAATCAAAGATAGCCCCATGTTATTGTAATTGTATGTTATATTGTAAGAATAAAAATGTGCTGGTGGGATCTTGTGAAATAGTGTTCAAACACCATGTAAATGCAAATGTATATGCAACGTGTGTTTAGAGTTGGATTTTCACAGAGACGATTGTATAAGAAAAACAAAACTAGCCAGGCTGCTCTTCCTCTGATCTGCTTTGCTCCTGTAGCACAGGGCATCATGCTGCCCTGGGGGAGGGGACTCCTTTCCTATGTCTGAGTGATGACGACATCACCCACCAGGGAAGAGGACACGAGACAAAAGACAGCATGGAGCACCTTTTGATATACTTAGTGTACAAAAAGCGCTACTATCACCCAAAAAATAAATAAATTAGTACGTGAATACATAATATAACATAACAGTGAATAAAGTCCAATTGTATGGTCCTGAGATGTAGTCCAAATAGCAGCCTAAAAAGTCCACTGGGTGTCTAATGTCCAGTATAGAATGCAAAACATAACAGACCTCTCTGGCACTGAGGAATACAAGCACGATGGGGCTAGGATGGAAAAAAGCTTGAATCTTTAGAATGACGTGCCTCAGGAATAGGAGACAAGAAAAACATATGCACTACTATAGTGCATTATCCTGGGATGCAAATTGATTGGCAAGGTATACAAGGCAAAGGATTTAATAGTAATATTAAAAAGAGTAAAAATGCACATGTGAGCGCGCACACTGTGTTCACAACAATTGAACAAAATGACTGATGTCACATTCTCCTCCGCCATGGGTAAAAATTGGAAAGGGAACATTGAATCCATAATAATTGTTATGGTTTCAATGTTCACTTACTCATTTATTGTTATGTCATTTATTATAATGTCATGTTTGTCTGTGCATCCATTAATTTTGACCCCTTTTATACTTATTGTGTGTCATATTTTATGTTAGTCATGTTGATCCAGCAGTTAGCTGGCATTTGCGCAATCAAGGCTTATTTATCAATTACATGTATGATCTGGGACTCAGTAGGGTATAAATAACCTTCCAAGCTAGCCTTGATGAATATCCCAGACGAAGAGACAAGCCATTTTGAGTCTAGAAATGCGTTGGATTGTGGCACAGCAGGGACACCGTAGTGGATGCATAGTGTGTGACATCTTCGGGAGCAGCGGAGTAGTAGCCAATTCGGAGTAGTTGGCGCCTCGAGGCTGACAAGGTGATGGAGAACACCATCCACAGACGGAGCAAAGTCCAATCTGCGTGTGAGATTGTCTACATTGAGGCTTGAGACCTAGCCACTTGATGCGAGTAGGTTTCCAATTTTTACCCATGGCGGAGGAGAATGTGACATCAGTCATTTTGTTCAATTGTTGTGAACACAGTGTGTGCGCTCACATGTGCATTTTTACTCTTTTTAATATTACTATTAAATCCTTTGCCTTGTATACCTTGCCAATCAATTTGTATCCCAGGATAATGCACTATAGTAGTGCATATGTTTTTCTTGTCTCCTATTCCTGAGGCACGTCATTCTAAAGATTAAAGCTTTTTTCCATCCTAGCCCCATCGTGCTTGTATTCCTCAGCGCCATAGAGGTCTGTTATGTGTAGCATGGAGCACCTTGCTGATAAGCAGCTGCATGTGGTGACTCAGTCCCCTCCCTGCTGCAGGAGGACATTTATAAACATTCTAAGGTCGGTGCATTTGCAACATTTAGAACGTTTAGAGACGTCCTAAGCACAGTGAAGGGCGTTAAAATAATTTGTTCACTTTTAACATTACCGTGGTATATATATAGTTTGAGGGTTTTCACGATGTTTGGCAAATGATCTGATCACGAACTGACATTATGTCATCAGCATTATTAGCTTAGCTTTGTTTACAAAGTAGTTATAATGCCATTGTTATTGAAACAGATAAACATAAGTCGGGGATAGGCTTGAATCGAGTGTTGTCGCCAGGAAGCGATTATATAATTTTTTCCAAAATAGAAAGAAGTAATGCGGTTACTTTTTGAGGATGTTTGAATCTTTCAAAGAAAGAAAATTACACTGTTCTGGGAAACTAGTAGTTTTTGACCTGCTAAATTGAATTTCCCCCTTAAGATGCAGAGTTTTATCTGTAGGGATTGACTGTTTTTCTTCCATGGTGCCATGGGGTTAATCAACAGAAAATAATATTCCTATTCTTTTAGAGGTTGCTATGTAAGCATGTTGTTGTGTTTTACTGAGGACCTTTCATTTATTTATCTATCAATGGAGAGTTTATTTGTAGCAGAGTGCAAAGTGAGTTCACTGCATTGCCACAGAAGCAAGTTCTTTTGAAAATTACAAGTAACCATTTGGCATAATTATCCACTTCAAGGGGAAATCTCCACAGCATCTCAGTATTTGGGCGAGAGTTATGCTGTAAATAAATGTTAGGGCAATGGCAACCTTAGAAAATCAGGACCAAGCCTTAAAATAAATGTTAGACATTGTGGCCAATGCAGCACCAGACTGAGTGAAGCAGGTGTAAAATGACGTTTTTTTACCATGTGAGTAGCTAATTCAATTCATCCTGTTACTAGAGTAAATTAAAAGCATTAAGCTTGATATTGGAACTGGGAATCTGGCACATGGAGATGGGAGTACTGATCACAGTCTGAAAATTACTTGCAGCACTGAATGATCTAATTTACATAATGTATAAACTGTGAGTGATGTTTTGCTGCTTATTCTATGCTGTATTTGTACAAATTAGTCAATTAGACTTGTGAATACAATTTGCAACATAATTCCTGTCTACCATAAACTTCTATTAGTGGTCGTGTGTGTATGTATGTATATGTATGTATATGTGTATGCATGTATGTATATCTATACTATAAGTCTAATTTGGATTCCGTTTTGTTTGTTTGTATGTCCGAAGCATTGAAATCTCAGAAACGGTACCACGTAGCACAACGAAACTTTCACTGGACATTCTGCTTCGGATTTGTAGGTCAACGCAACTATTTTGAGCTTCCAATGTGATGCACCTCCCAAATTATGGACATTCTAAGTTTCCCTTGGCTGTCCAGCAAATCTGTTAGAGCAGGGGCCGGGGGTGTGGCTACTAAGGGAGCGGGCATGTCCTTGTCTGGATCGTCTCTGTGTGTCTCTGTGTATCTCTCTGTGTATCTCTCTGTGTATCTCTCTGTGTATCTCTCTGTGTATCTCTCTGTGTATCTCTCTGTGTATCTCTCTGTGTATCTCTCTGTGTATCTCTCTGTGTATCTCTCTGTGTCCCTGTGTGTGATGTGCAGGGGAGATGTGCCTGCGGGGAGGGAGGGGGAGATGTGCCAGCTAGCGGAGGGAGGGGGGGGGAGAAGATATGTGCCAGCTAGCGGGGGGAGGGGGGTGGAGGAGATGTGCTAGCTAGCGGGGGGAGGGGGGTGGAGGAGATGTGCCAGCTAGCTGGGGGTGACACAGACGCACACACACACACGCATATACACACACATAGACACAGAGACAAATCTCACCCCGCACTACATCCAGCAGCAGGGGGGGGGGGTTGAGGAGAGAGGGGGGGCGGGGACATGTATTCAATATTACATTCCCCGGGCGAAGACGGGCACAAAAGCGTGGGTGGGTGCGTGGGTGTGTGTGTGTGTGTGTGTGTGTGTAGCCATATGTAAACTTAATGTTGAGGATGACTTTTCAAATATAAACCTATAGCTTTTATGTTATTTCTCACAAATCAAACCTATATTCTCTTGTAATTTATTGAATCTGTAGGCCGTTTTTAAACATAATCTAATACTTAAATATGTGCTGTGCATTGGTTGTTGGGTTTGAAATATGTTTACCTAAAATAAAACCTAAAGATTAAAAAAGTCGAATTTTTCTTCATCCTTAAAGTGCAGATCTGTTGTAAGTTAACAACGTCAATCTACCCAGGCACCAGTGGATGTTGCTTTGGCTGTGTCACTGGAGGTGAATCTATTGTAGGAAAAGTGGTGCCAGTTTACAGAACAAATCTCCCCAAACAGTAGCTCAAACAAAAATGCTCAACTGCAGAATTACAGAAGGATCATTATCTTTCCATGGGTGTTTATGTAGAGAGACAGAATACAGTTCCCTTTAAACTGTTGCTTATTATCGAAGAGAATAAACAAACATATCTTTCTAGATCTGGATGCTGGCTTCTTAACAATCAAGGTTTCCATTCTCTATCGGAATGTATGGATTATGGTTTTGGCAAAAACAGTTGTACATTATTTGCACAGCATATTGCTCAAACCATACAGTTACTGTTTAGTAAATAGTCTAGTTCAGTAATAAAGGTTTTTGTTTTTGTGTTGGATCAGATGCGTACAAACTTTTTCCTATATCTTATGTATTTGGCTTGTCATTTGCACCCTGAAGCAGGCCATTCACTAAATAGTGCATAAAGCACTCGTACCTAGCATATCAACTATGAGTATGTACATTTGCGTTGGTATACATAGCATCTTGCAGCACTCTGTATGGTAAGGTCCACTCTTTGGTGTACAATCTTTGTGTACATTTTTGCGGTTGACTTTTACATTGTCGAAGTACCCAAACAGCATTTGCTATAAGGCTGAGTCCATGCTGCCTGCTGGCGTGCTGAGGCGCAGGGAAAGCGGGTGCTTTCCCTGGCCTTGCGGTTGCTTACCGCACGCGCCGTCAGGGGGAGGGCGCGTCACTGGCCGGGGGCGGGCCAGTGACGTCACGGAGCTGGTTCGCTCTCATTGGGCGAACCGCTCACGTGACCGGCCTGTCTCGCCGGCAAGCGGGGGAATTTTAAATTCCCCTAAGACCTGCGCTTCCGCAAGCGCGCAGGTGAGCTCCTACTAAAGCCGCTCTAATTGCGGCTGTAGGGGCTCAGTGCTGAGCGGGAGCGCGCTTCCGCCAGCAAGCACTTAACATGGCCGAGGCCTAATGGTAAATTACGGGCTCGCCATCTAATCTGTGTTTATTAGAAACAGGCACTGATTGTGAATGTGGTCTGCTACTGTTGCTCTCGTAATACCTTTTCTAATTTCGCTAAGTTTATATCCTCATGATATTTTTCATGTACAGTACAGTATGAACATGATCAGTGTAGGATACCTCTATTCAAGGCTGACTGTTGACGAGTCCAATTTTCCTGAAACTCTGTATACTTTGTCCTATACCCCACACACTATAAGGAATAAAATGTCACCCTTGCTTATTTTACCATTTCCATAGATGCCTTGGTGCTCCTAGTTGAAAACGCATGTGACCCTCCTTATTCATTTAAAATAGATTAGAGAAGTAAACCAGTTATTATTCCAATTAAGTTGCAAACTTTGGTGCCATTAAAATGTGGATTCAAGGCTCAGTGCTGTGTACTTGCTGATCTGAGCAGCTCCCTTATTTCACAGTGGCCGTGCCTGTGATAAAACAGACCCGCCCTGGCTCATGTACAGATTCTTTTCTACACTTTGGATCTGTTTTCACAATCCATCTGCAAACATGGCAGTCTGCATAACTCGCAGCTTAGTATGTGGACTTCATTTATCAAACAGCTGTTATAATAAGGAACTTTTGAATGGGTCACATTCCCAGACCCCCAAAATTGGCAGCCAATATTGACTGATGTTCACTGCTGGGTAAATGCCCCACTTCATATAGCACTTAAAGGCGTATACCTCACTTTAAAAAAAATCAGATTTTAATCATCTTTACTTAAGCCCAGTAAATGTTATTGTTAAAAACATTTTCTGACGTGTCCCTTTTCTCAGAGGTAGGGATTGTTTTCACCAGAGTATTACTTTGTCTAATAGCATTTTTAAGAGCACATTATGTCCGATTGAGAGCAATAAATGTGAAAAGAGGGAGCATGACTTGCTGATTATTCAAATATAACCATTCCAAGTACATTAGAAGTGTGTGAAATCGTTGGAGAAATAAAACACAATAACATTTAAAATAACATATTGTATTAATTTTTCTTTAAATGGTGTAGTCACAATTACTCTGGCAAAAAGGTCTTTGATTATCACCCCAGTTATGTATATTGAAGTTAAGACCCAGTTCAAATTATGAATGTGTGTGTACATACATACATATATAAACACGCTGTGTATGTGTGTGTGTCTATATATAAATACACACACACACACACACATATACATATATATATATTTATATATATCTACACACACATACATATACACGCACACACACATACGCGCGCACACATACGCACATATGCATACACACACACACACACACACACGCATACACATGCATACACACATACACACAAACACATACACACATACATACATATACACACACATACATATATACACATACATACACACGCACACACACACATACACACATACATATACATACATATACACACACACACACACACATACACACATACATACATATACACATATATACATACATATACACACACATACATATATACACATACACACAGACACAAACCATCTTGTATCTATCACCTGACTCAATACGTGCTGGTGAATCGCGGACCAAAAGTCGAGCGCTCACAATACAGTGCTTGGCAGGGGGGATTGGCCCATCAGGATTAACACAGCGGGGGTCCCTGCTTCTGAATGGAACTCCCGCTGTGTGAATCCTACAGGGCTTAATCAGTCTGTTAGAGACAATGGATCTCCCTGCTTTTATTTTATTTCAATGACTTATTATTGAAGCAGGGGTCTCCGGAGCTGAACCACATTTATTTCAGCCTCGCGGACCCCCTCCTTGTTGAGTTACAGACCACGGTATGGGGTGCCGATATCTCCTGTGCGTTTAAATGTCGCAGGCACATGACACAGGAGAATTAAACATGCAGGGAGATACCGGAACCTCATACCAGGGCCTGTAATTCCAGAAGCAGGTGTTCCCGGGTCTGAAAATAATGGGGTTCAGCTCCGGAGACCCCCTGCTTCAATAATAAGTTACTAAAGTGAAAGCAGTCTCATTACATTAGCGGTTAGCCACTAAGGTAATGAAGGTGTTAAACTAAAGCACCTGCTTTGTTGGGGATAGAGGGGTGGATGAAGGGGTAGTTGCTCCAAGGGGTGTGGTTAGGATCAGTGGAAAGGTTGATAGAAGGGCTAACCCCTTCATTATCTTAATGGTTACTACCGGTAAGGTAATAAAGGGGTTAACCCCTCCCACTACCCTCCCAAGAGGCCTAACCACTCACTCCGAGGATACTGTCTACTTCACCCACCCCCTCTAACCTCAACAAATCTCCCCCACCCCCCCAACAAAGGAATGGGCAAATGCTTTTGCCCTTTCAAATACAGTAAAATACACACAGTAACATACATAACAAATTAAAGTAATACATGTTTTACTTATCCCTGCCAGAATGCAAGCGTCTTCCTCCTCCTCTTCTGCCAGAGCATGTAAGGGCAGATGCCCAACCATTAAAACACCAGTAACCCCTTAATTACCTTATCGGTTACTACCGCTTGTACTTTACTGGTGTTTTTAATTGTGGTGGATGAAGGGTGTACTGTGGTTGCCTGGGAAGGGTTGTTAGACCTCCCGGGAAGTCTACAGCAGCGGTGCACAAACTAGGGGGCGTGAGATTGTTTTGGAGGGGATGGATGGCGCGGGCATGTGCAGAGGTCCCGCGCTCTTCCCCAAGGCATTTAAATTAAATACCAGGGGACTGCGCGAGGCCTCTGCAACCTCTACTTACCGAGTTTCTGCAGGGCGTGTGACCATGGCAACATGTCAATGACGCCGCGGGTGATGCCATACGACCCAAATGACGCCATGCAACGTAAGGGGGGAGGTTTGGGGGGGCGGGCGGCATCAAAGGATAAGAGCAGGCAGGGGGGCACACCAAAAAAAGTTTGCTCACCCCTGGCTCTACAGGATGGGCTAACCCCTTAATTACATTAGAAGTTGTAACCGCTAAGGTAATGAAGGGGTTAACTCCTCCCGCAACTCTCACGGTAGGCCTAACCACCCGTCCGTGGCAGCTACCCACATCCACCAACCACTATTCCCCCATCACCACACACGCAAATGGGCAAAAGTTCTAGTAGCCAAATGGCTAATAACTCTTTTGCCCATTTGAGATGCAAAAAAAAATACACAATTAAACATTAATATACAATACAACAAAAATACTGGCCAAATACACCCATTGATTGCCACTGTAGTTACCTATGCCGTCAATGGAAGAACAAATAACCCCAATGGCAATGAGTGGGTACCCTATTACCCACCCCCTCTACCACTAAAAACCCCGCCCTCCTCCCCAACACACACAGTACAGTAATAGGCAAAAGTCCCATTATTCAGATCTGGATAATTGTGCTTTGCCCATTAAAAATCATTATTCAGCCAGCATATAGGGAATACAAGTTGTACTTACCCATGCGAGGATGAAGGCCGTCCTCCTCCTCCTGGTCCTCCGGGTCTTCAGTGGGCACAGACCGTAAAATAAAAAAAACGAACAACTGGCCTGTAACCCATTAATCACCTTAGCGGTTATTAACCGCAGTGTGATTAAGGGGTTAACCCTCCTTCCGCTACCCATCCAGGAGACCTAACCACCCTCCGCAGGGCAATTAGCGCCATCCCCACTACCCATTGATTGTCACTGTGGTAAGCTATGCCCATGATGGGGGCAAGGATTGCCACAATGGCAATTTATGGGCAACCTAAAAAAAAAGCATCCACAAAACAAAATACCCTGGTGCAACTACCCCATCATCCACCCCCTCTACCCCCAACAAACCAGGTACTTTGGTTTAACCTCTAAATTACCTTAGCAGCTAGCCGTTAAGGTATTGAAGCTGCTTTTATTTTAATTACATAGTATTATGACCTGGGCCTGTATTTCAGGAAGCGGAGTGTCTGCCACTGCCGCTGTGTTAACCTGATCGGCCTTTAGTCTAGTCACAAGGATTCCGCGAACACGTTGGTGCCAGGAGCATACCCGTGGCAAATTCCGTGCTGACTGCGACCAACCATCGATTTACATCCATATTCATTCAACCTCACTGCAACTTCAGAACTAGATCTATTTGTTATAAAGATCTAACAAATATATCTTGTATGGTACACTATGTGGGATAGTTTTGTGCTGTTTGTAGTTAGCTATTGTAAAAATGAAAACAGGAAATGTTAGGGTAAAAGCAGACGAGCATCAAACGCATACGTTTTAAAACAGATGATTCCAGTAAACAAATAATACAATTATGAAATCTTACTGAATGCTGTCTTGGAAATGACTTCATGGGATATAGACAAATCAACAATTCTATAAAGTTAAAATGGTTTTATCCATTTCACAACTATCCTCGATTTTAATTGGAAAATTTAATTTCCTGTAGATCCAAGAAAGAGGAAATATAGGAGAAACCACTTTTTGGAGGCAGTAACTAAGCAGAGCAAGCAGTGACCTGCTTGCATTATTGTTTTTCAGTTCCAAAGCTGTAACACAAGGCAAAAAAAATTCCCACCACACTCAGGTTTCAGAGTGATTTACCAGCCAATCGTTACTTAGAGTTACTTATTTGCTTTTTAAAACTGCTGATGTATGTATTACCAGAATAAAATTCCACCAATGAGCTACTCCTAGTTTTTGGATGAATTTAAATAGTAAGCAGTATCAATTGGCATTCACCAATATCTTTGGTTTAAATCTTAATCTTGTTTTCTACACAGATTCTAATGCCTTTCCATTGGCAACTTCCTACTACAACCCAGAACAACTTCCTCCTGAGAATTCTTCCTTCATGGAAAGAAATTTTGTCTGCAGGTTACGATGCCTTCTGGATAACTCTTCTGGATTTTTGGTATATAATATGGTTTCTTTTTTAGATAGTGAATTTGGGGGGGGGGGAGGATTACTGGACTGGTTAAACATGGCTCCCCAAATTCCGTCCTTGAGAGCAACCAACAGACCAGGTTTTAAAGATCTCTTATTAACAATTAACCTAGTTCTAATGAACGCTAGGTCAACTTCTTAGACGTTTGTTGCCCGGAATGCTTGTCTGTTGGTTGCCCTTGCAATCTAAGCGTGGAGAGCCCTTGGTTAAAAGTTTTAGATACAACATTGATGAATACATTGATACATTTTAAAGCAGAAAGGCCAAGGGTGCCACTTCTCATTTGTCTATGTACAGACTGTAATAATTAACTTGGTATAATATATATACATATGCCACGCTCAATAGCACGCCATTTTGACACACACACACACATATATATATATTTATATAGCCTATAGGGAACCATGTTAAAAATGGTTTTTGAAGCAAAAAGTGGCACTGTGTGCTCATTTGCATGTCATTTCCCAGAATCCCTTGCTGCAGTGGAAGTGCTGTGTGCTGGGTGATAATGGTGAAAGGCGGGGTTGCAGACCTGCCTAAGACATGCAGATGAGCATACAGTTGTATTTACATTTGTATGTATATATATATATATATATATATATATCAACTGTAAATATTACTGTATGTTCATTTGCATGTCTTAGACAGGTCTGCAACCTTGTCTTTCCCCATTGTCACCCAGCATACAGCACTTCCACTGCAGCAAGGGATTCTGGGAAATGACATGCAAATGAGCACTCAGTGCCACCTTTTGTATCAAGCTCGTATTACACAAGCCAATCCTCAAGCCAATGCATGCTGTTTTAAACACAGCTTTTAGACAGAGGCTGGGATGAGATGCAAAGCCATTAAACCCACTCAGACATGTTTCAACCTTGATGGGTATCATCAGTATGAGGTTGGTCTTAATGGCAAAGCAGGTTTGAGACTAGACTAGGTAATCACCACTACTATTAAGGTCATGGTGGGTAAAAAAAGTGACAAAAACCCTCCACAGTAAAGCATAAAGTAACTGTAAATATTACTGTATGTTCATTTGCATGTCTTAGACAGGTCTGCAACCCTGTCTTTCCCCATTGTCACCCAGCATACAGCACTTGCTTGCTGGGGTTTTTGTGTTTTGTTAACCTATTCTCAGCTGTTTCAGCTGTTGGAGGTTAGTGGCTCCTCCTTCCCAGGTTTTAAGCCCGCCCCTCCCCACTTCCCAAGTTAGTAGGTCCTTTCATTCTACTGGATATAGATCCAATGTGGTCTTTCTCCCTCCTAATAGAGGTAAATGAGAATTTTAATCCTAATAGAGGTATATTAGGTATAGAGGTATATTAGTATTTTATCTGGTAGTGTTAGGACTTGCGAACGGGTGTCTGCCTTGTCGTGGCTTGCAAGCTTACAACGCTTTGGCCAAAGGGTTAAACTAAATAACCCTTTTTAATAATAATAGCATGTTCTTGTATAGCGCTGCTGGTTGTACGCAGCGTTTTACAGAGACATTTTTTGCAGGCACAGATCCCTGCCCCGTGGAGCTTACAATCTATGTTTTTGGTGCCTGAGGCACAGGAAGATAAAGTGACTTGCCCAAGGTCACAAGGAGCCGACACCGGGAATTGAACCAGGCTCCCCTGCTTCAAACTCTCAGTGCCAGTCAGTGTCGTTATTCACTGAGCCACTCCTTCTCCCTTTTTCAAGAGAATATATAAGTATTTTACTGTGTATTTCTGTCATGTTGGATGTAGCATTGGGCTTCTCTGTCGTCTGTGGTATAATATATGACCATCATTGTAAAAACTGCAAATTGATTTATATTTCAAGTTTGCTGTACTTGAATGTATGTCATAGTGATGACAATATTGTATAAGGTTGTAGGTAAAGACACCTATTTTGATCATTGTGGTGAACAGGACCGTAGATGTTTTTCCCGGGGCCCAGGACTAAAGTTTTCACCACGGCCCCCCCACCCAAGTGTCAGCGGCCTTAAGAGAAACGCCCCCCCCCCCCTGTTTTCTCTTACACTCCCCCACCCTTCTCACACACCACCTCGCTTTCTCACCCCCATCTTATGCTTCCCCCCTACCTTACACCCGTATGTATTTCTCCCCCCTCCCCACACTCAATAACCCCCCTCCCCAATATACACACACACAATAAGCCACCCCTCCCACCCAAAAAAAAAATCAGTCACACACATCTTAGTGGGTAAGGTGCCTGAGAGGGTGGTATAAGGGGGGCCTGGGGTATGTGGGCTTACTTGGGGCCCTTGGATGGGCCTGCTGGAGCAGCATGGTAGTACACAGAAGGGCCTTGCGTGGTGAAGTCTATCAGCTTTAAATAGATTTACAGCCTGCAAACATCACATGCACAATTTGTTTCCGTGTTCATGCAAACAATTCTGTTTTGATTTCTTACCTTCCAGGCTATGAATTTTCAAGGGCGTTTAAAGTTTCTGCACGGACAGAATAAGAAAGGGAAAGATGGTTCATCATTCCCCCCTCAGCTGGCACTGTTTGGACTAGCTACTCCACTGCAGGCTCCATCCATCCTGGAGATCCGAACCAAAAACTTCATCTTCAGGACAAAGCACAAGCTGGACTTCACACCAATTGGTTGTGATGCAAAGTAAGGGCCATATTCTAATTCCATTCATCTCTCATTTATTTTTTTTTATTTTTTTGGAATGTGCATTTAAATAAACGTTTTATGTAGTCATATCCGTATATATAATTTGAGCCTTCTGATGTGACCCACATTTTAGACGATAAGTTGAGAATGTAGCAACAATGTAGTGTTAACGTAGTTCTTTTTCTAGGAAAACTACTACTTTATCCAATTAAA
This sequence comes from Ascaphus truei, assembly GCF_040206685.1. Lineage (NCBI taxonomy): Eukaryota > Metazoa > Chordata > Amphibia > Anura > Ascaphidae > Ascaphus > Ascaphus truei. The sequence continues at coordinate 385,703,919 of NC_134484.1, read as the reverse complement.
GATCTACTTCAAAGTTAATCTTTGTTGTAATAGTGCAACTAAAATGCTACTTTCTGTTTTTTCATTTCCCCCTTTCCCTGCAGAGGCAGTATTGTGCTGGGATACACAGAAGCAGAGTTATGCGTGAGAGGAACAGGGTATCAGTTTATTCATGCTGCAGATATGCTATATTGTGCAGAGAACCATATCCGAAGTAAGTAATGAGACAGCGGATTGTAAAGTATTCTTATTGCACTCATCAAATGCTTTGGTTTGACAGACCAATGTCCAGGCCTGTCCCTATGCGGTAAGGAGGTAAGGCACCGCCTAGGGGTGGCAGGTCTCTGAGGGCGACTAGATGGCGAGCGCAGTTTTGCCGCCTTTTATTATTATTTAGTACATGTAGGATTGATGCAAAGGGGTCCTCTGGAGTTGAACCCCGTTAATTTCAGCTTTGGGATTCCCCTGCTTCCTGAGATACTTACCTCCTTAGGGGGTGCCGCTATCTCAGCTCAATGGCCTTGTGCCAATAGGAAGCTGCATATGACGTCACGGCTTCCTATTAGCCCATATGATGGGACATGTAAACCTGAGCTGAGATACCGGCATCCCCTAAGGAGGTATCTCCGGAAACAATGGGTCCCTGGAACTGAAATTAACGGGTGTTCAGCTCTGGAGACCCCCTGCTTCCGGGGGGTGTGCGGGTGGATTTTTTTCTGAAACATTTAGGGGGAATTTTTTTTAGGGGGGTGGGACGGGGGCCTCCTTAATAGTGCTTGCCTAAGGGCGACACATAGCATAAGGACAGGTCAGCGCAATATCACTTACAGTAGGTTAGTTGGCTCATAAATAGCTCTCATAGTTAAGCTCTAGTGCTAAAGGAAGCCTCTTCTCAAAATCTAGAATACCTTCATAGGACTGTTTCATCCTGCATTTCTTTTAACATAAGTTTTTTTTATTTATATAATTATATTTAACTTTAAGGTAAATACATTCACAAAGGCTTAGATTTTGTTGTCTTAAACACATGTAATCTATTTTAACATCATTATCACTGTGAAATACTGTGCCTTGGCTTAGTTGGAGCAGCTAAATGTAGAGAAGCTCTGGCTCCATTGACTCTTAACTGTAACTGGGCAATTACATCAGCAGCAAAATGCACAATTGCCATTTTTAAGATTCACTGAAAATATTATTCTGCATCTAGATTTTCATAATATACAGTATCACTGAAGCATGTCAAACATACAGAAAACAATGTAAATCAAACGAAATGGAGCTTTAAAAATGAGGCTTTTTCAATGTTAACTTTTTGCTTAGAGAACTCTCTATAACATTGAAATGTATGTGAAATTGAATTTAGTCTTTCGGTTGATCTTTTCTTAAGATCTGTTAAGTTGCTTTTTGGGTGAATTATATTGAGTTAGATTTGATTATATGAAACAACAAAACACTTTAAATAAACTATTGAAATAAAACAATAAGTAAAGCACAGTCACATAGCTATTGAATAATTAAATTAAGTCTTACTAGGGTAAAGATGAAAGCCAACAATGTACATTACAAATGAGAACTGAACACTGTAGTACTGTATGTAAAATTATATAGGATAGTAATGTATGAGGGGGAGTGGGGAAAGGAAGAAAATAATCCATGTACAAATGTGTATTGTGTGTGTTTTGGTTTTAAAAGGTTTGATAAGCGGTAAAAAAAATATCTGTAATCAATTTTTTTTTAAAATGTTCTAGATGTCATCTAGCAAATTGTTTTTATTGTTATTTGTGAAGGTTCCTTATAAGACGAGCAAGTTTGAGGAGCTACCGTTGTAGCTTGCAAGATTTGCAGCTTTGAGTCATTGGTTGTAATATTGTTCTAACAGTGGGTTAAGTGTAATGGACTTGGATAAGGGAAGATGGTACAGGGAGAGGTGTTACAGTAACAAGTTACAAAAATAGCAGCTCAGCATTTTATCAGGGACAGAACATGAAATGTGACCACAAAGATAATACAGCCGAAAAAAAGATTAGCTGGAGAAGGGTGGGTAAGAGAAACTAGTCACTTCTGACTCCAATGTATTAGTGCTGATAAATGAAGATTGACTTGGCCCTATAGCTGATGAGCCTACATTTTTGCTTATTGGTGTTGCAATTTCCTTTGTTATAAAGTAACTGTCTCGACTTGTGTTAACTCTCAAATGTACTTTCTTTCTTGATACTAGTGATCAAGACGGGAGAAAGTGGCATGACTGTATTCCGACTCCTTACTAAAGAAAAGGGATGGTCTTGGGTGCAAGCAAATGCTCGACTTGTTTACAAAAATGGAAGACCGGATTATATTATTGCAACACAGAGAGCTCTTACGTAAGTGGCATTTTCAATACAAATGACCATAATACACATACATTTTGTGCTCTTTGTTTTCTACGCGCACATAAAAATGTATATATAATAACTTTATTTCATATAGGGCTTTTCTCCCAAACTGACTCAAACCGCTTCAAAATTACAGTATATAGCGAGGTGCACAGTCCCATGGAATTGGTACAGACACAGTGCTTGCCCAGATGAGTTTACAAGCTATGATTTTTGTGCCTGAGGCACAGGGAGACAGTGCCTTGCCCAAGGTCACAAGGAGCCGACACCAGATTCCCTTGATTTAAAACTTGGTGTCATTGTTTACAGCCCGTGTCTTTACTCACTGAGCCGTTCCTTCTCTCTACATGGTGTGGAAGTCTAAATACAAATTGTGTAAATGTGATGCAGACTGTGAATTATTTTCCAAGAACATTGTTGGGTGGGAAATCCATAACTTTCATTGCACATCTTTTCTGTACTTATTGCAATTGTAGATGTTTCACAGTAGCTTATTATTAGGCAGCTTACTGTGTCATACAATAGAAGCTGCACCAAAACAGAAGGTTTATATCTAGAATCTAACAGTTTACAGCTGTTAGTGTTGACGCCTCCTATTATAGCCAGTCATACACATTGGTTCTTGGGATCACTTTAAAGAGCACGTTGTCTCAAATAACATTTTTTTTTTTTTTTTTTTTTGCAACAAAATAAAAATGATCATGCAGCACATCATAAAGCCCTTGTCTAGAGTTTCCAGTATTACGAAAGTCAGTGATGCGCTTTGTTTCTGAATAGCACGAAGAGAAAAAATATGCCCAGAGAAAACGGTTCTGGATTCTATTCGAATGTGCGACACTCACATTTTGTGGTTTCTGGTGTTCGTATGAAATTTAACCATTACAGTAGCTTCAAAAGTCTGAAATGTTTTTCTATGTAAAGGTGCTTTTATAACAAAGTATCGTAGAAAATGTGAACTAAAAGTTATCTAAATAATTTAGTATTAAGGATAGCATGACCAAAAAAAATATTCTTACTGTAATTTTAAATGCTCAGACTCCCCCCCCCCCCCCCCCCCCGACACGTCCCAAGAAATTGTCTTCTGAAATTGATCTCCATGTGATCCCCTTTGAAACAGATTATTAGCCTTATTTATTTATTTCCATTTCTTTGATTTGTATTTAAAAAATAATGTATTCCCAAAGTCTTTAGTTTTTAGAGTGTTCACATGGCAACTCTGCTGCTTACCTTAGCTTGCTTCACCTCAGCCCGACACGGCCCATTTCCATGCAGACTTCAAAGGATTTTTTAAATAAATTCTTATCCGCTCTGATGAGGCTCTTTTGAAGTCAAGTGATGTCACAAAGCAGGAGGGATTTAGCGGTGATTTTGGTTTGGGCTCATTTTTAGGCATAAAATCCACGGTTTAAAAATGAATAATCAGAAAAAAACAAAAGGTAAAAATGTATTACCCTGTAGTTTTATTATTGTTGTAAAAGATGGTGGGAAAAAATCCTTAAAAACAAAAAATATGCCTACCGTAAAAATGAGTGAATGTTAGAAGATAAAATTAGCACCTAATATTGAACTCGGTGATTCAGTATTGCATCCCTAGCCTAGATTTAGAGATCGTTTTGTGGATTAAGTCTTTAAACAACGGATTGAAAAATTCTGACCAGAGTTTTTTTTCTCTGAACCTTCTGGTAAGTTCAGAAACAGCAATTCACAATATACTGTATGCCAAGGATATTTTTGCATTTGACCAAGTTTTTACAATGGAGTTGCATTGCAAGTATAATTAATACAAGGCCTAATTTTCAACAGCATGTAACATACAACTGGTTTCAGTCAAGTGCCAGGAAAATACTTTAACTTTTCCCTTGACATGCATGCTGATTAAAGCTCTCCAACATGTTTAGGTCATAGACGGCTACTAATATAATTTGTCTATTGCTTGTTTAGTATTTCAATAATTTTCAGTTAGGGTTTACATACAGTCAACACATATTGATAAATTATAATTATCTTTATTTGTGGTTTCATTCTCACTTTCAGAGAGGAAGAAGGATCTGAGCACTTACGAAAGCGAAGCGCACATCTGCCATTCATTTATGCAACTGGTGAGGCTGTGTTGTACGAGTCCTCATTTCCTTTATCTGCCCTAATGGATCCCTCACACCATAAAGCTAAGGCTTCTGCAGGCAAAGGAGCCTCTGCCAAAGCTACACTAAACGAAGAACCTGTAAACCCTGCCTCACTCTTGGGTGCCATGTTGAGACAGGACGAGTCTGTGTACATTTGTCCGCCAGCTCCTAACACGTTTTCTTTTGAAAGCTTCTTCTCAGATTCCAGAGATGAACTAAGCAATAACTTTTCCAGTGGTTGGCAAGACAATCTCATGCCAGTGACCAATAACAATATGGAACAGGAGGGGAAAGCTTGTTCCCAGGGACAGAAGTTACTCTCTACAGATCATACAGAAATCTTTCCTGAAAGCAAAAACAACGAACTTGCCACTATAATGAGGAGCTTGGGCATAGATTTTGATGATTTGGAGATGATCCAACAGGATGAAGCATTTTTTAGGAATGAGGTTGAATATCCAGAGATTGGAGACATTGATGTAGCAGATGAAATTTTGACTTATGTTCAGGAATCTTTAAATAGAAAGTCAGACTGCATGTATTTGAACAGTCTTCATCAAATGCCTGTTGTTCAGAACTCCTCCAATATGACACAAGAACCTTTGGACACACAGCATTTGCATCAACAACAGCCAAACCAAATGATGTCACAGAAGCTGTGTCAAAAAATGAAGCACATGCAAGTCAATGGTGTGCTAACAAACTGGAACTCTGCGAGTGGGATTCCTTTCACTTATCAAGAGCAACAGCCCGAACAATATAATGTTTCAAGTTTGGATAATGCAACTCAAGAATTTTACAAATCTAAAGTCAGCAGTGCTCCGTATGCTTGCAAACAGGAATATATGCCTTACCAGCAGCCACTGCCCATGGTGCCACCACCTTCTAACCTTACACAGATGGACTTTGACCTTGCAAATGTGGAAAGATCAGTTTACCCTTCTTCTAACTTGGAGGGTTTCCTTGAATGTTTATCACAGACCATTGAAATACAAGAATGTGGATTAAACACACAGACAGTTATGATGACTCCTCAGCCTTGCTACACAGGTGCCGTGTCAATGCATCAGTGCCTACCAGAACCTCAGCCGTCCTGTCTGAATCAAATGTCGTATAATGCTGTGATGCCAAGTCAGCAGCAATTGTTAAACCAAGTAAGCTGCACTCAGTATTAAAGAGCATGTTTTCCATTATGATGGGCCATACATTATATGCATATAGTGTCTGTCGGTCTATATAGACATACACACACATACATACATACATACATACATACACATAAACACACACCGCACACACTACACACGCACACGCACACATACATACCACACACACATACACACACACAAACATCTATATCTCAGCAGAAAAAGTCCACAGCACTCACTAAGGTATGGTATGAAAGGTATAAATGTATTGCATCTAGAACATTAAGTACTGTATGGGCCCATGCTTGTTTTTGTAGATGTAATACATTTATACCTTACTTTAGTTTTTTTGCTTGCCATATTAATGTCAAACATACTGCTTGCCATATTAATGTCATGCAGCTTTGTTCAGATTTTATTACACTTCATTTTCTTTTTACATGATTTGCTAAATCCTATTTGTCGCTTCTACTGTAATTTTCGTGTGCTGTAATATTAGAAACAAGTTGTTTAATGCGTGCTCATACAGATGGAAGAACATGTTTTAGTAATATTACCAAAAATATGTCCAAGCCCACCTATTATGTGATATGTATGTGAATAACAATGGTCATTAAAAACCTAAACACTAGACCATATATTGTATAAATGGTATTGTAACCAAGAATGTCTCTGTGTGACTTTCAAATACTAACAGTACAATATAAATGAGTGTGCATGTGGTGGTAAACAAATCAGACACCATTAGACAATATTGAAAAACTTCCCTTTAGGAAAAGATGGTCGGCTGCTGTATCGGATAGGCAGATGTCAGGACAATACCAACTAGATAAACAAAAAGAAAACGCAAGAATCTCATAGTGTAGTATTTAAAATAAAGTGTATTCATAAAAAGGTGAGATATGCACGTAGAAGAAAATAAATTCAAATAGGCATGTAGGTATAAAAACCACTGTGAAGGAGACGGTCCCACATCGGCTGCACGGAATCCCCTGGAGTTGGATGGTCGTCCTCTCCGAAAGGGTACGGTCCCATTTCAGGAATTTCACTGGTATGCGCCTCCACACCTTCGTTCTTCCAGGGTAACTGGGTGTCCAAGTCCAGAGAGGGTTCGCCTGCCGCAGAACAGTCTGCCCTGTGGGTCTGTGGATCGCCTCACTAGCAGCACGTACTCGCACACGTCTGCCTTCCGCCGCTATAGGGCAGTGATCTGCTTAGGGAAGGGGAATCCCTCTCGCTGGTTGGCTGAATCACGGAGTGACGCCCGATACGTCACAACCTACAGCTGATCACAGCCCCAGCCGCAGGAGAGCAAACAGCAGGGGTCTCAATCTCAATGGTTAGAGACAATGTACCAAAGATAAGCCCGTAGGCTGTTATTTAGTAGTCCAGGAAAGTCTAGGAATAGCTCAACTGAGCAAGAGTACCTAGTGATATGTATCACACTACCCAAAAAACAAGCTCCAATACGTTTCGTGACGCCAGGTCACTTCTTCAGGAGTTGGAGGGGCATGCTCCCAGGATTCCCAGTTATCAGCAGATTGGTTGATATGGAGATAGATACAGGTGTGTTCACAATCAACAGTAATACAGTTATAAAACATTAATCATACAAAATGTATACAAATAATTAAAACCATGTAGTTCTAACACAATGTGGTATACATTTAACAATATAACAAGAGAAGCTGCACACCACATAAAATAAATCAAAATACTTGCAAGGACCGGTGCTCCTGGTTCAGGGATATCTGCCTAAAAAATCCAGTATATGGAGAAGAATTGAATGATCCAGGGCAACTTCGGATTTCTTTGAAAAATTTAATCGGCACAAAAAAGTATTTGTGCTTATTTAAATTTTTCAAAGAAATCCGAAGTTGCCCTGGATCATTCAATTTTTCTCCGTATACATTTAACAAAACATTGTTGCACAGAAGTGCATTTAACTAAGGAGAGCGTGTCATGTCCTGTTAATTTGAGTGTAGACAAATTTAATCAGAGGTTTGAAATATCTAGAGAGAACAATAAAACGGGGGAAAACCCCATCAATTTAATCAATTGTGAAAGGGTTTGTAACCAGAGCAAGTTCTAATATATTTAGAGCTAAATAAAGCTTTACTTTGAATTTGGCATATCACTCTAGCATATTATCCCTAGTCTTGAGTTAAGATCATTCCTCCTCATTTTGTGTGAGCTTTATTTAGCTCTAAATATATTAGAACTTTCTGTGGTTACAAACCCTTTCACTGCCTCAGACAATTCATTGTATGTATTATTATTTCTAATGTATACTAATGTTTGGGGTTTCCCCCCATTTTATTGTTCTATCTTTAGATATTTCAAACCTCTGATTAAATTTGTCTACACTCAATTAACAGTACGACTCACTTCCCTTGTTAAATGCAACAATGTTTTGATAAATGTATACCACATTGTATTAGAACTACATGTTTTTAATTGTGTATAATTTTGTATGATGTTTTACAGCTGTATTAATGTTGATTGTGCACATACCTGTATCTATTTCAATATCAATATTAACCAATCAGCTGATCTAATCGCTGATATAAGGCATCTTGGGAGTATGACACTCCTTTCCCTGAAGAAGTGACCTGGTGTCATGAAACGCGTTGGAGCTTGTTTTTTGGGTACTGTGACACATATCACTAGGTACTCTTGCTCAGTTGAGCTATTCCTAGACTTACCTGGACTACTAAATAACAGCCTAAGGGCTCATCTTTGGTATGTTGTCTCTAACCACTGAGACCCCTGCTGTTTGCTCTCTTGTGGCTGTGGTCAGCTGCATGCTGTGACATATCTGGCGTCACTCCGTGATTCAGCCAACCAGCAAGACGGATTCCCCTCCCCTAAGCGGAGCACTGCCCTGAAGCGGCAGTAGGCAGACATATGCGAGTACATGCTGCTAGTGAGGCGATCCACAGACCCACAGGGCTGACTATTCTACGGCAGGCGAACCCTCTCTGGACTTGGTCACCCTGGAAGAACGGAGGTGTGGAGGCGAATACCAGTGATATTCCTGAAGTAGGATCGGAGCCTTTCGGAGAGGACGACAATCCAGCTCTAGGGGATTCCGTGCAGCAGAGGTAGGACCGTCTCCTTCACAGTGGTTTTTATAGCTACATGCCTATGTGAATTTATTTTCTTGTACGTGCATTACTCACCTTTTTTATAAACACACGTTATTTAAATACAACACTCTGAGGGTCTTGCACTTTCTTTTCTTTGTTTTAGTAATGCTGTAGTTTATTTGATATTAGAATTATTAGATTTTTAATTTACATAAAAAATTGAAGTTTTGGGAGGTTCCATATATACATGTTAATAGTCCCAGTTCCAATGAGCACTTAACACTTGCACTGAAGCAGTTAGAGCAGGGGTGGGGAACGTCAGGCCCGAGGGCCGTATAAAGCCCTCGAAATCATTTGGTCTGGCCCTGCTAAGGCATCTGCTATAACCGGGGTCGTGCTAATTTTAAAAAAAATGGCCGTCGCGCGCCCGATTGGGAGGGAGGAGGTGGTGTGAGGCGCTGGCTGCCCTACAAGATCCCCAGCAGCCACCGTACTAGCCCCAGCAATCCCCCAGCAGCCACCGTACTTCCACCGCACTTCCCCCATGCTTCTCCAGCAGTTCCCCCCGCACTTACCCCATCATCCGCCCTACACGATCCCCCCAGCAGCATCAGCAACTACCAGAGGTAGGGGGGCGGGGTTCTGTGTGCCTACATGCCTGCCGTGTGCCTGCCTGTCTGTATGGCCCGCGAACAATGTTATAAATATCCAAATGGCCCTTGGCAGAAAAAAGGTTCCCCACCCCTGAGTTAGAGAAATGCTGCCTTTTTTCAAGCATTGCAAAATGTTTGTCAGGGCACATCTTTTCTTCCATATATGTGGTATACGTGTCTCACGCATTGTCATTTTTATTTTGAAAACTCCATTAATAAATGTGACTCACAAGTGTTGATACAAACAATATTTGTATGTACTATTCTTGTACCATGCTGACTATGTGAAAATGCATCCCATTAATATATAAAGGTCCCAAGTAACACAATATTCAAGACCTCATAAGGAACAAATTGTACAAGGTGATGAGCAAAGTATTACATAGTATCAAATAATCCTGGGCACCTAAAATGTCACGCCTGTGCTGTGCGCCGTGATGACTGACCTATCAATCAGCGCTGCGATCTGCAACAGTGTTCGCTAGCGACATCAAAGCCGGATCTGGCACACTAGGACTGGCAGCAGTGATGATTGAATGTCAAGTCTCTGCCACGCTGCTCAGTAAGAAGTAAGGGGGGTGGGGGGAGGAATCAGAGAGCAGGAGGCAGACTGCATGAGGGCTGCAGGCAGAACTATTTGAAGCACTCCTGTACTCGGCCCGCCCCTGCTCTCAATGCACACTGTGGCAGAGAGAGGGGAGAGTCTGTGAGTCTGTGAGTCTGTGAGTCTGTGAGCGTGTAACAGATATACAGACGGGAGGCGTGGTAGCTAGAACACCCCACCCCCTCCTCCATGCCTAACAAAACATTGGCCTCAAAGTATTTAATATTTTTGGCCACCCGTTAAAATGACAATTCTTCTGGTACCAAATTTATGTTCTTCAAAAACAACTCGCATGGAATGCGTTTTATTTCATATGCTCTCTTTGTTCAGTTATCATACTTATGTTTGTTATAAGCAAAAACAAATTTCAGAGCTCAAAAGTACTCGGGTACATACTGTATATAAAGTGATCTGCGGCGGGAGGAGAAGATTTCTCCTGAGTTCTGCTGCTTGCTGTGGGTATGCAGAGCGGTCTTTCCTCTGCAATGCTCGTTTGAACTGAACACCACGTGAGTGGGAATAACTTGAGCCCATTTTTACGTTCGCCACATTGCCACACAGTGTTGCACTATTTTTTCCTCCTCCTTCTCCCCTTTATATATGGACCTGAGGACATTTGCGCTCTGAGATTTGTGTTTTTGCTTGTAATCAAGACCCCTGGAGACAGTCTTTCTTTTGGAGCCGCACGGTCGCTTATTGTTGTACTTCCATTTTTACGTTTTTAAGTCACTGCACATTTTTTCACTGTTATTTGCGCTGAATTTTTTCCTTGCTTGCACTTATGTTTGTTATAGCTTGCCAGCTCTTGATCGTGTTTGCTATAGATATTCTAAACTATTTAATATTTGGTTTTAAGGGCATTTTTTTTTTTTTTTTTTTTATCTTAGAATACATTTTTTCATAAACACAAACCCCATAACCAAATTCAAGTGGAAACATTGTTTTTAGATCACTTTCATAGTAGAGTTGTGATTTCAGCCACATGTAACATCAATACCCTTACAAAAGCCATTCTGGACACTTTATTTTAATATCTTATTCTAGTTTTTAGGTTCTGAATAGTTGTTACACAATTGTTAGGCCAATTTACACATTTGTCTCCCGCCTTTTTTTGATCTCCCGAAAAAATCATTAACCACTTTTTTTTTTCTCCTCCTCATATTGCAGCTTTTAGTTCTAGATATTATTATTAAATTAGGTAAATTACATTTATTATTGAAGCAAATTAAAAAAAATAAGAGAATAAAACAATAAAGCTGTGGTTCTCCCCATAAATTTAAGGTATTTCCCAAAACACATCAGTTTGCCCTCATAAGAAAGGGAAAGAATTGAAGAGGCAATTTGCTTGAGGCTGGAGAATGAGGAGCGGTGCAGCTGGATCTAACATGATCACAGTTATTATGCAGAATCATTGGCAAGATTGGGACATAGGAAGTCAATGTCCTGCCTTCTTGTGCTCTTATTTATATACGTTTTTTTTTGTTGTTTGTTTGTACCCATGTATTTTTTTTTTCATATTTCCTGCACACTTTTGTAAGTAAGATCTGTTGGCACAATTGTCATGTAACAACATACACCAATTTATAAGGATAACATTTGATTTACATTTTCATTAATCATCTTTAGACTTAGTTTTTTTTTTTTTAGACAGGTTACTGTGGCAAACAAATGTGCTAGTGTTACCATCACAGCTTGTGTATTATTCTTAGCACATATTTACCTTTCAGTCATATGAATGATGAGAAACGCTTAATCTTTTGTATATTGCAAAATATTCCGGCTTTTGCTGTTAATAGCCAACTGATTTTGAAATAATTTTGAGTCTTTGATGTTTACTTCCTCCCTCGACATCACTTTAAAAAAAAAAAAAAAGAAAGAAATATAGCCCATAAAATTAAAGGGCTGTTCTTATTACAAATAGTATGTGGATTAAATGTTACACTTTTGGAAAAAGCCAGTGAAATTTCACCAGTTTCAGGTCATTTGTAGATTGGGCAAAATTAAAATATAGTAATACTGTTTACATTTGGCTGTATCCATAATAACCCTGAATTACTTTATTTTACAAATCTATACTAAAGCAACATTAAATGGCCTTTATAACAGGAGCACCAAACGATTGCCAGCTTAGGTAAGAAAGTAGACTTATACATCGCCACATGCTTTACATATAGTACAAAGAAGAAAAAAGTTGAAGTAGTTATTGCTGCTTTAAATCCTGATCATATTCTTGTACTAAAGCACCGTACTCGCTTGAAAGCATTATACTATTTCAGAATGATGAGGTAGTTGTTTTGAAACACAGTAATTAGTCTTCAGGATCTAGTTACATGTGATTTCATCATAACGAAGCAATGTCTCTTAAAGCAGCAATCCATCCTAACTAACCCCCATTGTTTACAGGCTAAGAACCAGGAGGACCTTCAGAGCTAAACCGTGCTTTTTTAGGGGACCCCACAGTTCCTGAGATACTTACTGGTAAATTTACCAACATTACTTCCTGGCTTTTAAAGGTAATTTAAATTACAGTCCAATAGGAAGCTACAGCCGATGATGTTGCGGCTTACTATTGACCTGAAATTTGGTAGTTTTCCCTGGAGGGAGATTTAAACCTTTTAACTTCACCGGTAAGTATTTAGGAAACTGGGGTCTTCAGGGCTTAAAATTGAGGCTTTTTGGATTCGACTCACATCTCGGTTTCCATGTAGAAAAATAAAAATAAATTGGTTAGAGAATGTAAAAAGGTAGGGAGTTCCCTTTAAGGTTGATATTGTGGCATTGTTTGGTGACTTGGCAGGGAATTCTATTTAATAAATAACACGATAAAAAGATAACTTATTTGCGGTAAAAAAAAATCAACTTATCTGTATTAGGCAACCCAGTTATAAAGTGTTCAGTTTAACCCTGTACCAGAGTCACATATTGAAATCTATCATTTTAATTCAAATGGGAGTTAAAAAATAAAATATTAAAATCTATTGTTTTAGTATAATATAAATTAAAAGCAATACATATAATGTAATCAACTGTTACACAGGTTGAAGGGAGACATGGTTTAACCCTTGAAGGTGACCACTGACCCCCTAGTTACCAACCAAAGTCTTACAGCATCCGATTGAGCTGTTCAGTCAACTTTGCATATTTTCTCAGTTGAGGTATAAATAACTGGACAAAGCTTCTATCTGAACTCTGAGAATAATGGTTTGTAGATGTCCAGAAACATTTTTTTACCTGATACTTTGTATAAAACAAACCTGGGTAGTTGGTTATAGGGCCATACAGCAGCAAAGGAGTTCATCTAACAGTTTATCGATATAGCGTTATTTACTGGCGCATTTGTTGCATATTAATAGTCGAAAAGAAATACAGTAGTGTAGTACTGGGGGGTGTGACATTTTCGGGGGGCGTGGTGCTTAGAGGCACCACGCTTTTCCCTACAACATTTACATTAAATGCCAGGGGAGTGCGTGGGGCCTCTGCATGTCACTTACCTTGTCTCTGGCGGCTTCTGGCAATGCGTCACCAAATGACGTTGTGGGGGTCACATGACATTGTGTTACATGATGTTGTGACGTCAGAAAACACAGGAGGAAAGGTATGAGGAGGAAAAGCAGCCAGGGGTCACAGACAAAAACGTTTACGCACACCTTGTGTAGTGCATAAATTACATTGTTTTACGCATGTTTCTATGGGACCTGATTGAAACGCATATGCGCGTCAATGAATTGTATGTGGGTACAAGTATATTTGCGCGGATATAAGTATTTAAACACAACATGCTGACTCCACTTCAGATAAGCAGTACAGCACTTGAATAGTTTCATTTATAAATAGTAATATATAAATATATAGTGTCATTAGGTTTTTACAAATGTGAATATTTAGTTGTTTTAATATCATATTACAGCAAATAAAGTCAGACTGCATTAATTTAAGTCTTTTATTTAATATGAATGCAGAGAAGTTATATAGATCCAAATCTATAGAACAACCGCGGTATTATACCACAAATACAAAAAAAATTGAATGCCCTCCTATTTTTAGTATTCATTGCAAAAAAAAAAGTTGCAACACAATGAGTACTATTTCTATGTGTAATAACTACTGGAATATGTATTAATTTAAGTAATACGTTTGGTAGTCTTTCATTGCTGAATTGGCATCCAATCATCATTACATTTCATACGGGTCCAATATTAATGGATCCCATTCCTTTTATTTAAAAATGAAATCAAGGATTAATGTAATCTGTTTTCTAAAAATGGTATACGTTTCGTGTTTAATGGTTTTCATTTTTTTCATCAACAGTTCCAAAATGGTTTCAGCGGTGGAAATGTAAATGAAACATATACTGCGCCAATGGATGTGGTAAATAGCACTCAGACTGCCGTACATCTTCCTCCTCGTCGCCACCACCACCCGGCAGATTCCAAAAATTATCCGAACTTACCGCCAAGTGGATATATGTAAATAAATCTGAGAATGGCAGCGTTTGTGCATGCTCTTAAGTGTTTGTTTTTTTTTTGTTTTTTGTTGGCCTCAACAAGAAAATACTTCATATTGAAAATGCTTTAAAAGCTATAATACATCCTGAAGAGTTTATTTAGGCTAATTGCACTTTGTAGGCTGCAGAAGTCAAAAGCTTACACGTTGGACAGGGCTGGCCAGGCCTTAGCTGGATGTAGAGAGCATATTTTAGGAAAACCGAAAGAGCTATTGTTTTTCCATTATTGAAAGTACATATTATTTTCATGAGAATTTAAGTGTATATTTGCAATACAGTTCTGTGATGTATAATACCCATAAACAACATAAGATAAGGCAAATGGTTTGTTTAACCCGTCACTGCAGTAGAATTAAATTGTTTAACAAATTAGCCCTTATGACCTTAAATAAAAAAGCATGGTGTAACTTTTCATTTATATGTAGAGAGACCATTTTGTTCCACAATAAATTGCTTTTGGGGTTTCTGAAAAAAATAGATTGCAATAACTTCCTTTTAACAGAAGCACTTGCTTTAAAGTGGCAGCTCCATTTACTCTGCAACTTGAATCCCTGCACTGTATGATGGACCGGATTAGGACAGGGCAATCCCTGTTAGTCTGTTTACTAGGGCTCCTCTAAATTGAGCTGGAATACACACATATATAATATAACATATACAGTTGTTGCAATGTCCTCTGTTCCCTCAGATCGGTTACGACTAGTGCTTTCTAAATGTCTCTTATTGTTAATCTGACTGGGGAACGAAAAGACCACTGATTTATTGTAAAGATTTGAGAGCCGTTATACATATTGTGACTCGTGCTCAGGTGCCCTTGTGATGTTTCTTAAATCTCACAGAACTGACACCTTCTGTCACAAAAACGTCCCTTGGTTTTCAGCCATTCGTGTATCATACACAAAATAAACCCCGAAAAAATAATGAAATCAAATTCTTAAAATGTCTCACAGATTTTAGCCATCCTTGGCACTCGCAGTTAAAAGAATATCAGTTTGTAATTTCTCACATAATCTTACATTGATTTTGCTTCTGTAGTAAACATTTAGACCCATATTTACAGTGATATTATACAACACACCTAATAACACCAAAGGACATTTAATGGCCCATTCAAATGACTGAAAGGGCCTTATGGAATAGTAAAGCTGATTAAAATATGGGTCTTAATTTATATAAAGTAATTACATAGTTACATAGTAGATGAGGTTGAAAAAAGACGTACGTCCATCAAGTTCAACCTATGCTAAATTTAGACAACAGATACTTTATCCTTTATCTATACTTACTTATTGATCCAGAGGAAGGCAAACAAAAACCCCCAGAGTCATATAATCCAATGATGTCTCATAAGGGGAAAAATAAATTGTCATACAATCAGTCTAGCTAGAAATATAAGCGGAGTATCTCACCCAATCAGAATTTAACAAAGGTTGAATTTGCTGCACATATGTCATTTCAACCTAATATATTATACACAGGCCTGCACAACTTGTAAACTGAGACGGGCCAACCTGCTCCAAGGAAAACAGATTCGGGCCGCACGGATAAAATTTTAATTCAAATGATCTCATTTCCTAATCATCTCAACTTAATGAGGTACTGCACCGTCAGGCCTCGTTCAGGGTGCTGGCTTCGGAGGGAGGGCGTGCTGCCGTGCGTGCTGCCGTGAGAAACAAAGTATTCAATTTGAATACTGGTTGTCAGGGTAGCAACCGCCCTGTCTCTGAAGCCAGGAGTTGAAGCTGACTACTGTTTCAATAAACGAAAATTTCGTTTTTTGGAGCTGCAGCAGCGTCACTGGGACCTAGGCAGCCAATGAAATCATTCTTCAGAATGATTTCATGACTGCAACCTCGATACTTACCCTGCTGTGTGTAACCCCGCCCCCTCCTCAACGCTGAAAAGTCTGCTGGGGGATAAACACAGATCGCCCAGCAAACTGCCGCACTGCCTCCCGCCCTCCCTCCGAGTCCTGCAGCTGGCACCCTGAACGAGGCCTCACGCAGCGTGGTGCCAAGACGTCACATAGTGTCCCATTGCCATGGCAACGCAACGTCATTTGACGCTGTGCGCCCATTTTTTCAGGACCTGCAGGGGAAAGAGTAGAATTTGCAGGGGAAGACAGATCGCCACACCTCGCCGCCGGACCCCCAAAGTCATCACGGGCCGCACAGTGAGTCCGGACGGGCCGCATGTTGTGCAGGCCTGTTGTACATTTAAAAGCACGAGTCTGAAACTGACACATAGCAAAGTTTATTGCCAACTTATTTCTGAATTGTTCCATTTTGTAGAAAATAATTAAGTAATAATCCCCTCAGAACAGGTCATTACTGGCCAATAATTGGCCAGTTGTGAACAGATTATTACTATTATAGGCTAAACCTAGGCTTTTTTTATTTTTACATTTTTCATAAAAAAGAGACACACTTGTACAGTCATATTGATTTTTATCAACACGATCTTCTACATTTTCTTATGCTTTTACTGAACTTGTTTATTAAAATGAAATTGTAAATACACTAAAGCCTATATATATATATATATATATATATAGACACACACACTCTGCAGCCCCCCTCTGTATGCACAGTGCAGTGCCCCCCTCTGTACTCACCCTGCTGCCCCCCTTTGTACACACTGCAGACACACACTTCAACCCTCCCACACTGTATACACACACTGCTGTCTCCTTCTGTACACACACACACACACTGCTGTCTCCTCTCTGTAGACACACACACTGCACTCCCCCTCTGTATACACATCCACACTGCAGCCCCCCCCCTCCTGTACACTCACTGGGCTCCCCTTTGTACACACTACAGACACACACTCTGCTGCCCACCCCCCCCCCCCTTCTGTATATATGCACACACTGCAGCCAAACCTCTGTACACAGACACAGACAGCCTCTTCGTACACACACACACCTTTCTCTTCAGTGTTCTCCTGTGCGGAACTGTCTGCAGGCAGTGAGGGGGAGGTGTCAGTATCTGGCTGGTTCCTCCTGTCCAATCACCTCCCCTGTCTGAGAGCTACTCTTGCTCGGTGTGTATGAGAATTCAAAGCTGATTGGCTGGAAAACTTGGCATGGTGTGCAAAATTGATGTATATAAAGGCGCTAAACACCCTAAAAGTGCTTACTCAATCAAATGTTCAGTGACTTAATGTGATAATAAAGTGCATATAACATAAAATTGCAAGTGCAAAATAACAAATACAAAGTGTTAACCCCTTGCTACTACCCTCTGGTGGGGTTGTCTTCACTCTTCCCCAAATTGTAGAACTGGTTTCTCACGACCCAGGGGGAGCATGGGGGGAAAAAAACACAAGAAAACGTTCTAAGTGTAGATGTACAAAAGTGTTAGGCTAAGGCCCCGCTGCCTCAGACCACGCGCCCGCACTGCAGATAGGCGCACTGGAGAGGCACTTGACAGCTATCTGTGGTTTGTAGGCAGCGGGGGGCGTGGCCAAAATGGGTCGGGTGGGCGCAGCAATGACATCGGGGGGCAGGGGTTCCTCCCCGCCTCCCCGCTCCCCCCCTCCCCGAAAGCTTAGGCCCGGGCCATAGAGGGGTGAGGAGATCCGAGCCGCGCTGACGCTGAGGCGGGCGCGATTGGAGGCGGGGGGGAGACTGAGGGAGGCGGGGCAGTGACGGCGCTGGGCCAATCGCCCGCGACGCACTGACGTCGACGTCACGGCGCCGATGTTACGGCGCTGTGACTTTGACACTGCTGTGCTGTGATTGGAGGTTTTCAGCCGATAGCGCGCTGAAAAACAGCTTGGCGCTCGGCTGAAAACTCCAACTCGTCAACACGCCTGCGGACGCTCGCGTGAGCCCCCTCTCAAGGCATCCTCATTGAAGATGCAGGGGCTCAGCGCGGAGCGTCCGCACGGCTCAGCACGGCCTGTCCTTCTATGGACTCGGCCTTATATAGCTTACATGCTGATTTTTTATAGCTACACTAAGTGTGCATTTTTAAGGATCATATAAATTGTATTTTACTATCTGATCTGTGCTATGTTCGTACTCTCTTTTTTCTTGCTGAGGATCTATTCTCAAAGTGAAGGAGCCAGTCTACATTCATCTATTCCACAACCCACTATTGATAACACTGCTTGAAAACCTCTTTTTTTCCTGTGAGTAGGCTGTACATAGGAGCCAAGATTCACTAGGGATTATTCCTAACACTTTTGTACATCTACACTTAGAACGTTTTCTTGTGGTTTTTTTCCCCCATGCTCCCCCTGGATTGTGAGAAACTTGGCAAGGTGCCAAAAATGCCAGGTCATTACTGAATGGATAATGCCCAGAGTGTTGAGTAATGAGAGAGCAGGGATTTCAGTAATGTCTGGAATTTTACACAGTTTAGTCTATAATTAAGTAATAGCCCCTGAAGGACAGGGTATTGCTGACCAATAATGCCTTGGCTGGAAAAGTTGAAGACATGAGGCCAAGCCGAGGGACTTTCAATCAGCCAGGTCATTAATGGCCAGTAATACCCTGTACTGAGGGATTATTACTATTATAGGCAAATTGTAGGCTTTTTTCATAAATAGACACTTTTGTGTAGTTATATAGATGTTTTAATGAAAATAAAATAATAGACACACACACACTCACTCTGCAGCCCCCCTCTATATACACTCACACGGTAGCCCCCATATATACATAAATACTCTGAAGCCCCCCCCCCACCCCTCTATACACAAACACATACTCTGCAACGCTACATACTCTGCAACTCTTCATACACACACTCGCTCTACACATAAAAAAAACTGCAGCTCTACATACACTAACTCCGCAGCCACTGCAGTTGTTTCCAACCTTTTTTTGGTTAGGGAACCCCATGTGAAATTCTGAGGAACGCCAACCCTTTCGACTAGTGCGTCTGAGCTCAGATGCATTGTAAATATGCATATATGCAATAAGACCTGAAAATTGAAGGGAACCCTTTAGGGATGTCCGGGGAACCCAAGGGTTCCTAGGAATCCCTGTTGAAAAACACACTGAGTTACAGACACACAAACTAACTCTCCCTCCTCACTGTGTCCTGTGCTGAGCTCTCTACAGGGAGGGAAGGTGAGGAGTCACTGTCCAGCTACTATCTCCTGTCCAATCTCCTGCCCACTCACCTTTCCTGTCAGAGGTGCTCTAAGTGAAAGCTGATTTGCTGGAAATAAAACCTTGGCAAGGTGCCAAAAATTCCAGACCAATACTGAATGAATAATGCCTGGAATTTTGACCACTCGGAGAGCAGGGATTTTTAACAGTTTAGCCTAGAATGAGTAATATGTTCATTGCTTTCATTAAGAACCTTTGCTGTCGTTATTAGAATTGGTTTGAATCCTTTTTATTGGTGTTAGATTTCATTTAGTATGCAGTAAATCAAAATAACTGTGAAAAATAAATAAAAAAACAGCACGAAAGTGACCGTTTCATATGTTTGGGTTACGTATTTTTCTTTTGAGTAGTGTTCAGTCATTTTTAGCAACAAGTGTGACGTAAAAGGCCCTGCCACTTCAATTGCATCTCCGTTTCTCACCTTAAATTGGATTTCTGTTTCTGCCTTGCTTTCCAGCCCTTAACAATTGTTATTAAGTATATAACTATTCCATTCCCTTAATATGAGAGCATTAAGGCCCATATTTACTAAGCCGCGTTATTCTTCGAAACCTGCCCACGCTAGAAAATATGTTGCAGCCCATACAAGTCTTCAGGGATAAGATGGTGTCTTCTCATAACCTGGTTTACCAACAGAGCTTTAAAGAGGCATAGGAGAGAGCAACATGTCCTTTTATATATATATATATATATATATATATATATATATACAGTGGTTGACAAATCACCAAAAAATCTACTCGCCACACAAAAAAAATCTACTCGTCACCTAGTACCAAACGTGTGCTGCTTGGGCCAATATTTACTCGCCCGGGGGTTAAATCCACTCGCCCGGGGCGAGCAAATGTATAGGTTTGTCGAACACTGTATGTATATATATATATATATATATATATATATATATATATATATATATTACGTTAACGTGCAGCTGCTGTTTTTTTTTTATTATTATTTGTTAACACTAGTGCTATATAGGCCTGTGATAAGATATGCAACATATTGAGCCTTCCTTATTAAGCTGCAATACTTTTAATCGGGGGGAAACGGCCATTGACTTGAATTGCCGTTTTACAGCAATCTTTCTACAATATGCAGTACTGCAGCCCAAATGAATAAAGCCCTTTCGAGTTGCGGGATCCTCCAGCATTGATGGGGTTAAGGCTTCTTAAATATAACAAGGTTAAATATTGTATAATGAAGAGTTTGGTCAAGATTGCTCGTTTCAATTAATCCTTTTTTTTTTTTTAATGTGTGTATTTTCTGTGTCCAATAAACCACTTTTTGGATAAAACAGGGTTACAAATAACATGTTTGTTGTAAGGAGTGTGATGTTTTGTAATAAGTTGATTGATATTGTACTTAATTGTTTACCCTCTCAATGCTGGAATGGCAAAAAATACTTTGCTATGGTATATGTTGATGGCCTCTCCAGCACTAACAGGGTTAATGCAAACAGGAAAAAAAAAAAAGCCTGTGCCTTATCTTGTGTGTTTAATATCGTTTGTTCTAAATCTCACTCTATGCAATGTTTTTCAGCATGTCAGCATATCCAGTTACCAAGGATGACATATGCATTGGCGTTTGCCTGTAAAGTAGATATTTTAACAATATTGAGATTTTCTTTGGTTAGAGCGGGGTGGGCAACTCCAGTCCTCAAGGGTCATCAACAGGTCGGGTTTTAAGGATATCTCTGTTTAAGTACAGGTGGCTGTGTGCTGAAGCAGGGACATCATTAAAATCTGTCCTGTTGATGGCCCTTGAACCGAAGTTGCCCTGCCCTTGTTTGTGTCCTCAATGAAAAGTTAACATTTGTTTTTTTTCTTTTTTTTTTTTTTTTAAGTGTTTAGTAAAGCAGCAGTCCAATATTGATTATGAAAAATGTAAACCTTCACACAAAATGCACTTATACTGGAGTCCTTGCTTGCATGAAAATGAAGGATTCCGTGGTTGCATTTAGCTTGAAAAATCATCTCAGTGAATGAGGAGCTTCAGTATTTAATTAGATTCCTTCCACCTGTATTTTAGAGCACTGTGCACACACTGTGCATTGATGCTTGTCGTGTGACTGAATGCATCACATGTTACTGTAGAGAAAGCCTGTTACACTAAACATACCCAAACGCAAGGTCACGATGCTAGGAAATGTCTGCCCCTTCTACACAACGTGAAAAGTCTATCATATCGAGGCCATTATGAGAGGTTACGCCAGTTCCATGCATTTGTCATTCAGATCATTCTGAGATTTGAATAACAGGTTTGACTATTTTTAAAAGGAAATACAACTCCAACAATAACCTAAGAAATAGATCTCCTTTTTATCAATGTAGGTTTTAAGCCGGGAGTCTCCAGGGACCCCCTGCTTCCTGAGATACGTACCAGACAAGCTCATGCCTGTATCCCCTGAAAGTTTTTAACCGCCATATTGCGTGCTCAGTCGGAGCTGCTCCCGGCGCATGACCTGGGGTGGTAAGTATCTCAGGAATCAAGGGGTCCCTTGAGCTGAAATTAAGAGACCCCCTTCTTTCCACTGAATACGAAAAATATACACCGTGAACAAAAGAAAAAGTAAGGACTGCTGCTTTCAGATTAACAAATGTGTTAATTGTTACGTTATAATACCTGCTGAATTACATTCTTTTTAGAGATAAACTGTAAACATATATATGTTCATACAGTATATTGTTGCATAAAGCTTTTGTGACCTCAAAACGTCTCTAACCCCGTTTTAGGTTTCATTGTGTTTATTTTATGTACACCAGTCTTGTTAATAACGAAGGTTTAAAATCAAAACTGCAAAATAGACAAAAAATGTAAAAAAATAAATATTTCTGAAAGGAATTTTTGACTTGTAGTTGCACCAGTGTCTGGTGTCAAATGTTATATTAAAAGAAAAAACACAGATTTTTTTTTTGTACATGTTAAAATAATGACATTGTGTGTGCTGTGTAACTTATATGTAATGAACAAAAGCAGCTTCCTATGTAAAGTTATAATTCTGAAACTTTTTTTATTTTTATTTTGCCACTGTATGGCAGACAAAGAAATACTTCAGAGGAAGAATTTGTGATCTGTGTAATTCAAAATGAAGCAGAAAACAAAGAAAAATGTCACTTGTTTTTTTATATTGTTTAATAAACGGACAATTATACGGACTGGAATTAATTCACTTTGGGGAAACAATTCAGTTTCAAACATAATAGGCTCCCATTATTCGTAAAATAAAAATATATGCACATACCCTACATTTTGTTTAATCATCATTGCTTTATATAATTCAGTTTAACTTAGAAATGTAGTTGCATTACATGAAGAAAAAAATATATATATATTAATTAGAGTTTGGTTGAAAATTCTACTAAATCTTCTACATTTATTTTTCTTGCAGCATTTCTTATGAGTAAACTACATGAGTGCAGCATTATTTTATCAACACTATTTTAATGATGGGTTTACTGGTATATCTTTTGTGACACATGACATCTACACAGAAGGAATAAAATGTGGCCATATATTTTTGGAGATATGGTAATGCACCTGGCAGACCAAATACATATTGTCCATATCACTAAGTGCCAAGCATGCAGTACGTTTTGTGTACTGCTATATTGTAAAGAAATATACATTGTAATACTACACTGTCAAATTTAGCTTGTTAGTATTTGCTGCAGTAGCTGAGCCTATAATGACCCCTTACTTATGATTCGGTGTTAGTACACTTTTGCATTATATCAAGCGCATTGAAAGTGCAGCATCATTATTGATTTTTGTTTTTATATCTAGACTGACCACTATATAGCAGTATTAATATTTTCATGGATTTGTCTTATTTTGCTTAGTTCCTTTTTTTTTTTTTTTTTCATTTTGCATTGTTTGCACAAATCATACCTTCCTTGTTTTTAAGGTATATTCTGGACTGCTCTTCTTGGCCTTCAGTTAAAATCTGTAAGACATAAAATACTGTAATAAAATCATCACAGAATGTAACTCATCGATACCTTGTTTTTTTTTTTTTTTTTTTTTTTTTTTTTTATATTTCAGGTGTTAATATAAAAAGACTTTGTTTGACAAAATTGTGATCTTAGAAAACTCAGAATAAGTGAATCAAATAATTGACACAATGTTTAAAAAAAATTAATGTTCAATAAAATTGTGAATGTTAATAAACAAATAACTAACGTGTCTAAAAGAACTTCAGTGAAGTGGTAGGATACAAATGTAACCTTAAATACAGGGAGTCTGCAGCTAATCTGATGATGACTCAGCATCTACAGTAGGTTCTGGTATAGGAGAAAAGACAGAGCACGACTCAGTGTATTAAACAAATTTAAAGTGCTACATTGCGAGCAGGTAAGTATTGCACGTACAAGATATTACTATCATTCAGGCATTACATGTCCGGTACATGTTACCCCTTTGGACAATGCGTTTTAGGAAATCAGCAACTCCAAGCGTCCGCTGCGGTTCCATCCTGAATCACAGAGGAGGGATCCTCATGAGACGTCTGTGTGGATCCTGGGTCCGGTGTAGATAGCCTCCGGTAATAGTCCGTTCATAAGGGGCATGCAAAATGGAACTTGCACAATATTGCAGGGAACTCCCAACACTGGTGGTGATGAACGCCAGAAGTACTCCACAGATATACTGTGTGGCAGTCTGTGATGTCACAAGACCGCGTCGCTCTATGAGCCGCGTTCCGGTCTAAGGTCGTAGACTTGATGATAAAGCCGCAGGAACGGGAAACTCGCCAGGATATGTGGAGTAACAAAATGGCAAAAATAACTCTTCCTACATGTTTCGTAGTAATCTACTTCATCAGGCTTACTTGCTTTGTAATCTGAAGCAGTTTAAATACCCAGCAGGACCGTGTGATTCGTTGAATCAATGGGTGTAACTCCAACCAATCACAGTGTTCCCACGATAAGCACATAAAATAACATGCACAATTTTATGCAATGAAAGAGTAAAATACAACCAACTGAATGTTTTAAAGGGATCACAAAATAAAATATTCATGATCTTAGATCAAAAGACAATAAAACTTTTTTTTAAATGCAATATGAAGCAATCGTAATGATAAAAACAATCAATAAACTGAAATGAAAAAAGAGCAATATATCAAATGACAGAATAAAAACCATCACAAATGTGATACAACATTGCTCAAAAAGAAACAAAACATGAGACATCAGAAATAGCTATACTGTAGCTTCAAATAGAGATCATGAAGGTTAATTTACATAATTGCAAAAATGCCCAACAACCTTGTCAAAAGTAAGGCAAGGGTTAATAGAGATCAACAGTGGGATCAGATTACCAGTAGTGACAAACCGGGTTGGTTTATCTGAAAAAATATATATCTATATCCATAAACCCACACTACTTAAAAAATCTAAATATTACAAATATATAATAAAATACATAATGTATACAAATATCAGAAAGTGATAGAACAAATTCGTTAAATTAAATGAACAGTACTCCATACAAGGACCAGACATCTATTTCTTCATTCAGCCATAAGGGAGCCAAAGTTTTGAGATTATAAATCCAAAAACTTTGTTTGACAAAGCTGTAACACGATTTCTCCCCCCTCCCCCCTTTTCTACTAGGCGGTACTTTCTGAATACCCTTATATTTCATTAGTGACGGATCACTATTATGATAGTGTGAAATGACGGGGATCACTGTCATAATTTATTCTAATATTCCTCGTGTTCAAGAATACGTGTCTTCAGGCAATGTTTTTAGTCTGTCCTATGTACTGTTGTCCACAGGGACATTCCAAGAGGCATACCACAAACATGGATTTATATGGGATGCAGTCTTCAATAATAACTTTCTTTGGTAACAAATGAAGTAACGGTCTTTCTTTCTGTATCCAATTGACTGCATGCTTTACATTTACCACATTTGTAGTTACCTTTTGGTTTATTAGATAATCATGATGCCCCTTGGATAGTGTTATCTTTAATGCCAATATCACTAGGAGCTAG
Organism: Ascaphus truei; assembly: GCF_040206685.1. Classification (NCBI taxonomy): domain Eukaryota; kingdom Metazoa; phylum Chordata; class Amphibia; order Anura; family Ascaphidae; genus Ascaphus; species Ascaphus truei. Next base: position 385,678,323 of record NC_134484.1, on the reverse strand, counting down.
ACTATTCTTGAGGTTCTTATCTTTCCAAAATATGAATTTCAGTCTAGGCTCAATGTGTGGTCCCAAAACAGGATCATTGGATAAAATGTTCCAATATTTTCTAAGAATGTTCTGTATTCTATAGCTAGCTGAGAAAGTTTGTTATGACTGGGACTTGAATTAAGGTCTTATCACAAGTTTTATCCTTCACTTCCCTTGTGTTTTTAGTTAATAGGGTTTCCCTATTCAGAGCTAGAACTTTTTCCAAAGAATCTAAGAGGCAATTAACATCGTAGGAAACTGTTTGTGTCCGCCTTCTTAAAGAAAGTTTTTTGGTGGTGACTAAAAAGTCAATATTTGTGTCATCACCCATTGATGTAAAGATCAAATTAACATCATTATTGTTCAAATAAAGTATAAATTCAGCAAGAGAATCAGTCCCCTTCCCATACACAAATGATATCATCTATAAAACGTCGCCAAAGAATAATCTCAGAATAAATATTGGTACGCCAAATATATTGATTCTCCCATGCTCCCATATAGATATTGGCATAGCAAGGGGCAAATCGCATCCCCATAGCTGTGTCACATATCTGAATATTAAATTGAGTAAGGAACATGAAATAGTTATCAATAGTAGATCAAATCCTTATCACCCTTTAGACAGTCTCTGATAGCTTCTATCCTTTTGCCATGTGGTATATGGGTGTGCAGGGATTGAACATCAAAAGTTACCCTTTGTATGTCTCCTTCCGTTGAAAATTGGCAAACAAATTCAATACTGCCGTCGTGTCTTTAATATAAGATGGCAATAAATGTACATATCTTTGCAAGAAAAAAATCAACGTACTGGAACAAATTTGCAGTTTGTTAATTGATACCAGAGACAATGGGTCTCCCATGTGGATTAGTCAGAGATTTGAAATTTTTGAATATAATAAAATATTGGTCTCTGTGGGAATTCTATAAATAAAAAGGAATATTCAACTTTAGAAATAACGGTTTTAAATAATGCATCATCCAACAATTTTTTCAATTTGAGGATAAAGTCAGTGGTTGGATTAGTATATAATTTACTATAGAATACAGAACCATTCAGAATCCTATTGGGCTCCTGCTCATAGTCAATCCTATTAAGGAATACCACACCCCCACCTTTTGTCTGCCTGTCTTATGACAATGTCCTTATTGTCTTGCAGACTTTTAAGTGTTTGATTGTCTTCTCTAGTGAGGTTTTGTTTGACATTGTACGTTTTAAAAACCCTTCACCATATCGGTAAGTTCATTATTTACAGCAAGCATGTCAAACTCGCGGCCCACAACGAACATATTTGCGGCCCTGCCCAGTGATCCCCAATCTGTGCGACGCGGTGCCCTTGTGCGCCGTGGTTTGCCTAGAGGGGCGCCGCGATTATCACTCCCCACCATCCCTCCGCTTATCCCTCCCCACCATCCCTCCGCTTATCCCTCCCCATTATCCCTCCTTCATGCTGCAGGGGATTGGCTGCAGGCAGAGAGGAAGCCGGGGGCGGGGCTTCTGCTTTGTGCAGAGCACATGGTGAGTGTGTGTGTCTGCCTCCCCGCTCCTCTGCCTGCTGGTGGCTGTGCGGTGTCCCGTCCCCTTCTGCCCCGGGTGATAGGAGAAGGTAGGGGGGTTGGGGGGGAGGGAGTTAGTTCTAAATGTGCCTGTCCTGCACGGATTGCATGCCTTTCCTCCCTCCCCCCCTCCCCCCAGTCACTCACATCCGTCGCTGCCTCTGCTCTCCACTGCTGCTCTCGTGTCTGTGTCTGTGTGTATCTCTGTGTGTGTGTGTCTGTGTATCTGTGTGTGTATCTGTCTGTGTGTGTATATCTGTGTGTGTGTGTGTGTGTGTGTGTGTGTGTATATCTGTGTTTGTGTATATCTGTATCTGTGTGTGTATCTGTGTGTGTGTGTATCTGTGTGTGTGTGTGTGTGTGTGTGTGTGTGTGTGTGTGTGTGTGTGTGTGTGTGTGTCTCTGAGAGAGAGAGAGGGTGTCTGAGAGATGGTGTCTGAGAGATGGTGTCTGAGAGATGGTGTCTGAGAGTGTCTGTCTGAGAGTGTCTGTCTGAGAGTGTCTGTCTGAGAGTGTCTGTCTGAGAGTGTCTGTCTGAGAGTGTCTGTCTGAGAGTGTCTGTCTGAGAGTGTCTGTCTGAGAGAGAGAGTGTCTGTCTGAGAGAGAGAGTGTCTGTCTGAGAGAGATAGTGTCTGTCTGTCTGAGAGAGATAGTGTCTGTCTGTCTGAGAGAGAGAGTGTCTGTCTGTCTGAGAGAGAGAGTGTCTGTCTGTCTGAGAGAGAGAGTGTCTGTCTGTCTGAGAGAGAGAGTGTCTGTCTGTCTGAGAGAGAGAGTGTCTGTCTGTCTGAGAGAGAGAGTGTGTGTCTGAGAGAGAGTGTGTGTTTGAGAGAGAGAGTGTGTGTCTGAGAGAGTGTGTGTCTGAGAGAGTGTGTGTCTGAGAGTGTGTGTCTGAGAGTGTGTGTCTGAGAGAGAGAGAGAGTGTCTGAGAGAGAGAGAGAGTGTCTGAGAGAGAGAGTGTCTGAGAGAGAGAGAGAGTGTGTCTGAGAGAGAGAGAGTGTCTGAGAGAGTCTGAGATGCCAAGTGTCTGGAAGAAAACATTAATTTTATCGTTGTTCTTGTTCTTTTTTTTTTTATCCTGTACTTTTCGAAATAAACCTACGTTTCTATGAAAATTGACGTTTTTGTTTTTTTGCAGCCCACATAAACTTAAACCTTGTGTATTTGGCCCGGGTTAGCCTTTGAGTTTGACATGCTTGATTTACAGCATTAAAAAATGTATCTATAAAACATGCTTTAGACTGGGCTGGATAAAATTTAGATTGCATTTTAAAATCAGTGTGTTGACAGGATGGTTAATCTTCAGCAACTGGTGCTACTTCAACTGCACCAGTAGCCATTTGTGATGCAGAAAGAGTATAATTCTTAAGAAAATTATGTTTTAAAGTCCGCTTCCTAGTAAATTTATGCAGATCGGCAAAGAGCTTAAACCCATTTGGGCAACATGTCTTAGAAAATGATAGGCCTTTACTTAATACATTTTTATGGGTTTCGATCAGTGAGATAGTGGATAGATTGAAGATACCTTCATCAGATAACATCAATCCTCCCACTTTCGCGCTCTTGGTTTTTGTGTGGGGCCCCCCTCCCATACCTCATCGTGTGGACATGGTCTTTTCTGACCTTTTCAATAATAATAATAATAGCATGTTCTTGTATAGCACTGCTAGTTTTACGCAGCGCTTTAGAGAGACATTTTGCAGGCACGGGTCCCTGCCCCATGGAGCTTAAAATCTATTTGTTGGTGCCTGAGGCACAGGCAGATAAAGTGACTTGCCCAAGGTCACAAGGAGCAGACACCAGGAATTGAACCAGGCTCCCCTGCTTCAAACTCTGTGCCAGTCAGTGTCATTACTCACTGAGCCACTCCCTCTCCCTTTTTGTGTATCTTTGATCACCTCTTTGTCTCTGTCTCTTTTCACTCAATCTTGGGTTGTTAAATATTTCGTTTTGAGTACTTCTAAAAAAAGAACATTCAGGGGAATGACAATCAGAATCCTGTCTTGACGGGAATAATGTTTCAACTGATCTCTCTTGGAAATCCTGTTTCGTTTGATCTCTATTCCTAAATGTCCTTTTTAGGATAAGACTCATCTCTAGAGGGCTTATTATCTTTCGTATATTTAGAATAATGTTAATTGAATCTCTTATGTGGGTGACGATACTCTTTGTCCACTCTGTTCCATGCCCCCTTCTGTCTCATATCCTCTAGGTTTATGGTGTATAGTCCTCCCTCACCCAAATGTCATTTGGGTGGGTGTTGACCTTGATTGAACATACCAGATTTATTTTCAAATCTGCTCCAATCTTTTTTTATCTGTTCGTTTCATAGTCAACTTTGCCTTTCAGAAATGTTTGTGTTTAACCTTCATGATCTCATTTTCTGAGTGTTCCCTTTAATTCATACTCTATTTTGCTACAATCCTCCTCTTTAATAATAGGCTCCAGATGTTTAATAGCCATACTAATTTATTTCTCAATCTCTGAGGGTTTTATTTTTCACAAATAATTGATTTCATAAGTTCAAAAGAACAGTCATGAAGGATACGATCCCATTCTTTAATATAATTATCGTTAGCCTTCCCAAAGGTCGGATTTTTAATTATTTGTAACCCTCTGGGAACCCTCTTACAGTCGATGTACTTTTGGAGTATTGTTTTGTCCCACAAGTTTTTACTTTCAATAAGTAGAATTTTCTCCAATCTCTTAAAATGATCCTCAATGGACACCTGATCGGTATCAAATGTCGAAATTACATCACCTTGATCAGAAAAAAGAGACTAAAATATTTGACTTCTCTTCTCCATACCATTAGATAAATTCCACATCATGGTGTGAAAATAAAAGTACTATATTAATTTGTAGTGTAAATACCAACTTCACAGCAAAAACAAAGAAAAACAATTGTGCAGCAGACGAGCAATAAAGTGTCAATGTGAAAAGAAAAGTGTACCGCGCACCAAATTAGTTAATATAAAAACTCACATTTACTACCCAAAAGCATGATAAAATAGCTATATTTAGTAGTTCCTACCTTTTTCTGCATGATCCTAAAGCCTCCCAAACACACGTGACATAGCCATTCTTGGAGTTGAGCCTGGTTAGATATGTAGTTAGTCACTTGTTAAAAAAAAAAAAAAAAAACAGTTTGTACTGTAACTTGACTTCTCTTCCAACTTCCCCCTCCTTTATCTTAGAAGACAGATAGGTAATGGCAGTGCACAGCCAAGAGAAACAGACCCGGACTATCATTAATGTCACATACACAAAGCGAAGACCTCCACTCTTAACGCGTTTCGCACCGGCAATGATGCTTTGTCAAAGATTGAAGGCTCAAACACACAAGCGATTTTAAATACCCAGATCACACCTGACCCGCACCGCATCTGCAATAATCTGAGTAAATAAAAGAGGTGCATTGTTTCAAATAACCCCTTATGACCAGATCATCACCCTAACAATCTTGGTACATTGGGCAAATATCACATAACGTCAAATGTAGACTTAAAATGAATATTTTCTGAAGAAACAGATAACCGGACTCCTCAGAGTGTCTATCCTAAAGTAAATTATAAGCAGAATACAATTGAATGCATAAGTCTAAAGTAAATACTAAATGGCAAAGTTATTGCAGCAATTAATGGTACAATATAACTAATCAGCATTCACAAGGTCTCAATATGCAGAATATATCCAATATATAAAAATATATAAAATTGTGCATAATGAAGACAAAACAATACAAAATAAACTATTTTGGCAAACGGCTCCCTTTTTGTAGTGCTGTCCCGACACAGTTTTCTATGGTTTAGTTTGTAGAAAAAGGGGGACAAACACGTGTATACACACAAGGGGCACTCAGCCCCCAACCTTCAGTGGTTTATTTCTTCATAAGTGACGCTAAACATTTTAAACACCGTCACATTAAGAACAAAATAAATCATAAAAGGAAACATCTACTCCTGTTTGGAGTCTAACTCGCATGCATATCCCTTTCTGCAATGTTGGCTGGTTAAGCCAGTTACAAACTTTAAATAACACACAGGTATAATAACATTGACTCCTTAACTGTGAGATAGGGACAGCATCCCATTAGATCCCCCAGATGCTGCAACACGGGGGAGGGGGGTAATATTGGGGAGTAGCCGTTTTCCTTCCAGCCACCAGGCTCTGAGAGAGTGAAGCAGCAATCCTGACTGCAATATATTCCTGATTCTCAATTAGGAGAGCAGGTGAGTGAAACCAGAACAATTGAAAAGTCTGGTATGGATTTCCTATCTACCAGCCTTAGTGACTATGAATCTGTGGAGTGGATCACTTCCATATTAAGTCTGCACTGCTATACATCAGACAGAAAGCTGCCCACTATCCTGGGACTATGTAACATATCCTCCCCCCCAGCTTACACCTTCTGGGGTGAGCGACCATGGATATATTTTACATAATGGCCAATACCTAACTTTTTGTACTATACTGTAAGCTACCAATACTTTTGGAAGATACAAATCTTGTCATCTTATTAAGGGCCATCAACAATGTATACTAATTTGTGATCTTACCTATATTTACAAAGAAGGGAAAATACAATATTGCAATATTAATGCACTGCCCACTCTAGAGGCATAATATACAATATAATTGCACTAGCGAATTATGTTGTGAACAAACTGTCCGGGACAAAGTCCGCACATGTAACCTAATCGGTTAGTTCCCACACATTTTTTTCTTGACTTCCAGTCCATTACATCCTCAGACTTCATTTCAACACCGCTGCATCCTGCACATGATTGGACTGTTTCTTCAGCCTCTGACGAGACACCCGGACTGGATTTTCCTTGGCTCCACACTGTGGTCCAGAGTGGGAAGATCTGGAACTAATCAAGCGCAGCATTGCCCTTCGTCACCTCTGCTTTCCAATCTTTGACCCTTCTAGGCTTCTCTTACTGAAATGACTCCACAGCTGTTGCCCCCATGGCAAAGAGTCCACTTTGGGTCCCATGGGCACTGCAGTCACGCTTACCGGAGCGCATCACTTGCCCAGGCGGTTCAAACATTGTAATGTCATTTTGCAGTTGAGCGGTGTCCCCAGCTCTCACTGTACCCTTGTCTTCACGAGCATTAGTTTCTGTAGAATTCAGACGCTTTGGCTGGGTCAATACCTTTTCTTGTAGTGGAGACACTTGTGCATTACTGTTCCGCATAGCTTCCTTTTGTCTTAACTCTACCGCTATTTTTTCTATGTATGACTGGATTCTTACTGTGCTACTCCATTGCAACTTGGCCTTCCCATTCCATGCCTTGTGGAAATTAGACTGTAGTTCTGCAACGGTATTGCAGTCACGCTTCCTGGAGCGCCTCACTTGCTTTAACTGTACCACCATCTTTTCCATGGACTGCTTCTGTGACCCAAGTATCTCTTAGGTTTGTAACCTTTTTCTCCAACTTCATCTGAGGAACCTCCTGCTGGGCAGCAGAAGAGTCCAACGTAGCATCCCGTTCAGTCTTCAGAACCTCGAGCTACATGCCCAAGTCACGCTTCTGTTTCTTTGCCATCTTGCGGCCAGCACGCTCATACCCAGGTCCTTCCTCAGGTCCCAAAGCTGTCCTGAATTTCTTTTTCCTCTTAGTGCAGCTGTTAGTTCAGCTTCTTTGGAGTTGAGTCGCGATTCCACATCTGTCAGCTGATTCAGAGCAAAGTTTAACGCTATTTTCTTTTTTCTATTCTTGACCTGCAGCTGCCGGTGCTCCTCACGGACCTTGTCCAGCTGCAGCCGGGCCCTTTCATTGGCCATCTGATCCAGTAGCTTGCGGGTATCGGCCATCTCGGCTTCATAGCGTAATGTCTGGCTGGAGCGTGGCTGGAGCGTATGAACACTTAGGTAGAGGACCGAGGAAGCTTCTGTGCGTGTGGGTGTGTGCTGCGCGATGGTGATGTTACCGTGCAAGCGAAGTCTGGAGGAGGGACCAGCAAGGACGGCATTTAGTGCCGAGTGTGATCCGCGCGCCCCTAGATAGAACGCTGGCATTTGCCGGCCCACGAGATGTGCTGCAGGAGGAAGACTAAGCGGGACACCGGATAGTTGGTCTAGGTAGGCTGGGAGCGCGCCGGTGGTGGCGTGAATCACGGAATCTCACACTGTATGCTGGAAGTACAACTGGTCATACACAGTGGAACAGACTTCCCTCGCAGACACTGCAATTTACTTTGGCTGGCGGCCATTTTAAATCCCCACGTTTTTTCTCAAACCCACAGACCTTTCAGTGTCTCCCCACATTCTCCACCATATGTGGCAAACGGCTCCTTTTATGAAGCGTTGTCGTTTGCCCATGTTCTTTCCGACACAGACTTCTAGGGTTTAGTTTGTAGAAAAGGGGGACAAACACGTGTATAAACACAAGCACTCAGCCCTCAACCTTCAGCGGTTTATTCATTAGTGACACTAAACATGTTAAACACCGTCACTTTAAAAACAAAAGAAATCATAAATGGAAACAGACTCCTGACAGGAGTAGATAACGCACATGCATATCCCTATCTGCAATATTGGCTGCCTAAACCAGTTACCAACTTTAAATAACACACAGGTATAATAACGTTGAGTCTTTAACCGTGAGATGGGGACATCGTCCCATTAGATCCTCAGATGCTGCAACATGGGGGGGGGGGGGGTCCATCTTCCCCGAACTGGATACTGGGGAGCAGCAGTTTTCCTCCCAGCCTACAGGTTCTGAGAGAGAGTGTGAAGCAGCAAACTTCACTGCAATATATTCCTGTTACTTAATTAGGAGAGCAGGTGAGGGAAACTAGAACCATTGTAAAGTCTGGTATGGATTTCCTATAGACCTGCCTAGACTGAATCTGTGGGGCAGATCACTTCCATACTACAGTAAGTCTGCACTTTATTCTATAAATCAGACAGAAAGCTGCCCACTATCCTGGGACTATGTCACACTATGTGAAAATAAAGTATATAGAATAACCATAAACTATACACATAAATTATGATTAAAAAAAGCATATCTGTGAACAGGAATGGTATAACTGATCTGGAATCTTATTCAGTTACTCGGACCACCGTAGGAGGAGCCGGTAGCAGCTGTGGAGGTTTAAAGGTCCTGGTTATACCGGCCAATAGGAAGCCACAAGAAATGTCACAGCTTCCTATTGGCCCGCTTGTCATTTAAACCACCATTATGTTCCCCACACACAGTCCAGACGGAGCTGCTACCCACACCCCCTACAAAGGGAAGTATGTCAGAAAGCAGGGGGTCCCCGGAGTTGAAATGAACGCAGTTAAGCTTTGGAGAAGCCCTGCTTTAAAACTATATATATTTTTTAAAGTAAAGCAGGTTTGCTGCTTTAAAATTTGCAAACAGCACAGCACCAGATTCATCATAGTGTTTTCTACATCTTTAGCATTTTGTGTGGTACTGCTTGTGCACTTGGGAATCTTCGATAAACTGCACCCCACCCTCTTCATGGCTAAACCCTCAAGCTGCCTGAACTATTAAAGATTTTCTTTGTGTCTTTTAAAATGATATTGGGGAAATGAGTTTGTTGAGGTTAGCTTTGACTTCTTATGCTTCTGAGTTCACCATTAATCCACCCAACAGAGTTGGTGCCATTAGCAGGAAGTAGAAACTGAGTTGTGTGGTATTTGTGCTTGACCTGATTTTTTATGAAATAAGTAGCAGTTGTAGGGAAGGGATCAGGAAAATTGGCAAGTGTCCAAAGCAAACACAAGCAAGCTGAGGAGTGGTAAGCTGTTCTCCTTTTGTTACTAAAGCTGAGCACAGTGGGATGTTGTATAAAAGTTGAATTGTTGGCAGTTAATGTGACATGTTTTTTTTCCCCCCTCCTGTACCAGGCACATAACTTCAGTTAAAAAGAGAGAAAAGGCCTTACTTTTTAACAGTATGTAACCAAACTTGAAATTCATTAAAACTACACTCAAGATTTGTTTTTAAATATATTTTTATTTTTGCTGACGTTAAGCTTATTTAGTCAACAGCATTTATGCGGATTTTTAGACATGTGAAACTTGCTAGACTGTTTCACAGTAAAAAAAGGAAACCACATTCAATGTGACAGGGCCGAGGAGCTGATAAGGGAGGTGGGCCGGGGGCGTTGATGACAGTCGGTCTTCAGGTTACTGCAGTGAAACTGGTGTGTTTTCACCTGGTAGGGTGCATGCTGGAGGGCAGAGCTCTCCTACGTGTTTTGTGTGCGATCGCACTTTATCAAAGACTCCTTGATAAAGTGTGATCGCACACGAAACACGTAGGAGAGCTCTGCCCACTATTTTTTAGTAGGTTCTAATAAATTGATTTTTTTCATTACTCTGACCCTGCTCTGTCTGCTGTGCGCTGTATCACTACATTTTGGATATCTCTGGACTCTAGAATGACTGCATGCTTTATCTAGGAGATACAGATAAGGGAGAAAAGCAGTGACTACTTTAAATAGACAGGTTGATGTGGAAGATAAATAATGTGATGGCGGCCTTTGTGTTGGAACTAGAGGGTATAGCAGTGAGGCACATGTATTTTGAAGGTGAGCTAAAGGGATTGCTCAGGGATGATGGGTTTCACCTTTCTGATATCATGAACGATATCCTGATCATGGCAGGGTGCCCTGGAGGAGGCGGTGATGCTAGTGGTGGAGGCTCGCAAGTCCAGTTTTAGGTTGGTTAAATGACCTTGCTGGTGGCAGGAGTATTTTATTTATAAATTGTTTTACCAGGCAAGAATACATGGAGTTATCTCTTGTTTTGAAGTATGTTCATGAGTAGTGTTATACAGTGGGGAGACTCGGTATTGCCTCCTTAGTGGTGAGGTGTTGGACTTCTTAATTGGGGAAGGTGGTGTCATTCCTGGGTGGGGCGGCCAAAATGGGAGTGTTTTCCTGTATTGTGTCATGTAACCTGGGTGGCTAGTGGTGAAGTGGGTACGAGCAGAGGGTTTCCCTCAGGCTCTTTTTACGTGAGTATGGAGGGATCTGGCTGGGTCCCTAGTTTGTTAATGGTTGTTTAGTATGTGGATTTGTTATTAATAAAACTGGTCCTGGTTTATCTTCCGAAGAACCTGGGTAATTTTTGGGACTGGCGGGAGGGGACTGGCTTGAGGCATGGGTTTGTCATGTATATTAAAGTGAAACAGCTGAAATAATGTGTTCGCACAATGTAAGAGTCCTAATATTAGCATTGATGATTTGGACAATAAATTAGACAACTGTTAAAAAAATAGGTGTGTACATCTTAACTTAAAAATACAGTAGGTATATAACAAGTCGTCTAACAGCACTTCCCTACATTCAATATGTATTGTAAAAGCTCTCTTGAGCACACAGTCATTTAGAACAGTGTTTCTTAACTTTAGTCATTGATGGATACCAAGAGACCACATTTTTTTTAGGATTTCTCTTATTAACATATACTTAAAATATTAGCCCAGCATCCATTTTCATTACAACAACTTGCTTAGTTATGAATTGCCCTAAAGTGTGGCCTTTTTCATTGCCCCTGAGGACTGAACTTGAGCACCACTGATTTAGAATGTATGTTGAAAGTGTATTACAACTTGAGCAATCCTCTGAAACACCCACAGTACCATATGATGTAATACTTTCACACTTTCAAACTGACAATACTACTTTTCTACTTAAATAATGGAGACACAAAAGGCTTTGGGCTTTCATAATTTACAACATCTGATCACACTTCCTTCCTCTGTGCTTTCTAACCTCTAAACATTCACAGAAACCATAGCAGCAGGACTGTAAATGCACCTGGTCATGTCAAGACTTGAAGGTATTAAGATATTTATGTAGCCCTCGTAACCCCCCACCCCCCCCCCTCCATGTGAGATTGAGGGTGTACACTGTAAATATGCTACCGGTGCTGCCTGTACCTGCTGGTTCACGGAGTTCCCAAGCATCCACCATGGGGAGCCTGAGGTGACATAACAATAGTTTCGGTGCAGGAGGGGAGGGAGGGGGGCGGGTTGTTGGGGGGGTTCTAAGTCTAGATGGGTCACATGTGAGACCACCGCGCATAGTCCCCTATATCAGCGCTGATCATTGATATATCAGCGCTGATATGCTCGAGGGTATGCAGTGGGCTAGAGATACAACCCCATAAGAGGATCCTGCGGTAGGAGAGTATACCCCGCAGGGTCACCATATATAAATACACGGAGGAAGCTGCGTGGGAGGCAACAGCAGGCTTGTCGGCAAAATATTGTCTTTCAGATGAAAGAGCTTCCCGCGTGTGCATGAGTGTGTGTAGCCAACGCGCGCGGGCCCTGAAGAAGCGTTCATACGTGAAACGCGCGTGTTGGCTACACCCCCCCTCCCTCCCCTCCTTCCCTGATTAAGTGTCTTCTCGGTATCTCCCTGGTGCCGGTCTGCCTGCCGCACAGCACACTGTGGAAGTGAGGGGCCAGATCAATCAGCTGTTTGACACCGGCATTTGAAAAATTCCTTGCTCAGACCTCTTCGCGCTCCTAACAGGATCGCGTGCATCAGCCTGTGAGGTCTTGCAGTGACTGTATTCTATCAGTCACTGCGCTTATGCTTGGCTTCAATCAGGGGTTTATTTCTCTTTATTTGGGGGGAGTATATGCGTGGCGGGTTCGCATGCACTGCTATACAGTATACCTACCTACCCATGGCCATCACCGGCTCGGTTTTAGCTATTTTTTAGTGAGGCTCCAGGACAGGAGCGCATCTTATTTTGGAGCACCAGAGCTATTTAGCACACCATCTACTGTATGTACTGTACACCACCATACCTTATGTGCTCTGCATATGATGCACTATTACCCTCTCCTAAAGGGTACCATTGAGTGCCTCACACAGGTTCACTTAGCATTCATGATAACAGCAGTACATGTTATCCATAGTCAGTTACCCTCCTTGAGCAAGTGTTACTGAAGGTTAACCCTATAGCAGCATCTAGCATATAGGAGATATATGTCTTCACAGTTTTATCCACCACCTGAGCCTTAACCTGAATACAGGATAAAAACTATCTGGCCATACTACGGAATACTGTGAGAGGGAGACATATCTATCTCTAAGCACACATTATAATACCTTACAGGCTAAGAGGGGGATGTGGGATTAACCCTTACACGGGTCTGCCCACAGCGCTATCAGTATATACCTATCAACTACCAAGGAGTATGGGTATTTACTGACTATGTACTAACACTGGGTGGTCACAGCGATTGTCACTACCACCGCATTTTTGCCACAGATCACCAACGCATTATTGCAAGCTACATACATATGTTCTGACCCAGTCCCTACGGGGACCGGACGGTATCTAAACAGTGGCCCCTTGACGGCCCCATTCCTATATTTATAGGTAGCTATATCCATAGCAATAGATCCCGAACATCTATTAGTGATCTCCATACGATTCATCAACTTAACTCACCTGAGTTAAGTTACCAATGACAGTCACGTACTGTTTGACATACGTTTTATTTTAACCCCCCTTTTTTTATTTATTGGTATAAATAAAGTATTTTAACACATTCACTATACATTCATCTGTGATTGAGTGCTTGCACACTAGGTTTCCTTTTCTCTGTGATACTAATTATTTGAACACCCGATTCTATCTATCCCCTTTAATTTAGCTGATGAAACCAGGGTTTCACTTACTTTGGTACATACCCGGACTCTTAATTAATTACTCATTGTTTGTCTAATTCATTCATCATTTTGTTTCAAAAGACATGGAATTGGTTAATATAAATCCTTTTGAAATTTTAAGAAATGACTGGTTTTAATTCAAGAAGGTTATTATGGAAAAACTATGAAATTGCCTTCATTATCATTGGGATTCACAAACTTTTTTCTCGCCACAGTATGTTTATTAGTGTTATATTAACTCCTACGAGAAGACCATGAACTATTATGAATCTACATTCTGAGTCTCTTCGGGTCACTTGGATCTGAACGGGAACCTCATGTCTTATTAGAATTGCCACTCCTCTCTTAATAGCATAAAAAGTGGAGAAATATGCAGTTGGATACTGTATGTTCTTTAAATTGGTATTCGAAGGATCCTGATCACTAAAGTGGGTCTCCTGTAGAAATATTATACCCCCTTTGAATCTTTTCAATTCTGGTAATGCGAGTCTTCTTTTTCTATAAGAATGTAGACCTTTTATATTTAAAGAAATTCGTTTTATTGACGGTTGTTTAGTCATATTGAATCGTTTTATTTAACTCAGACTCAGTTTTCTCTCTATAGGGCATCTGATCTTGCAAGGTTCCTTTTCCATGTTTGCAGAACGCGAGGGATGGGGCACATCGGGCACAAACCCTGAAATCATCCAGGAGAGCACAGAGATTGTGAACACCCACATTTACCATTAACCTTAATTAATAAAAAAACATTTTAATGCACAGCTTCACCATAACTGGACAATGGCAGCGGCACTAAACCAACAGATAACATTTACCAGCCAGAGGTGACAAACATGGAAATTCACGCAGGATTTATAGACACATTTGTTTGGGTCGCCGGGGGATGGGTGATACACCGCCGCAATGTCTGGCGCTCTAAATGTGGTGGATGCTGCTTCTGCCATGCTGTTCAGTTTTCATTTTGGATACATTGTTGTAGACCATGCGTGCGCTGGTTGCTGGTTTCATGGACAGGGATAGTCAGTGTGCAATCTGCCGGACACGCAATTAAATAAACCACATAAATAGTTTTGTTTGCTGGATTGCGGTCAAGAAAGTGTGGGTGGAATCGCATGACTTGTCATAGTACCGAAGACAGCAAGTATTGCTACATCGGTACCCATACTGGCACTTGATGCATGCATTCACTAAGAATTATATGCGGATGATAACTGTGCATTAAATATCCCCTGTCTATATACCAATTTTGGTGGTAATTCAGGTGAACCATGATACAGTAGTCACTATTCCTCATTAACGGCAAAAATTCACATGCAAATAAAATACATTGCTACGATAGGGTAATGTAATACAATCATTACATTATCATATGGTAGACAACTATTTTAATTATTTGACAATGCATTGAGAGTATAAAAGCACAGATTGGTATACTGACATGCAAAAACAGATAGAAGTTGTAGGATGGCAACAATCAAACAACTTTGGCTTTACTTGAATAGCATAAAACAAAGCTTTGGTTGCAATGCACAGCTAAGAATGCCTTCATGCATCAAAGAGGTTAAAATACTACATAAATACCATACCCCTAGACTAACTACCCCCTTGTACATGTAAAACCCCAACCCCCCCAATCCTGTGCGCACCTGTTGGTTCCCAGGAGGCTGAATCTCCGCGATGTAGGGAGCTTGGGGTGCAGGATTCCTTGTGTGGTGGTGCAGAACCTCCACCTGTAGGGCACTGCCATAGTCAGAAAATCATCCCCAAAGGAACTTCCATAGAGCAGGAATACATGCTTCTGGAGTACCAGCAACAGTTCAACAGGGTTTATTGGGATAGCTGCAGACACATCATATCCATCTCATGCAAGAGTAGTACATCCCCTGGACCTAGCTTAACCCAGGATGATGCCAACTCGAAGCTTGCATGGGCTTCCATCTGCATACCTCCTGGCCAAGGGGTATCATCCCCTCCCTGAGCAAGACAGGACAAGCCTCCCAGGGGCTTGAGGCCCCCAGGCTATTCTGGACATCCTCACCCACAGAGGGGCAAATTAGAACTGAACAGAACAGGGCCTCTCCCCTAAGGGATCAGGCAGAACAGTACCTAGCCCATGGTTAGGGCTGAGCAGAACATCAAGTGCCAAATCTGGAGGATCCCCACATCTTTATACAGGGGGAGGGACCATGCTACTCTGCACCATTGATTGGACAGAATCAAAACTGCAGCCATACCCTCCGCCTGTCATGTGGTCCCAGCAGCTTACAAGCCCAGATATGAGCCTGTAAGTTGCAACAATCATGTTGCACAGTAGAGATGTGACTCCAATTGTTTTCAGGCAGGTACCACAATATAACTTAGGGGGGATGAAGCTCACATGCTAGACCATGTGAGAGGGGTTAACACTAGCACTGCCTGCTATTACCAGGATTTACAATACTAGGTCAGAGAAATATAGCAAGGGGCACATACACGATTGAAGCTAGTAAAGAGTTGCTCAGAGCTGGTAGAAGGGAGTAGGAGGAAGTGATGGTGATGATGGGAGTATGGGTCCTGGGGTGGGTGTATAGGCCCACCAGTGGGAGGGAAGATCTTTGGGGGATCCGGGGAATCTTTTTGATTAAATCTCCCCCTCTCCAATCATTGGTTACCAGTTCAATTCCCTTGAAATTGAAAGTGTTTTGTCCTAAAATGGTTGAACACACTATGTGACTCCAATCCACTTTCTATATTCTTGACATGTTCACCCATTCTAGTTTTATCTGTCCTGATTGTCCTTCCAGCGTACAGTATTGAAACCCACCATTACATTCTAAATATATCACTCCTTTACTATTACAGGATATGTTATGTTTCACTGTATAATTGGCACCAGATACATTGGATGTAAATTCCCTAATTTTGGTATTTTGTACAGAATTACAGTGACATCCTACTTTCTTGGCTTAGGCTTACTTTTATCTGTACCATCTTTAGATTTTCTCTTAACACTCATCAAAAACCCTTTCATTTTGGCAAAAAGTTTGAAATGACTGATAAATACTGAGCTTCACTAACCCGTACACTCATGCAGAGAAACTGAGACTATAGTCTTGTAGCCGCTACGTGACTAACGTCCTATACGTACAAGGTGAGACACGTCCATGAAGGTGTAGATGAGTCCAAGAAGGTGTGTCGCAACTGGGGGAAGCATACGGTAAACAGATTTGTAAGCGCTGTAATCTCTCAAACGATACCATACTAATTTAAAATGTAAAAATAAGAATGATTTCAAATTGAAATAAATCATTCATAAGAACTTTGACACCCCCTTTAAAGTTGCTCACGACCCCCCGGAGGGGTCACGACCCACAGTTTGAGAACCCCGGTCTTAACCCATTATACTAGTTTGTGTCTATGGGTAGTAATAGTTTTTCTCAGGCAGATATTTTGTAGCCTAACAGAACGTTTTATGGGTTCTTAATTATATGAAACATGACAAATCCTCCTTCAAACAAATAATTATTTCTACATATTATTTCTACAAAATCAAACTGTGTGATTCTTTTTAATCTTACAGTGATCCTGTCCCCACTCACTGAATTACTGATCACTGTCACACTACTTCCTAATTTCTGACATTGCCTAAAGACCTTGGCATTACTCGGGGCGTATAGCCAATTATCTGGTCTAATTGCCAAACGCCATTGAAAATAAATATCCTGTACTAGTTAACAATAAAATTGTATTCTGTTTCTGTACATTATTAATCTACTCTTTACACTGAGAAGTAAAAATGGGAACTTAAATCCAAAATTATTCTTATTTATACTCTTACACTAAATACATTTTTCGTTACCTTATTAAATCCTGAATCATTCAAAGAGTAATATATTTTACTCAATAATCATGGGAAAAAATTCACGCAGCACTAATGCTGTTATTTTCCTTCCTTAGCAAAATAATTAAATGTGATCACAAGCAAAAAACAAAAATGTTTATAATTCACATCTTGGTTGAGAATGTAGGCAATGATCCCACGACATCTCGTACAAAAACAAATATTGCTTCATAATAAATTATTTTTAACAAGTCTTAATACTTTTATAATGAAAAAAAAAAAAAAAAAAACGTGAAGCATTAATTCTAGCCAATTTCTTTCTTTATATTATTGTGGGCTGTTCATGAGAAACATACCACTGAAACAATATGGACTTAAAAGTGAAATTGCAATTTCATGTTTGTAAACTTCACATGCGTGGATACAGTTTAGAGAGGGAGTTGAGTTTAGACTTCATGCTGTTGGTAGTCAAAGGAACAGAGAGCAGTGATTCAATATAATCGTTATGTTACTCATTATTAACCCATAATTTATAGTTATATATAAATATATAGAGAGTATATATATATATATATATATATATATATGTAGAGTTATCTGTACCGTGTTAGCTGAGCTTAATTATCATGTCATAAACGCACACTACACAGGGGGGAAGGATGAGCTTCAATCACAGATCACATTCCAGTATGCACTGTTTTAAAGTAAAAACCCTTTTTTGGAAGAAGAGATCAGTGTATCTCGAAAGCTCACACAAATAAAAGCATTTTGTTAGACACAGAACGGTAGTGTGTGTGTGTGTGTGTGTGTGTGTGTGTGTGTGTGTGTGTGTGTGTGTGTGTGTGTGTGTGTGTGTGTGTGTGTGTGTGTGTGTGTGTGTGTGTGTGTGTGTGTGTGTTTGCCACCAAAGTAGAAATCGTGAAGCAGCACTCAGTAATTACTGTACAAAAAAAGTGTGCACACAAACTCCAACGTTTCGGTCACAGCAAGAGGACCTTCTTCAGGGTTATGCAGCAGAACTATGACTGTGACAGGTGTTTATACCCATAAACCATTGCACTGAATCAGCTGTAGCTAATCCAATAA
Organism: Ascaphus truei; assembly: GCF_040206685.1. Classification (NCBI taxonomy): domain Eukaryota; kingdom Metazoa; phylum Chordata; class Amphibia; order Anura; family Ascaphidae; genus Ascaphus; species Ascaphus truei. The sequence goes on along the minus strand of NC_134484.1, from coordinate 385,660,180 downwards.
TCTAAATCACAACTAAAAAAACACCACCAGGGGTCACCAAACGTGTGCGGCGGCGGTCAGCGCTGGTCTGTCCATGCCTCTCCGCACATGAATAGTAGAACGATAATCATTTTCTCCAATGTGATGGCTATACGTACTCTGCTGCTGGGTAGCCAAGTCCTGAGCATCTAATCTCCAATAGCAACTAAAGCAGGGGAGCCCGTGCATGCGCATGTAATGCCTTGGCAAAGAACCAGCACTGTATCACTCCGTGCAGCATCGCTTCCCCCGTTGTCAGGAGGCGCCGTGCTTATCATCTACTCTCCATTGGCCAGTGAAGGGAAGCCCATGCGTGCGCATACAGGATCCAGGCACGGTCCCAGCGCTTAATCACCCCGCACAGCGTCATAGACTCCTAGAAAACAAAAAGTGAGGGAACACCATAAGTGGAGTGAAAGGGTTGGGTAAACATACAAAGACAAACAATGTTGCAGGATACAAAACAGTCCAAGGTGCTTGCGAAAAAGCAATTCAATAATAGCAAATGTTGACAGCAACTAAAAAGTCACTGAGGCACAGGAACATGCTGGGCACTGATAGTGGCCATAGGAATAAAATGATCTCAGAGTCCACAATTCATTGGGAAAAGCCCCACTACTAAAAAATATATCCAACTGCCTGAATAGTCAATAATGTCACAGCAATCATAAGAAACATCCTAATTTGAAGTCTTCGTTGAGACCTTTTGGTGCCATTGTGTCCAGCTCAAATATCATCCTTGCTTCCAATTGTTTTAAAAGTTTTCCCCTATCACTGCCACGCGCTGGGGGACCTGCATGCACGATAGTCTAGCTACCTTGAGATGTATGCCTATGTTTAAGTTTTTTTTTAAATGCCTAGCAACCGGTTGTAGTTTTAAATCCTCCAGATTACCAGTATCCATAAAGGCCTTTCTTTTTTGTTTCAATTTTTTTATTAGGCATTATATGGTACACATTTTACACATAAACATGCTGTGGCCTAATACAGGTTTTTTCTAATTTTGTAACAGAGATAGTCTCAACGCGTCCCCGACCCTACATCTTGGGTCGGTAGAGTTAGTGTGAGGATAGAAACAGAGAAAGAGAGGGGGAGAAAATAGGGGGTGGATGGGGAGGGGGGGGGGATTGAGGGAGGATGACCCTTCCTCCTCAGTTCACCTTCGGGAGTTCCTTCTATATCACGTCCGTCGCTTGCTGGGGGTAGCCCGTTTTAGTTTGCTATTCGGGTCAGCCATGGCTCCCATATTTTATAGAAGGGATCCGTCTTCCTTTTTAGAAAGGCTGATAGTTTCTCCATTAGCATCACCTCTTGTATTCTCTTTTTTAACTGTTTGCCTAGGGGGGGGGAGATACCTTCTTCCATGAGGCCGCCACCGCACATCTAGCCGCTGTGAGGATGGAGATCAATTTTCTTGTTGGGCGGTCAATATTCTCAATTGGCCTGGCCAATAAGTAGGTCAGCGGATCAATGGGTATGGTGAGGTCTGTGACCTCTTTAATTAAAGACTGTATGGTTTCCCAATATTTCTGGATTTCCAGACACGACCACCAAATGTGGGTCATGTCACCTTTTTGTTCGCAGCCTCTCCAACATAGATCGGAGGCCAGAGGGTAGATTTGATTTATTCTAACTGGGGTAAGATACCAGCGAAAAGTACAAAGAAGAAGAAGCAGGCACACGGTCTTACTCAAAAGGAGGTTTAATATGCCATAAAGTCCAATGTTTCGGCAGTCAAATACTGCCTTTCTCAAGGTGAAAGCTACCAAACACATGAAAACAGTCAAAATATATACCACCCCCCCTGATACTCACCCCTCCCCATTCTGCCACATAACCAGGATGTTGACGCCCATCTGATGATGTCAGAGCTACCATATGGCGCCCCCTAGTGACGTCAGACATCTAGGTCTAAATCCCTGGCAATACAGCATAGAGCTGTCTTGGAGGACTGCAGCCACAGCCACACCTCTCCCCAGACTGAACACTCCCCCATGCTGACGTCAGCGTGACCCGGCCGTCAGGGGGGGGAAGAGGGGGAGGCGTGCACCAATCAAGACTGTACTCACAGGGCTGGACAAAGATGTATCCGTCGCCATGGGATCAGTGTCAGAGCAGGGAGGAGTGACACACTCCTATAAATCACCCTGAAAGTGTAAATAAACCACACACCAAAATATTAATAAAGCATATGTGCACAAAACTAATACAGCAATATACTATTAAAAACATGTGACTGTATACTGCTGATGACATCAGTATAATCCTGCAAAGTTACAGTGAAATGCCACATAAGAATATGCAGTACATCAGTATTTAGAATATACTAGTGTGTATACCTAGGTCAGAAATGGGTACACACAGCCAGGGGAGTGGGGGGAAGTGGGAGGGAGGGGAAAAAAAAAGGGGGAAGAAAAAAAGGGAAAAAATCACACAAAAAGGATAATCTTCCCAACAAGTAAGTGCAGAGTCCATGGATGGTGCAAGATCAAATATGCCTGTAGAGAGACAAAAAATTACCTTCTATTAAGGAAGCATTTTAAATTCTGTTGCTCATTAAGACCCATACCGTTGCTGGTATTTAAAGCATGTATCCAGAATGCTTCACGTCTCAATAAGAAAGTCTCCCTATCTGGAGTGCCTTGTCTAGGTGGTACTGACTCAATACCTATGATGCGTAAAGAGGCAACATTATGATTGTGTTCCACACAGTGTTGCACAAGAATAGAGGGATCCGTACCTTTTCGAATGACACTTTTATGTTCAATGAACCTTGTTTTTAACATTCTTATGGTCTTACCACATAAAGAAGACCACATGGACACTTTATTATGTACACTACATATTCAGATCTACATGTGATTCTATTTTTAATTTTTATGATCCTCCCGCTGTGGGGGTGACTGAATTGACTACCGGTAGACTGTTACAGACCGAGCAGCTCATGCATCTAAAGTTACCCGGTCTGCCACCCTCCAGAAAATGAGGAGTTCTGTAGTTACCCTCATTATCTGCATGTATCAGGCTATCCGCCAGATTCCTCCCTCTTTTGAATGCCACCATTGGTGGTACACAGCAACTTTCAGATAATATATCCTCATTTTGCAGAATATGCCAATGTTTAAGAATGGTAGATTTAATAAAACCACCAGCTGTCCTCCTTCTTATTTTTGGTAGCACTTACCTCTTTATCCAGTGCCCGGTCTAACACAGCAGGAGGATAGCCCCTAGCCAGTAATCTACTACGTAATTCTCCAATAGCTGGTTCAATATTATCCTTCCTGCTCGTGATTTTGCAGAGTCGGACTTTCTGTGAAAAAGGTAATGCATCAATAAGAGAAGGAGGATGATGGCTATCTGCCCTTAACACAGACTTATGGGAGTTACATACTGATCCCTCTATTCTTGTGCAACACTGTGTGGAACACAATCATAATGTTGCCTCTTTACACATTATGGGTATTGAGTCAGTAGCACCTAGACAAGGCACTCCAGATAGGGAGACTTTCTTATTGAGACGTGAAGCATTCTGGATACATGCTTTAAATACCAGCAACAATATGGGTCTTAATGAGCAACATAATTTAAAATGCTTCCTTAATAGAAGGTAATTGTTTTGTCTTTCTACAGGCATATTTGATCTTGCACCATCCATGGACTCTGCACTTACCTGTTGGGAAGATTATCCTTTTTGTGTGATTTTTCCCCTTTTTTTCTTCCCTTTTTTTCCCCCCCTCCCTCCCTCCCACTTCCCCCCGCCCCCCCTGGCTGTGTGTACCCATTTCTGACCTAGGTATACACACTAGTATATTCTAAATACTGATGTACTGCATATTCTTATGTGGCATTTCACTGTAACTTTGCAGGATTATACTGATGTCATCAGCAGTATACAGTCACATGTTTTTAATAGTATATTGCTGTATTAGTTTTGTGCACATATGCTTTATTAATATTTTGGTGTGTGGTTTATTTACACTTTCAGGGTGATTTATAGGAGTGTGTCACTCCTCCCTGCTCTGACACTGATCCCATGGCGACGGATACATCTTTGTCCAGCCCTGTGAGTACAGTCTTGATTGGTGCACGCCCCCTCTCTTCCCCCCCCCCTGACGGCCGGGTCACGCTGACGTCATCATGGGGGAGTGTTCAGTCTGGGGAGAGGTGTGGCTGTGGCTGCAGTCCTCCAAGACAGCTCTTTGTTGTATTGCCAGGGATTTAGACCTAGATGTCTGACGTCACTAGGGGGCGCCATATGGTAGCTCTGACGTCATCAGATGGGCGTCAACATCCTGGTTATGTGGCAGAATGGGGAGGGGTGAATATCAGAGGGGGTGGTATATATTTTGACTGTTTTCATGTGTTTGGTTGCTTTCACCTTGAGAAAGGCAGTATTTGACTGCCGAAACGTTGGACTTTATGGCATATTAAACCTCCTTTTGAGTAAGACCGTGTGCCTGCTTCTTCTTCTTTGTACTGGAACATTTGGGACTACAGGAGCTCCCCAGGACCAGCGCACCGGCAGCTAAGTACCCCACCTCTATTACCATTGATATTGAGTGCGTGTCTCATCCTCTGTCTATGTAAGATACCAGCGAAACAGTATTATGTATATATTCTCTTTGATTGCGGTACATATGGAAGTTCCTGAGGCTGATTCCCAAATACTTTCCCAGTCCTCTCGGTCTATAACTATGTCCAAGTCTGCTGCCCAATGGAGCATGTAGTCATGGACTGGGGCTTCTATTGCCCTTTCCAATTCTGCGTAAATTTGTGTTATAAGACCTTTTTGGTGGGCTGTTTCCTTGCACAGCCTTTCAAAGTTAGTGAGAGGGGGAAATTCCAATGTTGGGGATAATGTTTGAATAAAGTGCCGAATTTGGAGGTATTTAAAGACATTCAGTCCAACTATTTCATATTTATTTTGTAGTCTTTGATAACTCAGGAATTGCTCTAAGCTCAGGAAGTCAGCAATCGCTCTTATCTTTTTAGTCGTGAACTGATCGAATTGTCTGGGCTCACAGCCAGGTGGAAACTTGGGGTTTTTTTTTTTAAACTTCAAATTTTTTATTGGAAAATACAGATACAACCAATGTACCACAGCCCATTATTACATTTCCATATTTGTCAAACATATAAAGAAACGCCTAGAAGACGAACAGACTTAACGGTTTACAGACAGGACCAGACGAACATGACAAGGGGACAGGGTGAGAGGGTAGGGGTGGGGGAGGGGAGGTGAGGGGGGAGATAGTGGGTAGCCGGGCTCCGGAGTAGGGATGCCGATACCGTAGCTCCTTTTCAGTATTGTCGGCCCTTGCTGAGAGATTGAGTCTGGACAGGTCCTTCCGAGGATTCCTCCTGATCATTGCTTTTTCCCAATTCTATGGCATCCGAAGGGTCTGCTAGCTGTGCGTCTCTAAGTCGTGTTGTCTTGTCTGCCCATAAAGGAGAACGCACCTAGTTTAATTAATGCAGAATTGAGGCGGCATCCACTCCTGGGATGTCTGCCTGGGTCAACCATGGATCCCAGACTTTTAGAAAATTTGTGCCGGTGTCATTAACTAGACTCGTTAATTGTTCCATCCGGCAGACATACCAAATTCTATTTTTGATCTTAGGGATAATTGGTACCTCCTGCTGTTTACATAATGCTGCGATCTCACACCTCGTGGCAGTGGCAAAATGCGCGATCAATTTATGCGACGCATTTGACAGACCCTCGATCCGTCTGCCCAGCAGGAACAGCCACGGGTCGAGGGGGATCTCCAAATCGAGAATCCGCTGAATCCAATCTCTGATTTGTTCCCAAATAGGGGCCACCTTCGTGCAAGACCACAGCATATGTCGGAGATCTGCTGCCTCCCCACACTGTTTAGGGCAGAGAGGAGAGTAGCCCTTTACAAATTTCGCTAAGCGCGTCGGAGTGTAGTACCACCTCATTAGGACTTTATATGTGTTCTCCTTTAATGTGGTGCAGATTGAGCTTTTTGCCGCCGCCTGAATAATTCTGTCCCAGTCATCGTCCTCTAAAGTCTCTCCTAGGTCAAATTCCCACTGTCTCATGTAACTCAGTCTATTGTCATTGGGCGACTTCTGGCAGATCACTTCCCTGTACATTCTAGACGTGAGTCCCCTCGTGTCCGTATCTCTAGAACACAGCTGCTCAAAATTTGTTCGCGCCGGTCTTACTGGCGTTTTGTTGTAGAAATCTCTGAGCTGGAGGTACCTAAAAAATTCGCTGTTTGGGATATTCTTAGAGGATTTAATTTGCTCAAATGATTGTATGGTCCTTTTGCCCTCCAGATCTTTTAGGCGGGAGAATCCCTTCTGAGTCCAGATTAAGAAATTTTTGCTATTCAGGCCCGGAGCGAAATCGGGGTTGCCCAATATTGGCGTCATTACTGACGCTTTGGTTGTCAGGTTACATTTAAGCTTCGTGGCCTCCCAGACTTTTAACGAATTGACCATGGTCTGTAGCGGGATGTGCATCTTGCGTACCCCTTCTTTGGGTAGCAAGATTAAATTTCGGATTTCAATTGGTGCACAACATATCTTTTCCAACTCAACCCATCTCCGTAGGCTTGGGTCTGTGTGCCATTGGAAAATCTGCCCTAATTGGGCTGCTTTGTAGTAGGCCTGCAAGCAAGGCACCGCTAACCCTCCACGAAGCGTGGGACGTTTTAAAATCCCTTTAGTAATTCGTGGGTTTTTCCCATTCCAAATAAATTTCATAATTTTTGACTGGAGGGAGAGGATGTCCGCCTGTACCAATGGGACAGGGAGACTCTGGAAGAGATATAGCATCTTCGGGAGGAGATTCATTTTCACGCTATGTATCCTCCCAATCCAAGAGATGTTCCCCTTCATCCAGGTTCGGAGATCCTCTCCCAGTGTCTTTATGATCTTGGGGAAATATGCTTTATACAAAGTTTTATAATCACGTGTGAGATACACCCCTAAATATTTGATCGCAGAGGGTTGCCATTTAAACTGAAAATTGAGGTCAATCAGTTTTTCGACTTCTTTTGGTAAGTTAATATTGAGGGCTTCCGATTTAGACTGATTGATCTTGAATCCCGAGATTTGGTTAAATTTGCCCAATATGTCGAATATATTTGGGAGAGATGTGAGAGGGTTGGTTATTGTGAGAATGACATCGTCCGCATAAAGCGCGGCTTTGTGCATTTGGTCTCCCACTGGGATACCAGAGATATCTGGGTTAAGTCTAATGTGTGCCGCCAGAGGCTCTATACATAAGGCGAACAGTAACGGCGACAGCGGACATCCTTGACGTGTTCCGCTTTTGATTTCAAACTGTTCTGAGGGGAAGCCTTGATATCTCACTCTTGCTGTTGGATTTTTATACAACGCCAGGATGGCTTGCAGGAGGCGTCCCTCAAAGCCAAATGCTCTCAATGTTTCCAAAAGGTAGGGCCAGTCTATTCTATCGAAGGCTTTCTCAGCGTCCAGACTTAACACCATGGATTGTATTTTTTCTTTTTGAGCCAGATCAATCAAGTCTATAATTCTCCTGGTGTTATCTGCCGCTTGTCTACCTCCGATAAACCCTACTTGATCCGTGTGTATCAACCCGGGAAGGACGCTACCCACCCTGTTGGCTATAAGTTTCGAGTATATTTTAAGGTCCGAGTTAATCAGTGAAATGGGCCGGTAGCTCTTGCAGTCTGCCGGGTCCTTACCGGGTTTATGGATCACCGATATTGAGGCTTGGAGCATTTGTGCTGGGAATGAGGCCCCTGCTAAGATTTCATTAAATAGCTTTAACATATGGGGGGCTAGTTTTTTAAAATATTTCTTGTAGTATAAATTCGAAAAGCCATCTGGCCCTGGGGCTTTAGCCGGTTTTAGTGCTTTGATAACCCCAGAGAGTTCCTCCATCGTGAAGTCCGACTGGAGTGCTTCCCTTTCACATCTCTTCAAAACGGGTAAATGTGCCTCTTTTAAGAAGGTCCGTAGATCCTCCTTTGTTTTTGGATTATGGGGTACCTTATCTCCGTTGTATAATATTTCATAATATTTTTTAAATTCCCCTGCTATGTTCGCAGGGATGGAGGTAAGGTCCCCATTTTGCTTTCGAATTGCGTGAATGTGATATTTTGGAAGCTTGTTTTTTAGCTTGTTGGCAAGTAGTGTGTCAGGCTTGTTAGCTTTTTCGTAAAATTTCCGTTTAGACCAGGTCAATTCCTTCTCAGCCTGGGCGGAGAGGAGGAGGTTAAGACTAGTTTTGTTAGCTAGAATTTGGGTCAACGTGTGGGCATTCTTATTTTTTTTGTGGAGAGAGGAAAGTTCCGCCAGCTGTTCTTCTAACTTCAAAACTTTCCCCTCCCGTTCTCTTTTTCGTTTTGCGGCCAGATTCATAATGATCCCCCTGAGGGTAGCCTTATGGGCCTCCCACAGTGTGGAGTGTGTTGTCACACTCCCCTCATTCTCCTCAAAATATTGTGTGATTTTTTCCCCAATTTCCCTCTGTAGAGTTGGGATTTTCAGTAGGATTTCGTTTAATTTCCAGTTCGCTCTAGGTCTGTCTAGTGGGATTACTGTGCACCGCAGCTCTATAGATGCATGGTCTGACCATGAAATATCATGGATCTCTGTGTGAGAGACCCCGGGGACCATTCTGTTGGATACAAGGAAGTAATCTATCCTGCTATATGAGTCATGTGGGTGGGAGTAGAAGGTGTATTCTCTCAATCTCTGATGTTGTTCCCTCCAGATGTCGAGTAGTTGGCAGTCACGTAGTCCTTTTTTAATTGTTAGTATGTCGGGTCTGTGTGTAATGTTAGTGGATGAGCATCTGTCAAGGTCCTCCCGTAGAGCCCTATTTAGGTCTCCACCAACAATGATGTTACCTCTGGCCACTTTGTTGAGCTTCTCGAAGAAGGTAGAGAAAAAACCTGGGGCTGTCTCATTAGGGGCATATATTGTTGCTAAAGTAATTGGGAACCCTTGGATTGTACCTCTGACTATGAGAAATCTACCTTCGTTATCTTTGAAAGTTTTATCGGGTACGAATGAAATTCCTCTGTGGATTAGAATGGCCACCCCTTTTTTTTTTACTCTCGCGGATGACAAAAAGTATGTCGGGTAGTCCCTATCTAGAAATTTGGGGAAGTTGGCTTGAGAGAAGTGCGTTTCTTGTAGAAACAGAATTTCTGCCCCTTTACGCTTATAATCTCGGAAGGCTATTCTGCGCTTAGCTGGGCTGTTCAGTCCCTTAGTGTTGTGTGATAGTAACCTAAGTTCCTTACTCATTTAGGAATATGAGATGACTTTGCTGCCGCTGTCTGGCTTCGAGTGACGCCTCCGGGCCAGCATCTCGACCTCCTCTTTTCCTCGAACTGCAATACCTCACTTCACCATCTGTAGGAATACACAAGGGGGGGCGCACAAGAGGGGACACCTGGGGGGACACAACAAACACTAAACAAGACAGATAACAGAAGAATTCTCGTCGTGTCGGCGACGTCGCCTCCTCGACGAGATCACTGCCTGTGGAAAACTGGACTCCTCTCCGACCGTCCGGAGGAGACGTGGGATGAAGATCACCCGTCCCTCTCGACCAGGCCCACAGGACTTCACCAGGGCTCAGGAGATCTACCTCCCTCCAACCTGGTGCGAGGCCCATGCGAAGACTTGGAGCAGGACTCTCACACCCTCTCCTGCCTCGCTTTTCCTGAACTTGAATTAATAAACCTAACGACTAATATGCAAAACCTGAGACTGTCCCGGCTTTTTTTTTTTTTTTCCCTCTTTGTAGAGTATCAATACGCCCTTGTGTCCCCTTGCTCCTTACCGCCCTTCTCCTTTTCCGCTCAGTCTGTCATCTGTAACCTTCTAACCCGTTTCTTCCTCTTTTACCCATTAACCTACCGTTTCCTACGTCACATCCTCCTTCCCTCTACTTCCAGTCACCACTCCCACTATCTAGTTTACACCATTCTAAGGCTTTCTGGTTCTCTCCCTTCTCCTGCTTTATTCTTCTTTCATTCTAGCTCTCTATTTGCTCTCTTCCTTATTCTCTCCTCTATCCCTTCCCTTCTACTTGCTGTCTCCCCTTCACTTTTTAGACTCCTGTCTACATCCTTACTCTACCTTATAAATTTGTCTCCTTCTATATCTCCACTTCTACCTGTTCCCACTCAACTACTTGCTTTTTATCCTTTTTTCCTACCTCTCTTGCTAACACCTTTCCCCTGACTCTTTTAGTGCTTCTGCCGTGCCTTCGCTAAGCTGCATTTCCCCCCGTATCCTATCTGTGCCTTTTAAAATTCCGGATTCAAAAAACCCGCGTCTGGCTGTTTGGGTGGCTATTTTGCGCCTGCGCCTGTCGACCGGCGCCCTCTGGAAGCCTTGATGGGGCTATCGCTGTCTTTAATTATTCCGGCGACGTCATCCGGCCGCGCCGGTGGGATTTAGCCTCCTGCCACCTCCAAGATGGCGTCGCTCCTTCCGGGGCTCAGCTGTGACGCGTATCCGGGGGCGGCCATTTTGGAAGACGTCTCTCACCAGGTCGGAGGTGCGTGCGCTTGGTCCGGCTTCCCGCTCACCGCTCCCTTCCTGCTTCTGCGGCTCACCGTGGATTCCCGCCTTCTACTGCTGCCTCGCCATCTTGTTTCAGGGGACGCCATCATCTGGAAGGTAGGCCTCAGATTTTCTCCACAGGGACTCCGTATTATTACGGGTTGTTTAATCCCCGGATCCTTGAAGCGGGGATGACGGGGTTCTTCCCTCTTTCATTCATTCGGGGGCGAGTCTCTTTATTTGGCGACTGCTTCCCCGCGGCCGGGGACCAGACCTCAGGTAACTTTAGTAACGAAACTTTTTAACCCTTGAACATTGAACTCTTTTATTTTTAGTGGTCCACTGAGCTCTTTAGGTTGGTGTTGCGCCCCTTTGCTCCCTGGGGGATCTCGCCCGCTGTTCCCAGATAGGTTCTGGTAGGGCGATATTTGGGTTTTCCGCTGCCGGGGCTTCACCTAGGCCCAGCTTATGGAGGAACTCCGGCCCTTCTTCCAGTCCCCGAATGGTGGTAGTTTTGCCGCCTCGTGTTACCTGCAGGCCAAAGGGGAAGGTCCAACGGTACCTTACCCCTTTATCTCTCAGGGTCTTGGTGATGGGTAGCAGGGCCCTTCGGCGAGCTAGAGTCTCTGGGGATAAATCCTGATAAATGGACATTCGTACACCCTCATACTCCACTATTGGCAGGGGTCTTGTTTTGTGGAGTACCGCTTCTTTTGAGCGGTAGTAGTGCATTCTGAGCACAATGTCCCGTGGTTGCTCATGCATTAGGGGCTTGGATCGCAGGGCTCTATGGCACCTGTCCAGGATTAAGAATTCCTTTGGGGTGTCAGGGAGCAGAGATTCCAACCATTTCAGGGCAAAATCTTCACTGTCTAGGACTGTTTCGGGGACCCCCCTGATTCGGAGGTTATTCCGCCTGTCCCTATTTTCTGCGTCCTCTTGGCGGTCCCTCAGCTCATTTAATTGTTCTTGAAGGCTGTTATATTTGCGATCCTGCCTTTTTATGGCTTTAATTGATTGATCCACTTTATTTTCGAGGACACTCGTCCTTTCCCCCAGCCCAGTAACCTCTTTCTTTATGTCCTTCAGCTCTGCTTGCAGCAACGTTTTTAGGTTATCATAGAGTTTATCCAGGTCACTCTGTCTTAACGGGCGCAATACCGGGTTGTCTCTCTCCTCACCCTCCGTCTCTGAGCCCGCGTTCGAATGTGGCGCCATTTCTCCCCCTGCAGCGCGCGATCCGGCTCGGTCGAAATATTCCGGTAGCCCCTTTTTCTTGGGTATTTTAGGTGTTTTCCTTGACATTGCGGGATAGTGCGGGGCTTTATTAGTAAAATGCTCCGTTGTAGGAATGGTTTTGTCAGGTTTGTGCAGTCAATGTATTTTAGCGAGGCACGGAGCACTTATCTCACGCAGCCATGCTCCTTGCCGTCGCGCATGCGCCTCGAAACTTGGGGTTTTTAATGATTGGTGTGAGTTGAGATTTGGGCCGTGAGCTTGAATTTAAGTTTGCATTTCGTCAAGATCTCCCATGTGTGCCTCGTTGGTCCTAATTTAAATTTACTGTTCTGCATGTCCTCCCTGCTCAGGGACCAAAGACATGCTGGCAGAGAAGGCGTGCCGGCATATTGCATTTCTATGTCCAGCCAGCAATATTGGCCTGGTTCTGCATTCCAAACTACTACCTGTCGCAGCTGGGCGGCTTGATAGTATCTTGTAATGTCTGGGACTCCAAGGCCCCCTCTTCCCCTTGAAGCAAGTAGAACTGTCCTTGCGATTCTAGGTTTTTTCCCCTGCCAGATAAAATAGAAAATTTGTTTTTGGATATTCTTCAATTCTGAGCCAGAGATGTGGATCGGGAGAGTCTGGAAGTAGTATAGTAATCTGGGGAGTATGTTCATTTTCACCGAGATTATTCTCCCAATCCATGATATTTGGTATGCTCCCCATTTGTCTAGATCTTGTTTAATTTTCCAAAATAGGGCTGGATAATTATGGTGGTATAAGGATTGGTAGTTCCCTGTTATCTTTACTCCCAAGTATTTGATATGAGAGGAACTCCATCGGTAGTTAAAGTTTAGCTTTAGGAGTTTCACCTCTGGTTCTGGCAGGTTTAAATTTAGTGCCTCGGATTTGTCATTATTAATTTTATATCCTGATATTCTTCTGAATGTAACAGTTCGTTTGTGAGGGAAATTTGAAGTTTGGAGAGCGTTAATATTATATCGTCCGCAAACAGTGATATTTTGTATTGCGTATGTACAATTTCTATGCCTTGGATGTCTACATTGTTTCGAATTGTGGCCGCCAAGGGTTCTATAGTTAGTGCAAAGAGAAGAGGGGGTAAGGGGCAACCCTGTCTTGTGCCATTCTTAATGTTAAAGCTCTGGGCACTGCCCCTGCTAATTTTACCGTTGCTGACGGGTCCTGGTAGAGTCTGCGGACCCCTTCTAGGTATGCATCTTTGAAGCCAAATTTACGCATGGTGTGGTCCAGGAATAGCCAATCAATTCTGTTGAACGCCTTCTCTGCATCTAAGCTGAGAAGTATTGCTTTGGTCCCTGTGAGGTGGACATGGTCAATAATATCAATTATCTTACGAGTGTTGTCTGAGGCTTGTCTGCCCGCCACAAATCCAACTTGGTCTATATTTATCAGTCTCTGTAAGATAGGGTTTAATCAATTAGCCAGTATTTTACTGTATAGTTTGAGGTCATTGTTAAGAAGGGAGATTGGACGATAGCTACCACATTGCATCGGGTCTCTGCCCTCCTTATGAATGATGGCTAGGTTAGCGAGAGACATAGAGGTGGGAATTGGATTTCCCTCTAAAAAATGGTTGAACATTTTTAGTAGATGCGTGGATAGTACAGGTAGAAATCTCTTATAGTAGACATTGGTGAAACCGTCAGGGCCAGGTGACTTGGAGAGTTTTAGCACTTTTACTGCCTCTTCTAATTCTTCTAATCTCAGCATTAAGGATCGAATTTTCCTCCTCTGTTAACGTAGGGAGTTGACAGTTATCTAGGTATTTTTTTATTGCTTCGGACGCCATTGGTTCAGGTCGACCGTTTTAGATCTTAGGTTATAGAGTTCCGTATAGTATTTCGTAAATTCCGCTGCTATCTTGTTATCACTATATTGTATCTCACCAGCCCTATTCTTGATCGCCGTTATTTGGGATCTCTTTTGTATTCCTCTCAGTCTGCTAGCCAAAAGTCTGTCGGCCTTGTTGCCCTTGTCGTAGTAGTGTTGATTAGTCCATTTGAGGGCTTTTTCTACATCTTCTAATTGGATTTGTTTGAGTTTTTGCCTAGCTGTGGTTAGGTTTTTATAGGTTTTTTTTAGGGGGTTAGTTTTGTGGGCTTGCTCCAGCTTTAGGATATTATCGGTGAGTTCCTTAATCAGTTTCTGTTTAACTTTTTTCCTATGAGACGCAATAGAGATAAATTTACCTCTAATTGCTGCCTTATGGGCCTCCCATAGGATTGCTGGGGATGAGACTGATCCTGAGTTAAAGAAAAAGAAGTCCTTAAGTGAGGTTCTGATCTCCCTCTCTATCTCAGGATGGTTCAGTAGGGAATCATTTAATCTCCAAGAGTAGGATGTATTCTTTTCGAACGGTGTTGACATGGTCAAGGTGATCGGGGCATGATCTGACCACGTGATTGGGCCGATATCTGATTCGGTGGACGCCTCCAAGACATTTTTGGTTAGCAGAAAGTAATCTATGCGAGAATAGGTCTGATGAGGAGCTGAGTAGAAGATGTAGTCCCTATGGCCCTGGGGCTGGGATCTCCATATGTCCACCAATGAGAACTCATCCATTATTCCCCTGAACCTTTTCCCGGTGATTTGGGAGTGGGTTGTACGGGGGTGACCCATTGGGGTTGATCTGTCCTCGGTGGGGTTTGAGACCATGTTTAGGTCTCCACCCACTAGCATCGATGACAGATATTCCGGGTCAATGCCCTCGAGAACTGTTTTTAGGAATTCCGTTTGATTCTCGTTTGGGGCATAAACATTTATCAGAGCGATTGCTGAGCCCGCCAAGGAGCCGTATACCACCAAAAATCTACCCTCTGGATCCACCGTTGTTTTGACATGATTAAATGGAGTTCCTTGCCTAATTAGTATAGCCACTCCCCGCTTTTTACTACTAAATGGTGCGAAAAAGCACATTGGAAAACCCTTTTTTTGAATAAATTTGGGGGTTTTTGTGATGTGAGATGGGTTTCCTGAAGGAATATGATGTCTCCCCCTGATTTTTTCATATCTTGGAGGGCTAGTCTCCTTTTCCTATTATTTTGTAGCTCTTTGACATTTAGTGACAGTATCTTAACTGGGGCCTTAGTAGCCATTGAGTATTTTTATGGGGTAAAGCCTTAGAACCCCTCCTTTCCCACTTGGGGGGTCTTGATTCTGTAGTGTAGGCATACTCTATGCCCTGGTAAACATATAGGATTGGGTCGCTCTTTGTGTAGGATTGTCTGGGTGCACTGAGGAGGCGGGAGGGGTAGGAAGGATTACTATTGGAACTACGATCATTCACTCAGTAGCCCAAGCACGCTGCCTTGGGGTCACACTCGACTCCTCTCTCACATTCGCCCCTCACATTCAAAACATTTCTAAAACCTGTCGCTTTTTCCTCCGCAATATAACTAAGATACGCCCTTTCCTCTGTTGCTCGACTGCTAAAACTCTGACTCAGACCCTCATTCTCTCCCATCTTGATTACTGTAACCTCCTGCTGTCCGGCCTTCCTGCCTCTCACCTGTCTCCCCTACAATCTATCCTAAACGCTGCTGCCAGAATCACTCTACTCTTTCCGAGATCTGTCTCAGCATCTCCCCTCATGAAATCCCTCTCCTGGCTTCCGATCAAATCCCGCATCTCACACTCCATTCTTCTCCTCACTTTTAAAGCTTTACACTCCTCTGCCCCTCCTTACATCTCAGCCTTAATTTCTCGTTATGCACCATCCAGACTCTTGCGTTCTTCTCAAGGATGTCTTCTTTCTACCCCCTTTGTATCTAAAGCCCTCTCCCGCCTTAAACCTTTGTCACTGACTGCCCCACACCTCTGGAATGCCCTTCCCCTCAGGACCCGACTAGCACCCTCTCTATCCACCTTTAAGACCCACCTCAAGACACACTTGCTTAAAGAAGCATATGAATAGCACTGTGGCTATTCTGAACACATGATACATAAAGCTTGGCCCCCTGCAGACGCACTTACCAGAACTCCCTCCTACTGTCTCTGTACGTTCTCCCTACCTAACAATTAGACTGTAAGCTCCTCGGAGCAGGGACTCCTCTTCCTTAATGTCTAAAGCACTTATTCCCATGATCTGTTATTTATATTATCTGTTATTTATTTGATTACCACATATATTACTACTGTGAAGCGCTATGTACATTAATGGCGCTATATAAATAAAGACATACAATACAATGTGTGGTACTAGGTAGCGAGTAGATTTTTTTTTGTTCGGCGAGTAGATTTTTTGGTGATTTGTCGACCACTGCATATATACACATATATATATATATATATATATACATATACATATACATATACATATACATATACATATACATATACATATATATAAATATATATATATATATATATATATATACACACACACACAAATATATACATATTGATACAAACCAACTGTCCTTGCAGCTCCACCTCTGTTCGATTGATTAATAATCTGTGGTCATATTTTTTACAATCCAACAATTGATTTTGGAATCAGTGTGCAGATTTTCAATAATTCAGCTATGGATTGCAAAATCCGTGTAATAGATTCTTTAAAATCCTTTTGGATTGTATCCAATGGCGGTTTTTGGATTTGCATGGATTGAAACTGGAACAATCCGTTGACAGATTTTACACCGCGTAACGGATTTTGAATGGAAATACAGATAAATAGCACAAACAGTTTCTTTTGAATGGAAAGTTCGAAATGGATTTTGACAGTTCTGCCCATCTCTACAAGAGAGCAGTAGATATCTAAATTAGGTCTTTTTTTGTTATAAAAATTTCTCCAAAATACGGATTCTACAATAAAAGTAAATTGAACCCAGCTACACTGATACTGTAAGTCTTTTTTCATTTTTTTTATATTTTGCAATATATTTGTGTACTGATTCAAACCATTATTGTTTTAGTTTTAACCAACAGTTATCCATCCATGTTCCTATATCTTCAATGCAAGCTTCAATAGCAGCTGCTTGAGATCGCAGGTCCGGAGTAATAGTCACATACAACTACATGTGTCATCTGCATACTGATTATACTTGAGACCATTACTTGCAAGCATAGGACTTCATATAGATGTTAAAGAGGACAGTGTAGAGAAGAGAGGCTTGAGGCACTCCACATGTAATGTGTGTGGTGTGTGATGAGAACCCAGTCATGCATACTCTTCGGGGTTTTCTGCTTTAAAAGGAGGCAAGCCAGTCGAGAGCTTGGTCAGATATCTGTTCAACAGTTTAAAAACTGTGTAATTGGAGGCTATGGTCCACAGTAACAGTTAAATTAGCTGAGACTGATAGTAGTTTGGTAGTTATTAAATTTTGAGGGCTTGAGGTCCAGTTCCCATGTTCTTGGCCTGTGGTGGTTGTTGTCTTCTAGTTCCCTGTGGGAGATGGATAATCCATGAAAACTCATGTTCATAGTTATGCAATCCAAGCCTGGATTGTTCCTGTTTATTAATTTCAGGCCCTCTCTAATATTCTAGATCTTGAAGTGGAAATGTTGATTGAACTGCTCTCAGAACTCCATGGATGGTTCTGGTCCATTTCTTACAAAAAAATGTAGCCACTGCCAGGCGGGCTCTCTTGGCAAGCGTGATCTTTTTGTTGTACAACCTTAGATGGGTTGTGAAATCCTCTAATGCTTCAGTAGTGTTTTCGCTAGGTGTAGTCAGGTTTCCTGTTTTGGCATTTGAGTGTTAGCAGAAAAGGAAAGAACCAGCGGTTTTGGTTTCTCTTGTTGCTTGGTTTCAGGAGGAAGGGTTTATTTTAGTTGTTTTAATGTAGTAAAGTCCTGTTTTTCGAGTGAAAACACAAAAACACAATGTATTAGAAATCTGTGTGTGTGTGTGTATATATATATATATATATATATATGTGTGTGTGTGTGTGTGTGTGTGTGTGTGTGTGTGTGTGTGTGTGTGTGTGTGTGTGTGTGTGTAGCAATAAAAAACAGGAACATTTATTAATTGATTAAGCAAGAAAGGCTATGTGACTGAACAGATTAAAACAAACACAATTATGCCAATAGACACAATGAACACAATATATAACAATAAAAAACAAGAGTACTCTTGAAAATAAAAAAGAAGGGAAATGTGACCAAAAATATGTCCAATAGCGC